>NW_006793972.1:0-94309 GCF_000442215.2 Lipotes vexillifer
TATATATATTTTTTTTTTTTTTAGATTCTTTTTTTCTGCACATCTGATGCAGGGTGAAGTGGCAAATCCATTGCAGAATTACAAATCTTGCATAATAGTGATATAGACTCTAAATCAATCTTGCATCAAAATCATAAATCTTGATAACACCAAGGCCTTCGTAAATGATTCAGTCATTCCATCATCTGTCCTCTAGGTCCACCCCCAGATTAAGACCATGGAAAAGGAAGAATTTGAGGTCAATACCAATCAAGTCTGTGAATTAAGGCTGTTAGTTTTCCTCTGAGAGGGCATTTTGCATCAGGCCTTAGTTATAAGCAGAGCCAAAACTGGGTGTGAAAGTTAGAAGAGGCAGCATTAAAATTTTCTTTCCAAATTTATTTGCTTCTAGTTTTCCAAGAACTATAAACTCTGACTATTTTCCATGTTCTTAGGGCCCTTGGATAGACAGACAAAGCTTGACTATTTCAGAGGAAACATAGGCCAAGAAACCATAGCATTGAGTGTGCTGAGTCCAGACAAATGATATTTACATACACATGCAAATTTGAAGAAAAAATGTACTTTAGATTTCAAACACCATAATAGATACAAAGCAAAAATAAAAACCTGTTGCAAAGTTTAAAAAATCATAAATCTTGACAGTGATGTAGCCAACATAGGAATGACCCAACACAGCTATAAAATGCACATTCCAAGCACTTGTACTAAAAGTTAGATGATTTAATTTATTCTGCTCTTATTATATGCAAAGTTCCTATCATCCTTATATTTTCTTTAGGAAATGATAGAAATTAACCTTCTTTCAACAAGTTTGCATCCCCACAGAAGTCAAGCAATGTACTAATTCACCTAATTTACTTATTTCTTCTAACTATGTTTGCTGGTTCTTATTTCACCTTCATGACACCATTCTAAGGTGCTAGCAATTGAGGGGAAGAAAAAGGAGAAACTGACGTATGGGAAAAAGAGAGAGATAGGGAGAGAGAGCAAGAGATTGAATTTAATAAAATTAAAATTAAACATATAAAACTCCTGATATTCTAAAATATTTGAAAACTAGTTATATATTCCTATTCCTAAGAAAAATATTTTCATAACAATCTACTCCTAAATATAAATTCTACTTATAAATACAAATTTAACTGACTATATACATGAAGAATATATCCATAAAGAAAAAGAATATATTTACGAAGAATATATTGATAAGAATTCTTTATAATCAAAACATGTCCATATGTTTACAAGTCTTTCCCTCTCTCTGGCCCTTGGTCTCAGCTCCAGTAGAAAGGAATGATCATTATTTAGCAAATTAGAGAAGAAACAAACTGATCATTACTTACAAAGCTGTTATAAAGACAAAATGAAAACTATTTAAAATTAATACAGCTGAAAGAAGCAAGGTTATTTAGTGAATTCGCTTTTGGCTAATTGACCTACAGATTATTTCTACGTGAGCCTGGCTCTTCAAAAATAATGTTAGCCAAAATTTTAATAGAAGGTGGTTGGAACCAAGTTATGCTTCATAGATAACTGTCCTCTCACCTGTTCTCCATTACAGTGTGTTTTGATATTATCTTCATTGGAGATCATTTTGTTTTTTTCATCTTTCTCTTTCTGCCCTCTTTTATCTTATCACCCAGATATTCTCTGCTCATTGAGCATAGAGAGACTTATGGGGAGAATCACAATGAATAGCCTTCTATTCAATTAGCCTGCTTATCTCGAGTCCTCAGGAAAATTATACTACACTCATTCTATTTTCTTTGAAGTAGACAGGCTCCACCCATTAGACATGTAGATCTCCGTTTACAGAATTAAAATTTGGTTTTGGCATTGAAAAGTTTTTCATAATTATTTTCTATTCTCAGTTTGCTGAAAATTTGCTTTTTAATAGCCCACCAATTTGTTCAGCAGAAAGTCTGTTGATTCGTTATTGCACACAATATTCCAATATAATTATTTGAACATTAAGATTCATCCATCTTCATCCCCTTATGTCTCCCATCCTGATAGATGTAATAGCCCTAACAGGAATCCTTGTGGGACCCCTCCCCAAAACAGGTCCTCATAAGCTTAAGTAAATTATATCAAATGATAACGTGCTTTGTGGGTTTTCCAATTAATTTTATAATAATCAGTCATTTTTCTCTAAGTTTGCAGGAGTCACATTTCAAAAGCAAATTTCAAGATTATATTAACTATCTTTTTAAAAAATGTGCCACAATTTTTCATATCACATCTCAATTTTCAAATCAAGGTGATATCATTATAAAACAGGATTTTCACAGCAGCAGAAAAGAATGACAGTAACTCTACATTTTAAAAATGAATTATGTATTTGCATCTAAAATAAATAAACTACAGCAACAAAAACATAACTTAAATAGATACTTTGCTCTTAAGTATTTCTAATATCCTAATAAACAAAATTTCAAAGTACAGTTAGATGTGTAGCGGTTTTAACATTAGCATTGTGAGGTGCTTGCAAGGTTTTTATTGCAAGGTGCTTGCAAGATTTGAAATATCAGCACAGCAGAATAAATAGCTTCTTTATCTAATCAGAATAGTCAGAGCAGCTGTTTGTGAAAAAGCATTCCAAAATGCTTTTGGTCAGAACCTCTTTCTCCGAATTTCTTGAAGTGGACTAGCATTTATTATTTTAAAAAACAAAAGTGGCTGTATTTTAAATTTTCATATACTTTTTTAAATTCAATGTTCAGGGCTTCCCTGGGCTTCCCTGGGCTTCCCTGGGCTTCCCTGATGGCGCAGTGGTTGAGAGTCCGCCTGCCGATGCAGGGGACGCGGGTTCGTGCCCCGGTCCGGGAAGATCCCGCATGCCGTGGAGCGGCTGGGTCCGTGAGCCATGGCCGCTGGGCCTGCGCGTCCGGAGCCTGTGCTCTGCAACGGGAGAGGCCACAACAGTGAGACCGCGTACCGCAAATAAATAAATAAATAAATAAATAAATAAATTTAATGTTCAAATAAAACAATACAATAGTCACATATATTTCAAACTCCTAAATATAAAAAAACATTGGATTTTTTTTTTAATACTCAACTCCCATCCCCTTCTCCTTGATCTAATTATGCTGCCAGCTCATTTTAGAATAGATACAACTAGAATAATACCAGAATTGAAAACAGGAAGGCAAGTACTAGATATAGTTAATTTAAATATCTTTATATTGAATTCTTCCTGCGTCTCAGGTGGAAAGACTTGTTTCCATCTGTGGAACTATTACTGAGTTACTGCTTTTCATTTATCCCCTAAATGTATTGGGCCTGTAAATATTGGAGGGTGACATTCCTTTGTCCACAATAACAGAAAGAGAGAAACAATGACAAGATCATGGTTTGAGTGAGGTGTTTATTGAGGACACATCTGGACCTAGAATTGTGAGACTTTGGACAGGCTACCCTCCAAAGAAATATTTTTCAAAAATACATTCAATCTTTGTCAATGGGAGCAGTTTTAGTTAATGGAGTGCTGGTCTAGTTGATTGGCACAAAAGTCAAAATAAAGGGAGGTGGGAAAGTGGAGCCAGTGTGTAAAAAGTGCTCTTAAAAGAAACTAGCCTATTGATGAGAGGAAAGGAAGGGGCCAGTAATTGGTGGGGGATGTGTGGCCTGAGTCCTGGTTATGCCTTTGAGAACAGTGGAATACCCATGGATGATAAAAAAAGAGCACAGAATTTACCCAACACATCTTTGAATATAAACTTGAAAGAGAGAAGCATAAAATAAGGAAAAAAGGGGACTGAGGTCCATGATGAGAAAAGAGATTATGAGAGAATCTAGCTTTTCTAAATGACTTCAAATTCCCAGGTACAGGCACACCATATTTCAGGGTACTAAAAGAATTCACCAATAAAATGCAATATTACTGACATCAATTCTTGAGAACAGTATAGATGTCTAAAAGGAAATCTGAACAAAAACTTTTCAACTGACCAAACAGAGGCAAAGATAGATTCTGTAAACCAATGAGCTCAGTACAAAGGTGTGCAAAGCGCTAGACTACATTATTGGAGGCAGGGTGTATAAATGTTTAGGAAAAGAACCCAAGGTCAGGCACCAACTTGTGATCACTTAGAACAAATTGTATACACTCGACTTTAATTCCTTCTCTGAGAGAATTCTAGACCAGCAAGTCAGAGAACTGAAATGCATGCAGAGAAGAGGTCACAAACTATGCCCCATAGGACAAATAGAGCTGGCTGATTTTTTTTAATGAAAAATTATTGGAATAAAACCAAGCTCATTTACTGTGTTTAGTTAAGATCATGAACCTTCTGTTTTCTCTCCCCACACACACCTCCCCACTTCCTCTTGGAGAAGCCAGCTATGATACTGTTAGAAGAGGTCCATGTGGCAGAAACTATGGCCTTCTGTCAATATCCATGAAGAATTGAGGCCATCAATAAAAGATGTAAGAGTAAACCTTCTTAGAAATTGATTCTCCAGCCCCAGGCAAGCCTTAAGATGCCTGACGCCCTGGACAACATTTTGCCTGCAACTTTATGAAAGACCCTGAGCCAGACCACTCCAGCTAAGCCTCTCTCTCCCAGATCCCTGACATCCAGAAACTGTGTAAGATAAGAGATTTTGTTCTTATTTCTAGAGAATCATGTTCATCAATCTTACAAGTGATACCAGGGGAGAGGGTGTGGAGAAAAGGGAACCCTCTTGCCCTGCTGATGGGAATGTAAACTGATACAGCCACTATGGAGAACAGTATGGAGGTTCCTTAAAAACTAAAAATAGAACTATCATACGACCTAGCAATCCCACTACTGGGCATATACCCTGAGAAAACCATAATTCAAAACAGTCATATACCCCGATATTCATTGCAGCACTATTTACATATATTGCCAGGACATGGAAGCAACCTAAGTGTCCATCGACAGATGAATGGATAAAGAAGCTGTGGCACATATATACGATGGAGTATTACTCAGCCATAAAAAGAAACAAAATTGACTTATTTGTAGTGAGATAGATGGACCTAGAGTCTGTCATACAGAGTGAAGTAAGTCAGAAAGAGAAAAACAAATACCATATGCTAACACATATATATGGAATCTAAAAAAAGGGTTCTGAAGAACGTAGGGGCAGGACAGGAATAAAGATGCAGACGTAGAGAATGGACTTGAGGACACAGGGAGGGGAAGGGTAAGCTAGGACGAAGTGAAAGAGTGGCATGGACTTATATAAACACTACCAAATGTAAAATAGATAGCTAGTGGGAAGCAGCTGCATAGCACAGGGAGATCAGCTTGGTGCTTTGTGACCACCTAGAGGGGTAGGATAGGGAGCATGGGAGGGAGATGCAAGAGGGAGGAGATATGGGGATCTATATATATTTATATCTGATTCACTTTGTTATAAAGATTTAAGACACAAATCAAAAATGCCTTCATACCCTTTTCCTCTACTTTATTTTTCAAGATGACAGCAGTTGTTTTTATAATAGAAATGTTGCCCCATTCCATCCCTACCTAAAATCTTTTCATAGATCTCTATTATCTGCTGATTAAAACCCAAACTCATCAGAATGGCGTGCAAACTCCCTCAGTACCTGACCCTAGCCCTTTCCCCATGTATCATTCACCCTAAACAGAACATTTCTGGGCTCCTGTTTTGCTTGATTATAAGGTCCCTGAGTAAATGTATACGGTGTCATTCATCACTCTTTTTCAGTAAAAGTGCCTGATATATGGCCCATGCTCAATAAATTCCATCTGCTAGGCAAAACCTGTTCCACCTTGATGCCTCCAAATTTTGTCCCTGTCCCCATCTAACAACTATTATGCTATCATCACCTTCCAATCCCAGTGTCACCTCTTTCTTTTTTTTTTTTCCCCCAGGCTGTCAGCAAAGTCATCTCCATCACCTCTTTCTTGATCTAATCTTATAGAAGCAGTATTGGGTATTCCCTACATAATTTTTATAGCACTTATATCACATTATACTAATATATTTACATTTAAGTCTTCCCTACTGCACCAAGTATAGAGACTATGATTCTTTTTTCATGACCTTAATAATTATTGAATGAAAGTGAAATCCTTAGCCCCATATACTCTAAGACTTCAGATCCAAAGACCAAAGTCACATTGTATCCTGAGTCTTCTTATGCCAGCCCTTTCCACCTCACTTAGGGGCAACTCTCCATTTTATCTGCCCCCTTTGCTTCTGAATTGAGCCAGGCTCTAATACTGTGTTTCTCCTTATGGCATAGCTCCTTAGTTTTGACTGGTGACCTCTGTGCACCCCTATAAACCAATCTAGAGAACACAAGTCCCTCTTATATTTTCACTCATACTATCCCTCCTTCTAGGTTAGAAAGCCCTGTAGAGAATTAGATTGACCTCTGCCCACTCCCCTGACTCCCAAGAACTGACCACTGCTTGGGTTTCATCTCTGCCATTGTGCTCCATTCACCTGATTTAATATTGAATACCAGCTGTAACTGCATCAAAGCTGAGCCAGTTGTCTCTTAGACAACTGGCCTGTCAGGTCTTTCAGGAGTCAGTGACTACTAGGATTAGCTTATGTTCAGCTCTAAAGACAAGGGACAAAGCCACTTCCTCCTTCCTTTATCCTCTTGATCCACCAGCTCAGAGCTGCAACAAGCACAGAGCATCATGCTTCACCATGAAGTTATCTCAAAATTTGAAAAACAGGGCTTCCCTGGTGGCGCAGTGCTTGAGAGTCCGCCTGCCGATGCAGGAGACGCGGGTTCGTGCCCCGTTTCGGGAAGATCCCACATGCCGCGGAGCGGCTGGGCCCGTGAGCCATGGCCGCTGAGCCTGCGCGTCCGGAGCCTGTGCTCCGCAAATGGGAGAGGCCACAACAGTGAGAGGCCCGCATAACGCAAGAAAAAAAAAAAAAAAAATTTGAAAAACAAGGCTTCATCAAGCCATTTGGCAAAGCCTTTTCTGACATCATCATGTACACACATGCACATACACACACACACGTGCACACACACACACAAAGACAGCAACATAAGTTAGATGTAGGTACAATAAAGTGGACAAACACAAAGGGTACTGGATAATGTGCTATGCATCATTCCAGAGTTTTATAGTCAGTGCCACATGGCTCTGTCTTTAGCCTTTTCCTGTTCAACATTTTAATTCCTGATGTGAGGAAAGATACAAATTTTATCACTTTTGCTCACACATCCAAGTTATTTAAATGAATTGGATAATGGAATCAAAATTTAATAAAAATCTCAGAATCCTAAAATAATATATTTCAAGATGAAACTTAATTTAAAAAATGCAAAGTCTTACACTTAGATAAATGATAATTCCAATATTTCAATGTGGAGACTATGGTTTATTAACAGAACTTATGGAAAAGAGTGAGGTTTTTCATTAAATACACCTCTATAATACATATTTTTGTTTGGTTCACTGTTTTACTTGCCTAGAAGAGACTCCAGTGCATAGTAGGCATTCAATAAATAGTATGAATGAATGAGTCAGTTATAAGTCCTGACAACTACAAAAAGCCACTGAAACTTTAGGTTGCAATAGAAATGGACAGACAATAGAGCAAGAGAGGGGACAGTCCTGTCTGCTCTTCATAACCAGACCACAACTATGGTAGGATTATGTCCAGTTCTGAAAACACTTTAAAGTGGATGTGTGAAGCCAGATTATTCGTAGGGAAGAGGCCAGCATGATGATGGTACTCAAAACCCAGCAAGAATCCCGGAAAACAGAGGTGATCATTAGGGCCACCATCTTTAAATGTACAGAAAGCTGTTTATGTGGAAGATGGGTCACGTTAATTCTGGAGAGTGTCAGTGTGGAAAACTAAAACAAGTGACAAGGAGAAAGGTTTCAGCTCAATATAATGGAAGGATTTCGTAGAAGTAAGATGCCAGAGATGCCTTAAAAACTAAGAAGTTCCTGCATTTTGAGGTATGATAGGATAAGATGGAGAACCACTAGTGAAAACGTTAGAGGGAGGGGTAAGAACACCATAAATTTTTGGACTTAAAATATTTGGTACCTCCAGTCCTTACTCTTTTAATTATTCCTAAATGAGATTCTACCAAAGGTGAAAAAAATGTTCTTACAACTCACAAAAAACATGAAGAGATAAAGCAGAAAATACAACAGATTTATTTGTCAATAAGTCATATATATTTCAAGGATATGAGCCTGATGTTTATCAGAGTAAATGTGATGAACTAGAACAACGTAGTGATGTAAATGTATTTCATTTTCACCTGTCGTTTTCTAGAAACAAACTTATAAATAAATGAACAAGGATAAAGGCCGTTTTATTCTAATGATTTAACAATTAAACAATAATATTAATAAATGGTAATACAAATGAAAAATTACAATATATTAATGAAAGAAGGGTTCTTAGCAGTTAAGATATAATCTAAGCCAATACTTTACAAAAGTTCCCCAAAGCATTGTCTAGACTCTGATTAAACACCAACAGTATTGAGAAATTCATTACCTCAATCCATTTTGAGGTCTAGTCTAATAGTTAGAAATCATTTTACGTAGGGACTTCCCTGGTGGTCCAGTGAGTAAGACTCCATGCTCCCAATGCAGGGGGCCTGGGTTCAATCCCTGGTCAGGGAACTAGATCCCGCATGCATGTCACAACTAACAGTTCACATGCCACAACTAAGAAGTCTGCATACCACAACAAAGATCCCATGTGCCACAACTAAGACCCGGCACAGACAAAATAACTAATAAAATAAATAAATAAAAATTCTTTAAAAAGAAATTATTTTATGTAAAGTTAAAGCTTCCCTTCTCATAATTTCCATCTATTAAGCCTGGTCCTGCCCTCCAGACCTTCATAAAATTAGTCCAAATCTCTCTACACATGGCCATCCCACAACTAATCAAAGACAGCTATCAAGTTCCTAATTCTTTCATTCTCCAAGCAAAATATCTTCAGTTCTTTCATATCTGTTCCCAGAAAATGACCCAAAACCAAGGAGTCCTTTAAGCAAATTGAGGAGTGTACATGGCTAGGCAATGAGCATGGAACACAGTGCCCCAGTGAGGTCTGCCCAGTGTGGAGTTGAGATGCTATAAGCATGCCTTCATCATGGACATTGAACTCCCTGTTATTTTCAACTACAACTGAAATACCTTTCAGTACTCAACATAAATCACTGCATTACCTGGCAGCGGTCCCAATCAAGACAAGGAGCTATGTAATTAGTGCCATGAGGTTCCTACACATTTTTGGGGAGAAATATGTGAGGTATAGCTCAGTCAATAAGGTGTGGGAGGCAAATATTATTATACCCACTCACAGACAAGAAATGTGAAACTCAGAGATTGAATAGCTCAGTTAAGTTTGTGAAACTAAGAAACAGAAATGAACTAGAATGACCTGAATCTAGTGCGGCATACTTTTCATTGCACCATGCTACCTTCCTGAATGTTTTCCATGATCTCTATACCATAACTTATAACAAATAAAATTATTCACATAGTAACATAGTATTAGAGTACAAAATAGTTTAAATATAACTCTATTATTTGTTTTTTTATCCTCCCATGTACATTTTTAAAGTATCTGAACAAAAAGTTGATGGCTTGTTTAGTATTTCCAAACAAGGTTTTTCTTACAATATTTTTTGAAAAGCTACGTTTAATTCAAACTGGCAGGTAATTTTTCTAAAGGGTCTAGAATGATGAAAATAGCATTTTATGCTAAGACTCTTGAGACTGTAAACAAAGTAAGAAGAATTATGTGTTTGAACAAAAAATTATGAACTATGGTTTCAAAATTTATTAGCATAGACCTAAAAGCCATTTAAAAGATTGAAAATGATAGTTTTTCACTAGCTTTTCAGCTTCTTTCCAGCTGGGAATTGACAAATCCATTAGAGCCGCAAACCTATGTCTGCAGAGAGGGTTCAGGGATAAGCTCAGAGACATGTAAGTGTACCTACAATCATTTATTTCTTTTAATTGCTATGGTATATTGTGGGATGATGTCACAAAGTTCATGTGGCAGAGAACCACATTCCCCCTGAATTCATTGAGATTTCTATAACCAGTTCTAGTGCAGGTTTGGGGGAAATTAGGTGAAAATCTATCATTTCTGCTTACTAATTATCTCTCAAGATTGGTGGTATTATGTCAGTTAGTTATGTCAGGGTGACCCTCGTGGTTTAGCAAAAGATGTTTATTTTGTACATTTGGCCACAATGACTCAACTTCTCACCTTCCCAGACAGTGACACTCTCCAGGGTCATCTGAAGGTCTGGCATTTTACCTTGTCATATTTTACCACATTCTCCTGCCTCTTGCTCTCAGGAGTGTCATTTGTCCCTATTTGCCTTGATTCACACTCCACAACCTGGAAGAGTTTTCGTCTATAAAACATTCATTAAGTTGTGGAGAAAAATATTCCCGTATGGTTTTAGTCTCTCAAAAACAATTGCAAGAAGCTTCTCCCTGGAGAATTTAACCACCTTTCTTCTAAAAGTGCATGGCTTGAAACAACCACAAACCTCCAATTATTGTGGAACATTATGAAATCATGGAAAGAGCACTGGACTTAAAATCAGAATATGTGACCTTGAATCAAGTCTCCGTCACTTAGCTTGGTAAAGTCACTTTATCTCTTGAGTCTGGGTTTTGTTCACTGTTAGGTATGAAAACAATACCTACTTCAGAGCTATGGTCACAAAAAAAATAGACAAATCATGTAAAAACAAGTAGGTATCCAAAATGCGTGAATTTTCTACCTAGAGATATAATTTTCCTGACTAAGTTTATTGACTTTTTAAGTCCACAGAGCTCCAACTAAACATAGATGTTCTTCAAAACGAAAATTATTATCCAGGGAAGTAAGAGCCAATATGTTAACAGAAGGTGATAAAACATTTACTGAGTAAAATTAAATGTGTTCTACTAACTGCACTTTACATATTAAAAACATTATTAGAAACAAATCACAGGAGTATTATAACCTACGAGACTTTTTTTTAAGCCAGGAAGACTTCTTTTCAAAGCTCCATATTTTACATTCTGTCAGAAATAAAATCTCAAAACCCATCGTAATCAAAGACTTAAGTGCAGAGTTATATCTGTAGGTCACAGGGAACTGAAATTTGATTAGAAAAAATACTTTCCTAGCTCTTTCTCCCTCCCCTATGCCCCATCATTTCCTTACTAATAACCCTTACTATAATTAGTTCTTGTTGGATATAGGATGGCATGAATCAGATCTAATTTTGATGATACATTGGCTATATATTTTAAATAGAGAAATACAGTGTTCTTGATAGCGAGATGTCTGCTTTATCTTTTTTAAAAGAGATAAAGTTTCCTGCAATTATGTCACTAAGGAGAACTGGTGGGAAGAGAGTTGGGTGACTCTAATTTATTTGCTCTAAATTGGTGGAGCCCCTGTTATAACAAGATGGTCAATACTTACGGGAATGTAGCCACAGGGCTTTTACTGTTATATACGTAGATACTTATTTCTGTAGTGTCATAACATTGTAAGGAAAGAAAGTCTTTTTTCTATGGAAAAATCTAGATTGGGCAATTCTGAGTCCACTTCTATCAACCCTCAGAGAAGTCATGGCTTGTAAGAGTGGGGCTAACAAGGGCACTAAAGATCTTCATGTGTCAAATTTAAATAATGGAAGACTCACTCAGTAAATCAAAGGGAACTCGTGTGTTTACAAAATGAATACACTGGCAGTAGAAGGGGATATTTTCTCATTTATAATACAAAGCGTTTTTCTCTTGAGAAGTAAGTAATAAAGCTACTGAATATTTCCAGGTGTCTAAAAAGTCATACAGCAAGCTGGATGCTTACTTGAGTTCAAATTAAAAGAGGCCAGCTAAGATTTCCAAATGTAAGTATTGTTTGATATCAGCAAGAGGGACCCAAAGCCTGAAATCCTAAGGTGATATGGAATAACGATAGCTGTGAGACATGCATCCAATACAGACTTAGTTGTGTCATCACCTTGGTCTTCCTGCCACCAGGCTACCCCTTGAGGGCCCCAGTATATTAATCACAGAGAACAAAGCAAAATTACCAAAATTACCATTAACCCAAAATTACCATTAACCCTGGATTTTTCCTCAAATTTGTAAATAATTGTTTGCTTTCTTCCCTAAAGGAATTTGGTACTGCTTTTATTTACTGCTACGAGTAGAATTATATCACTTACCTATCAAATAGTACAGGGAGAGCTCTACAAGCTGTTAACAAGTAACTTTGACAGTTACTCTTAATTTATATTCATTTTACTTTGGCAGTTACTCACCATGAGTAAGGATTTTCCTTCTTTCTATTTTTAACACATATTATTTTATAATGAATCTCTAAGTAGTCCACTTTCTTCTCATCCAATGTGCATATAATTGTATTCAGGTATTAATTTTCTGTATTTACCTCATGTTCTATTCCTCGTTTTTAAATTTTAGTACATTTTTTTCTATTGAAAACTGGCACATTATCCACAAGGAAGCATGCAATCATAGTTCTCTTGTACTCAAGAGAATTGAAATACTATGATTTACTTTTAGTGAACTTTTGAGTTTGAATAATAATTTTATTATTTCTGTCCACGTAGTAATTTTTATATTATATTTCATCCCTATTAAAGTATTTAACAAAGACACTAATTTGGAACTATTTTCTATCCCTATTAAAACTCTATTAGAAAAGTCGGTGAGTTGTGCTCCATATCTTTCCTAATGCTTCGAAGAGAAATATGACCATTTAAAATCCCTCAGCATAAAATGAGTTATTTCTACCAGGATCATAATTTTTGAAGACAGTAGAATTTTTTTCAATTTCCCAGGTATTCTTCTTCAGAGATGTGTCATACATAGCAGTCTCTGTCCCTGTGTTACTTCACCTAATAAAATGTGGCACGACATAGCAAATTACAAGCATATGCAATTAGAAAATTTGTCAAATGTAAGACAAAATATTTTCTTTTCTAAATATGTGAAACTCAGCTCCTGAAAATCTATATCTACTTTAAGGATATTTTTAAAATAACAGAAAACAATTTTGTTTGGTAATGTGGCATGTTGGGGAGGAAGGGAAGGATGACCAAGAACAGGAAAACATTCACTTATAAGTTTGCCAAATTTATGTCTAAATGAATTAACCACGTTGTCCAAATATAGATAACTGAGACAGTTAATATTTCCTCTATATTTTCCTAAGGCGCCCTTCCTGGAACATTTACATACTTCAATTTTCCAAGATCTGGAAAAGAACTCTTATTATACTAATAAACTTGGGGAGGTAGAAAGGGGCACAATTAGGGATATTTTGCACTTTTTCCTCTGGACTGGCATGCAGTTAAGCAGTCCCTAGGTTGGCTTGCCACACTTTCATAGATTTTGCTGGGAAGGAGATAACAAGTCCAAATGGATTTAGACAGTTTATTACTTCCGGCACAGCAGGCAGCATGAGCTTCCTGTTTGCGTGGTTCCCTTTGCCCCCACCAAAGCCACAGCAGGGTGAAGAGGCAGGCAGGCCCAGGTAGATGCTGCACACAGAGTGAATCTGTCACAGCTGAGAAACACTGAACTTAGGAAATGCCCAACCTGCCATCTGGCTCCACCCAGCTATGATATTTAAGGCCAACAACCTATAGATTCAGGTCCATCCAAGGCCTAAAATGATCCTGCCTGAATAGGTCCAACAGTATTTCCTTGACTAGGTTTAAAACTTATTTTCCTGGGGACTTCCCTGGTGGCACAGTTGTTAAAATCCTCCTGCCAATGCAGGGGACACGGGTTCGAGCCCTGGTCTGGGAAGATCCCACATGCCACGGAGCAACTAAGCCTGTGCACCACAACTACTGAGCCTGCGTGCCACAACTACTGAAGCCCGCGTGCCTAGAGCCTGTGATCCACAACAAGAGAAGCCACCACAATGAGAAGCACTTGCACCGCAAGGAAGAGTAGCACCCGCTCTCCACAACTAGAGAAAACCCAAACGCAGCAATGAAGACCCAACACAACCAAAAATAAAATTAACTAATTAATTATTTTTTAAAAGCCTATTTTCCTGCCCCAAGCATGGTATGCTTAGGGTAACCCTCTGAACAACTTTAATCAAAAGATTAAAATAAGCTACCATATGTAAGTTACCCAATATACCGTAAGTATCCCAGCATCCTATTGAACACCAATAGGTTTTGTTTCCTCCTTCCTTACAATAGTTTTGCCTTCATAAATTTGGTTGTCCTCCAGTTTCTCCTTTAAGGCAAAGCAAAACAAACAAACAAAAAGCCTAGAGGCCTACCTAAACCCCAGTCCACTTGGCTGAGACACTGATGTATTTCACTCCTATCAGTTCCACAATTTTTTTTTTTTTTTTTGCGGTATGTGGGCCTCTCACTGTTGTGACCTCTCCCGCTGTGGAGCACAGGCTCCGGACGCCCAGGCTCAGCGGCCACGGCTCACGGGCCCAGCCGCTCCGCGGCATGCGGGATCCCCCCAGACCGGGGGACGAACCCGTGTGCCCTGCATCGGCAGGCGGACTCTCAACCACTGCGCCACCAGGGAAGCCCCAGTTCCACAATTTTACATCCCAATCTCCGCTAGCTAGAATTCTATTATAACTCAGATATCTTCCAAATTCAAACCATCAGCATATAGCTGACTATAACCACTACTATTTTTCCTAAGATACCTCTTACCACCTTACAGCCTTGGACAGTCTCTACTGTGACACTGAAATCAGCCAAGCCTGAACACAGATTGCAACTCATGTTTGGATACAATGATTTAGGTACCTGACCATTCTATAGGGAATCGTTCTATAGGATTAAAGACCTTCCCCAACCCCAATTACATCCCTGTTCTACTTATCCTCTCCTTGCCAAGTTACAGCATACCTCAAGTGCTGAAATTTTATGAATCCTAAAGCAACGAGGAAAAAAACAGATCCTAATTTTTTTATATCTCCTATAAGTTCCCTTCATCCATTTATAGAAAATGGCCCTTTTGGAAATAGGTGCAGGATTTCTGCTTCCAGTATTAATAATTAAGCTCTGATTCCTTCCTGCAGATAACTGTAAACACTGGGGGAAAATCATTTGAGGATACTGAGGAGTGAACATTCAGAGTTTGGAGAAAAGTCAACACATGGAAGAAGGGAACTTCACAGGGTGAGTTTTCCATCTTTCTAACTTTAACTTGAGGACAGTCAATGACTGGCACCTCGCCCAAAACTTATATTCTTTGTGGCCTAAAGAACCAAAAGACAGAGTTTGGGACAACCAAAAGTATAAAGTGAGTGAAGATCCAAGAAAGGAGAAAGCCAGAGAATGAACCCAAAGTTTGTGTAAATATTCTGCCAAAATTTCTTGCTGAATCCTGAACCATATATGAGCAAGACAAACTCAGAGCAACCCAGTTAAAGGTAAGAGAACTGACCTGAGAGTTGAACTGATACCAAAAAGACCAACTTTATAGTGAGTTAGGCATAACAGGCATCCAAGGTAACTGCCTGCTTAAATTAAAAAAAAATTTTTTTAAAAACAGCACACTTTGGAGGAATATAACAGAACCTAGAGTCTCCATGATATAACATTCAAAATACCCATAACATTGTATAGGCCGAAATTACTTAACTTATGAAGAAATAAGAAAATGAGACTCATAATAGCAGGGCCCTGGATGTTAGTCAAGCAAAGCATCTAGAATACAAAATTAGGGAAGCACTCATTCTCAGGGTCCTGGAGGTGCAAAGTCAGCATCTAAAAGTAAGGGACTCCTTAAATTTTGTGTTCTAGTAAGCTTACTTGTCTCACTCTAGTTCCAGCCCTGACCAGAAGAGAGCACCTAGAGATGACTAAGATATTGGAATTAGTGGGAATGGATTTTAACTCAGCTATTATAAGTATGCTTAATGTGACACTTGCTTAATGTACTCATAACAAAAGGAAGTGTAGAACATCTCAGCAGAAAAATAGAAAATGTACAAAAAAAAAAATCCTAAATGGATAAAACTGATAAAATAAAATACATAAAATAAGTAATTCATTGGATGGTATTAAGAGTAGAATAGAGATGACAGAGGGAAGAGTCAGTGAACCTGAAGATAGATCAATAAAGATTGTCCAATCTGAATATCAAAGAAGAAAAAGTGAAAAAAAAAGTTAATAGAGTCTCATGTACCTGTGGGAAAAGATAAAAGTCTAGCATACATGTAATGTGAGCCCCAGAAAAAGAAGACAGAGAATGGGACAGTAAAATATTTGAAAAAAGAATGGCTAAAATTCCCCCAATTTAGTGAGAGACATACATTTATAGATTCAAGAAATTTAAAAGTATAAAAACAAAGAAAACTATGACTAGCCACATCACAGTCAAACTGCTAAAACCAAAGATAAAATGAAAATATTGAAAGCTTCCAGGGATGAACAACACATTACACACAAGGGAACAACAATTAGAATTTTTATTGACTTATCATCAGAAATTGTGGAGACCAAAATATAGAAGAAAAAAATCTTTAATGTACTAAAAGAAAAATACCATCAATCCAGACTTCTAAGACATCAGAAATATTCTTTAAGAATGAAGGCAAAATAAAGACATTTTTAGATAAAAGAGGACTAGGAAAATTTGCCACCAGCAGACCCTTACTATAAGATATGCTAAAGGAAATTCTTCAAGATTCTGAGAAATGATTCCAGACAGAAAACTGGATGCTCAGGAAAGATTGAAAAGTATCACAAATGGTAAATATTTGAGTAAATATAAAATAATATTTGATTTGCATTTCCTTAAAGCACATATGATTGGCTTAAGCAAAAATTATAAATTGTCTTGTGGACTTTATAATGACTATAGAGGTAAAACATGACAAAAGGACAGGAGGTAGCTAAACAGACATTTAAAGTGTGGCAAATTTTCTCCCCTCCATTTTATGCGAATTGGTATAATATTGACTTTAAGCAAATAGTATTCCGTGGAAAGGGAAGGAAGTTATTATTCAGCATGACACAGTGACAGACACAATACCAGGCACTCCATGTGTAAACTGTATGGTAGAACAATATCTTTGAAAAACTTTTTTTTTCTTCAATTTCCTTATATACGTAGGCTATTCATTCCCTTGTTTACTTAGCCAGTGTCTCAGAGAAGGAATGACACAGAGGAAAGGACAGAAATAAAATAGTATTTTTATTTTAAAATTTTAGGCTTTATAAGACAAGCTTTTACTCAGAGTAAGGTAGAAAGTCATAGGAGATCCAAGAGTGGAGGAGTGAGAAGATATGCCTTACCTTAGGAAAAATAGCTCTGGATGTTCCGTTGAGAATAAACTGAAGGCATGGCTAGAGTAAAAGCAGGAGGAATGGTGGGGAGGATATTATAATAATCCAAGTGATTGATGATGGAAGTCGGACCAGGGTGACGGCAGTAGAGAAAGTGAAATGCAGTTGTATTCTGGATGTATTCCAAGATGGTAACATATCAGTGAAATAAAGAAGATACACACACACACACACACACAGGAATATTACTCAGCCGTAAAAAAAAAAAAGAATGAAATTTTGCTATCTGCAACAGCATGGATGGACTTGGAGGGTATTATGCTTAGTGACATAAGTCAGACAGAGAAAGAAAAATACTGTGTGTTTTCACTTATATGTGGAATCTAAAAAATAAATGAATTGAATATAGCAAAACAGAAACAGACTCAGATCGGAGAAAGACCAGTGGTTACCAGCGGGAAGAGGAGTGGAGGAAGGGGTAAGATAAGGAAGGGGATTGGAAGGTACAAACTATTAGGTATAAAATAAATAAGATATAAGAATGTAACGTACAACACAAGGAATATAGCCAATAACTTTAAATGGACTATAATCTGTAAAAATACTGAATCACTATGTCATACACCTGAAACTAATATAACATTATAAATCAAATATACTTCAATAAAAAAATAAGTCTATGCAAACTTCAGTTGGATCCAGCTGCACAAATAAACAATATATGTGTGTGTACATGCTGGGCTATGTTATATTGACTGTATGGTAGAAATATGGTAGCAATTCTAAGATACATGTCAGATGGTAATGAGATGCTTCATAGAGAAAGTGTCTTTGATCAGGGATCTGAAGATGAGATAAAACATGGAGAGATGGAAGGAAGGGAAGGCTTTCTAGGTGAACTCAGCAAGGAGACTAACACCTCAGACGCATGAATGGCAGGTTCATAGGACACTAATTCCCTTCTCTGAGTTCCAAATCTTCTGTGTCTTGAAATGAGTGATTTTCAATGGGGTGGGAATGGGAGGCTTTTTGTGGGCTCTCCCTCTGAAAGAGAGTTTCTCTTAATTTGTGAAGGATGGGTAGTTTGAAGAAACACATCTGCCAAAGACCCCAATTCAAATTTAAAACTATGGGTTCAGGTGATTTATAAGATGGTTCTGTGAATGGAAATATAAAGTTAGAACATTTAGTTTCCAAGGTCAAGAAGGAATGCATCAGTTGTTTAGCAAGAAGGAATGCATCAGTTGGTACTAACTACCAGTCCAGGGAAGGAGAAAAGCATCTGTGATTTTCCAAGAAACTACTATGTCTGAGACACTCTGCTAGGCTTTTTACACAGTTGTGCGTTTAGTGCTCTGGAACAAGTTAGAAAGTAGGTATTTTCACCCTAATTTTACAGATGAGAAAATTGAGTCCCTGTAAGATTATATAACTGATTCAAAAAGATCTGCCTGATGCTCTTTTAAACAACTAATGTTTTTTCCACCAGCCCTTTTTTTCTTAACAGACCTTAATTCAACATCTTTTCCTTCTGTTTTGCTTTGAAATATATATATATGTATATATATACATGTGTATGTATATACGTACATATATATGTATAATTGAATGATAGATAGAAATGTGTATTGATAAAGATAAGTAGATAAAAATTAATTTGCTATTCATATTGTTTAAAGTTAAGTGGTCTGTAGCCTAAAGTACAGAGGATTGTGGATCACCGCTTCCTTCTACCATAACATCTAGTGGGACATATTTTACTATTCTAAATAATAACTGGAGTTTACAAAGCACTTAGATCCATAACAGCATATAACAGTTGGTTATGAAATCTCATTATCTATTGCTTCCTATTATTTTGTTACTACTACATATTGTTTGTCACACATGAGTTATTTGAAATCACTAATTATAACAGATTCTCAGGGAGAAATGCTATTCTCTTTAGAAGTCTTTGCTTCACTTTGTGGTTTCCAGGAGTATATCAGAGTAAAATCAAACAAACAAAAACAAAAAAGCATAGAATGAATATAGTTTAATTTCAGAAAACATCTGGAAAAAAATGTGATAACCAACATTCAATTTCCCCAAAACAGTTCGTTCTGTAAGTCATTTTATTTCTATATGCTCAACTGCTGCTATCCCTGCAGTATATATCTTTGTCCTTAGGTGAGCACTCAGAAATGGAACTGCCATCTCTAGAACACCCACAGCCACAAGCTGCCACTTGTGCATTTTTCTTTTTTACCACCTAGCTGTCCTTTCTTTCCACCTCCTTCATAAATGCCTTCTCATTCACTGTTCTCTCTATAGATCCTTTTATGCTTGTTTCTCAAAGCCTTTAACATCACCTGCCCTTACAAGCTCCAGGTGATTTATGATTTAATTCTGCTCAAATTTCCATTCCATTCTCTGGTCTCCATTAATATGTTCAGCCTTAAGACAACCAGGAAATCACATGCCCCTTCTTCCCACATATTTTGTGAATAATGGCATTTTGGTTTATCACTTCTGTGACCTGGCTTCCCACATCTAAGCTCTCCAAATGCCAGGGCTCATGCTCAGAAGCTCTCATATTTTAAATATGTGTTACAGCCCTGTAAATGCAATGACCTCTTTCTTCCCCGGTTAAAATTTTGCACTATGTATCTTATTTCTTTTTCATTTTTTCAAAGATATACATCTACTAAAATCTAGCCTTCCTGCATTTAGGCATCCTTCCAGTCTCCATATTATTTTACATTACTGTTATAGCCACAATGTAATGCTCCTATTATTTTTTCATTTCAGAATGAAATGTAATCCTGGCTGGCTTAACAACATTACCATTCAATTTCTCTAACATTGTCTTCCTTATTTCAGGGCAAACCCTTCCTAATATAATTCAAGAGTCATCTTTCTATGTTCTGGATACGATTTTTCAAATATTTTCTCCTAGTCTGTGGCTTGTCCTTCCATTCTCTTACCTGTTCTTTTCATAGCAAACATTTTTAATTCCAACATGTACCTGAATGTATATATCAGCATTATTTACAATTTCCCCAAATTGGAAATAACCAAAATATACTTCAATGAGTGACGAACAAACAAACTGTGGTATATCCATACAGAGCAATTCTATTCATCAACAAAAATGGGTGAAGTACTACTATACACAAAAACTTGAACCTCAAAGGATTTGCTAACTGAAAAAAATAAGTCTCAAAGGTTACATACCATATGATTCCATTAATATGACATTCTGGAAAAAAAAATATTGGAATAGGGAACAAATCAGTGGTTACCAGGGGTAAGGGTAGGGGAGAGGGTCTGATTAAAAGAGTCAACAATAGAGAATTATCTAGCATGTTGCAATTGAGCAATAACCAGATGAGACGGTAGTTACAAAAATCTATGCATGAGTTAAAATTTATAGAACTTAATGCCAAAAATAGTGAATACTACAGTATGTAATTTTTTAAAAGAGTAATATACTAAAAGCTGAAAGGAAATCTGCTTTGACTCTACTCACAGGCATCCGTCAGCCATACCTCATAATTTCCTCCAAATAGTAATAAGCCCCCAAGGAAGGGTGTACTACCCTATACACCAGCTAAACAATTTATGCTGACTATCGCAATTCTGCTTATATTAATTACCTGAAATCATTCCAACTGAAAAACAAATGCTCAGAATAATTATCATAATAATATAATAATCATCATCATATAATATTCAGATTAGAAACAATATGACTAATTTAGGATGGTGTCCACATGAATCATCCTTTTTTTCCTAAAGTCTTTGGCTCTCCACCTGCAGACTTTCGGCTGTGTATCTTTTACTAGCTTCTCTTACTCAGCCTGTCACCTGGATTTATTATTATTTCCCATGTGCATATTGCAAAATTCAATCATTTTTATTTATTTATTTCCACTAAATTGCGAACCCATTCAGAGGATAAATGACATCTTAAATTCCTCTTATATCTACCACATTACCTAATTCAATGATGTGCACAAAGAAAGAGCTCAGTAAACACTTGCCACTTGATCTTTTATTGTATATTTCTTCTGTCACCAGATGACCCAGGGCACTTCTGGACCCCGCGCATCACCAGACTGGATCCTGGTTCTCCTCAAAACATAGGTTAGAGGGCTCTTATATTTTAGCTTTGTTTTGTTTTTGCATTTCTCCATTATGTAAACTCAAATGCACATCCCAGATATCTCACATCTTTTAATGTTTTTATTTATGTTTTCTTGTATGAGAGAAAGAAAGAGCACATCAAATTAATGAATAGAGTGGAGGTCAGTCCTCATTTATAAACAATGATTTTTGTCAAATGTTTATTGAAACATTTAAGTATCTAGCAACTGATGAACATCTAACAATGGTTAGTAAATTAATAGATTGTTTTGTATGGCTTATCAGTTTCTAACCTACTTATTCATTTAGCAAAAACTAGTGTTATAATGAAGGAATACTGGAACATAAAAATAGTTGCTGGAACTTGAAAATATCTTGGAAAAGTCAAGAATTAGACAATAGCTATGTATCAGCTGAACTTCGTGACATAGGAAAAGTGGAATTTTCAGCTAGGAACATGAAAGTCTGGAACGGATGCTAATAGAGTAGCCACTAACAATATGTAATTATTTAAATTTTAATTAATTAAAATTAAACATAATTTTAAAATTCAGTTCCCCATTCACACTATCCACATGGCAAGCACTCAGTAGCTACATGTGGCTAGTTGCTACCATATTGGAGAACACAGATACAGAATATTTCTATCACTGCCGAAAGTTCTATGGGAGCAACAATAGATGGTGGGCATGAGAATGCATAGATGAAGAGAAAAATGTTCTTTGGAGTAAATCTGTAGCTTAATTAATAAATTAAGTTTAAAATTATTAAATTTGGAATTCTGTTAAAAAAAATTTTGGTTAACTGAATAATAATTATACTAAAAATTGTGCAGAATTACTAAAATCAAAATTAACTATTATAGTCCCTAAACATATTTTGAGTACCTTGTGACTAAAATATTTTCAAGGAAAAACATTAAAAACTCAAGTTTCCAAGACTTCTAAATCTTTTTACTAATGTAAAAAAATATAAATCTTTTTAAGTATGTAACAATGCCATTTTTCACCATAAAAAGGATACTTAAAAGTGACAGGAGGAACCATACATTTTTATTTTGGCTAAAAACAATACTTTCTTACTGTGAAATTGTCTTTAACTGTAAGTTAAATTCTTCTTTGTTGATATAGTGAATTTTCCATGTCAAGAATTAAAAAAATATATATATATGTATATATTCATAAACCCTTAACAAAATCATATATTTGCTGTATTTGAATCTTGAGTAGTGCAGCATAATCTTGGACATTTAATCATTCAAATGGAGTTGGACTGAAAAGTACCATTGCACTCTCTTATAAAGAATGGGTTTGCTGAATAAATTGAATAATTTCCCCAATTGACAAAATATCTCCAAAGTCATTTTTAGCACTAAAATTCTAAAATAAATTTAAGGAAAATAAATTTTTGTGTATTGACCTTTAGAA
Source organism: Lipotes vexillifer (assembly GCF_000442215.2). Classification (NCBI taxonomy): domain Eukaryota; kingdom Metazoa; phylum Chordata; class Mammalia; order Artiodactyla; family Lipotidae; genus Lipotes; species Lipotes vexillifer. The sequence goes on from NW_006793972.1 coordinate 22,846, forward strand.
GACAATACTTAAACCGAAGTAGATGCAACTATCTACAAATGTACTTCATCAAACTGTTTATTAGAGCAAATCTACTGAGTTTTCTACCTAGAATCATGTTAGCAATTCAAAGTTACTACATGTGCTTAAAAAAATTTTCCTTTTTGTATGATTCCTTAATTTGCATATTTAATTTCATTCAAAAAGTGAATCTTTCCAGCCACACCCCAAAATAATGAGTTTTTACTGTAGTAGTATCTAAAATTAGGGTAAGTACTAGGGCAGTTGGCCATACCTAGGAGTATCTAATATATCATCTTAACGAAAAATATGAAGTAATTTTGTCCAGATACGGTAAGCCAGAGTTCTCAGAAAACTGGTAGCTACTTTTAAAATGATTTTTTTCCCCAAATTCGGGTCTTGACATAACTATACTTTTCCTGTTGAGAATGATGATTATAGCGAAAGGGAACAAAGTTTCAGGATATGATTTTAAAAGTGAGGGCTGGATGTTAATGTTACAAACTTTAGAAAAAAAAATGAATGTGATTTCAAAGTCAGAAAATGGATGCTGATAATAACTTTAATTATTTATCTTCTCTATATTAGATTATTTCTCAAGTAGCATCATTTGTCTGTTATTTACTTGATATCCATTACTTCTGTCAACTATAAGGAATTATCTTTATAACAGAAAAGTTTAGCATTCATTTTTGGTTCTTTCTTAGGATTTCCATCTCTCTGCTTACATTACCCATCTGTTTTTGCATGCTGTCTACTTTATTCATTAGAGCCCTTAGCATATTTATTATAGTTATTTTAAATTTCCAGTCTGATAATTCTAACTTCCCTGCCATGTTGTTCTGATGCTTGCTCTGTTTCTTCAAATTGTGTCTTTTGCCTTTTGGTATGCCTTGTAATTTTTTCCTGATGGCTGGACAGGATGTACCAGGTGGAAGGATGTGCTGTATAGAGGCCTTCAGTAGTGCGGTGGTAAGATGGGGGCCGGGGCCGGGAGGGAGTGTTCTATAGTCCTGTGCTTAGATCTCAGTCTTTTAGTGAGCCCATGCCCCTGGACTGCGGACTTCACAAGTGTGCCTTAGTTTTCTTCTCCTCCCTTAAGTGGGGCAGGATGATCAGAGTGGGCTGGAGTTGGGTATTTCCCTTCCCCCAGGTCGGTTAGGCTCTGATAATACCCCAGCAGGTTAGGCTCAGGTTAATTAGTTTACCCCGAGGGCAGGCCTTGTTAAGAACACAGTGCTCTGGCATATTTCAGAATGGATCCTTTTCCCTTCCCTCTGGCAGAAGCAGAAGGGGGTTCTTCTCCACTATTTACTGTGGGAACCTGGTTGAGATCCTGGAGATAAATTTCACAGTATTGTGGGTGGTCCCCCATGACTGGGTCCCCATGGAGTTTTTAACTCTCAGACTTGTCCACGCTGAGCCTCCAGCAATTCATCTATTACAGCTCAGGTTATCCTACCCTGGCACTGTTTCCTATGGCAGTTTCTGCTTTTGAGTCTCTGCTCTGGTAAGTTGTGACTCCCTGAATTTGCCTGTCTCTGCAGTCTTTTTACTTGTGAGGACAGTGTGATGACTTCTAAGCTCCTTACATGCCAAACTGGAAACTGGAAATCAGCAGTTTATTCTTGATACCTGAAAAACTAGATCCTGCTCAGGTGTCCATTAATAGGAAAATGGATAAACAAAATGTGGCATATTCTATAATGGAATACTATTCAGTAAGGAAAGGAAAAAAGTGGTAATACATGCAATAACATTGATGAATCTCTAAACAGCATGCTGAATGAAAGAAGCTTAATCCCAAAAAAGTTTTTATATAAAGTTTTAATATAAATGACTCTATTTATATAAATTTCTAGAATAAGCAAAACTAATGTAGGGTAGAAAAAAATCAAAATAATTTTAATATGGAGGAAGGGGATTTATTTGGAAGAGACATGAGGGACTCTTCTTAAGTAATGTGCTGTATCTTGATAGGCGTTTTTGTTGCACAGATATATGCATTTGTGGATACATATCCCCTTGTATACTTGAGATTTGAGCACTTCATTGTATATAAATGTTATCTTGAAATATAAATAACTATGGAACTCTGATAATATGCATGCTGAAGTATTTGAGGAGAAGTGTACTGATATCTATGACTTAATTTGAAATGCAGCAATTAAAAAAATGAATTGATGGATGGATAGAGGATTGGATGGACAGATATGTGATAATGCAAGTATAGAACATAAGAATTTAGATAGAGAGTATATATAAATTCTCTCAAATTTTCTCAGTGTTTGAAAATTTCTTTCAAAAGTGTTAGGGTAAGAAAGGGGAATTATATAAATGTGATTAAGCAGACAGAGGTATGGCCTTAAATTAAGAAGAACTGAGGTTTAAAAGCAGGGTCAATTACTTCCATCTGTGAACTCATGAGCAAATTACTTTGCCTTCCTCAGCTAAGATTTTATATTCTACAAAATGAAAATACTAACACTTAGGCAACAGGATTATAAAAATGTTTAACCAGGAGAGGATACTAGCTTTTAGATAGATTTAAATTCCCCATCATTCCTTGAAGTTTCTCATCAAGTATTATTCCAGGGATCACCATGCTTTTGGAAGAGATTTTTTGCAGTGAGTTAGAATATTTGAACTTGGAGACTTCTGCTGGTCTCTTTAAACTCTAGGATTTCATGTTTGGATGAGTCAGTGATTCCTAAATGAAATTTTTATATTTTTGTAAAAGGCCTCTATGTTTATTTTTCTTTATATATGTGCACAACTTATTCATCAGGACATTACTGAACTTAATGCTATACCCCTTCTACTCTCTAATAATATAACATGCTACACACTACTTTGAAAATTCACAGCAAAATTGTAGCAGCCCTCAAAAGAACATAGGAAGTATATTTTCTAATCTTATACTTAATTGATAAATTTTCTTCTAAAGGTTATATAAGTTATCATAAGCACTTTGAAGAAGTCACTGATAGAATGAAGGAAACTCAAGCTCTGGAAAATCATCCACTTTTAAAGCTCCAAAACAAGGAAAGAACTTTGAGACTTATGGGCCAGCAAAAAACAAAAACAACAACAAATCCAAAACATTGTAAGGTTCAAAATAGAGAGCTTTTTAAGATAATTCTATTAATTCACTGTAAAAACTTAAAAGACTCAGACATGGAAGTGGTTTCAGAAAACTTGAATGAGCTTACATTAGAAATTCCCACTTCATGCTTTGTCATCATCATTGCTGCCATCAGTTGTAGCTCATTACACTGACTGCAATGAGAAAGAGCCTGCCTTGAAACCCCAGCACAGCTGGGAAACGCTGAAGATTTGGCATGCAGAACACAGATTTAATTTTTGCTGCTTTCTATCAGGAGAGATTTTATAGCAAAAAGTACTGTAATAGATGTACTTAACACAGTCATAAAGAAGGTTTAAATTTGAGCTAGCTTATCTTTTGGAATGAAGCCTTTGGGGAAATAACTGAGCATTTTTTTATAGTATGGCTTTCAGGAACTTCTTAAGAATGAATAGTTTTTATTAGCTAATTAAATGTGTTGAATATAAAGTTTATTGTCTTAAAACACAGGAAAATTCTGTTTGGGTACCTCTTTTAAAATATTACCTTTTGAGGAAATCTGATTTCTCTGTATCTAAAACAGCTAATTCAAAATGTTGTCATTTTTAATTTTACTACAATTTTTAATCTCATTCCCCCTTTTTTGGTGTTGAAAAACTAAAACACCATTTCTCCAATTTTTTTCTTTAAGCTAAGATCCACCATTCATTTGAATTTCTTTTCTCAGATATAATAGAATAATAAATTTATATATGAACCTATTCACATTAAAAAAATATAAGAATAAGCTACATTTGTATGCATTTCTGCTTAATCTAAAGGTTGCCCTCGTAAAAGATCCTGCCCCCAAGATTTATATTTGTAAAGCTAAGAGAAATTTCAGTAATACAGAACAGTCAATGCATTTTTTCTAAGCTAAATGACTCTTCATATAAACAAAAGAAAGAAGAAAGGGAACACAAAACTTTCAGTATATGTTGTGCATATTAACAACATATCCAAAAAGAGTATTTAACAATGAGTTATCATACAAGCTTCTTCTAAAATAGCAGTTCTCTACTAAAGGTGGTTTTGCACCTCCATGGGACATTTGGCAATGTCTAGAGACAGTTTTTGTTGTCATGATGTGGGGAGAGGCTTACTGGCATATAGTGGATAGAGGCCCAGGATGCTGTTGGACATCTACAATGTCCAGGACAGTCTCACAAAACAAAGAATTATCCATCCCAAAGTGTCAACATTGTCACAGTTGAGAAACTCTGTTCTAGCAGAAGACAGTAAGTCAAATTCCAAAACCCATATAATTCATTAAAAATAGAAAATAAAACAATTGATGAAGGCGGTAATATACATAACAATACAGATTCAAATCGTGTTGATAGAGGGCCGCAATAAACCTCCCCAGTCCCTATTTACAATAGCCAGGACATGGAAGCAACCTAAGTGTCCATCGACAGATGAATGGATAAAGAAGATGTGGCACATATATACAATGAAATATTACTCAGCCATAAAAAGAAACGAAATTGAGTTATTTGTAGTGAGGTGGATGGACCTAGAGTCTGTCATACAGAGGGAAGTAAGTCAGAAAGAGAAAAACAAATACCATATGCTAACACATATATATGGAATCTAAAAAAAAAAAAGGGTTCTGATGAACCTAGGAGCAGGACAGCAATAAAGACACAGACATAGAGAATGGACTTGAGGACACGGGGAAGGGGAAGTGTAAGCTGGGATGACGTGAGAGAGTAGCATGAGTAGCATGGACATATATACACTACCAAATGTAAAATAGATAGCTAGTGGGAAGCAGCTGCATAGCACAGGGAGATCAGCTTGGTGCTTTGTGACCACCTAGAGGGGTGGGATAGGGTGGGAGGGAGGGAGATGCAAGAGGGAGGGGATATGGGGATATATGTATACATATAGCTAATTTGACATAAAGACAGAGCATCGTCTTATGAAAACAGAATGCCATAACAAAAAGGACAAACAGGGCTGCTATTGCTCAGTCCCAAATTAGGAATTAACTTTTCTCACCTAAGGATGAGGTAGAGTTTAGCACAAAATCACCTGACTAAGAGTAAGTAGTGACAAAAAACACAGCCCAGGCTCCATTTGCAGAGCTATATCCAGACAGAACAAAGGCCATACTGTGGGGCTCTGTATACCCAGACGGCAAGCCTTTTTCGGTTCATCTCCTTAGAGGTTCCATATAAGCTACCAGTGGTCATGATGGTTCACCCACTAACCGCATAAACGCAGAATGCTAAGTGAAGCAGAGAAGAGGAACATTAGACAACACTCAAAAATAAAAAACTTTCCCTGTGTTCACAAACCTTCTCCCGATTAGGTAAGGGGCTGAGATACTTGGGGAGAATAAATAGATAATAATGGTATCAAAGTGATCTAAGCTGTGTGACATCAAGTGCTTTGTTATGAAGCCTGGGGTAATTCCCTTTGTATCTTTTCTTCGCCAGCTTTATTCCAGTATAATTGACAAATAGATTGTAATTACTTAAAATGTACAATGTGATATGATGTATATATACATTGTGAAAGGATTCAAGTTAACACATCCATCACCTCACTTAATTACCTTTTTATTGGAGGCTGGGGATAAGAGTGCCTAAGATCTATTCTCTTAGCAAATTTCAATTATACAATACAGTATTATCAACTATAGTTACCACGCTATACATTAGATACTCAGAACTTATTCATCTTACAGAACGTTTGTACCCTTTGACCAACCATTACTCATTTTCCCCACCCACTATTCCCTAGCAACCACCATTCTACTCTCTGTTTCAATGAGCTAAACTGTCTTTTTTTCTTTCTAAGATTCCACACATATAAGTGATACCAAGCAGTATTTGTCTTTCTCTGTCTGACTTACTTCACTTAGCAAAATGCCCTCAGATTCATTTATGTTGTTGCAAATGGCAGGATTTCTTTTTTTTATAGGGCTAAATAATATTCCATTGTGTATACAGGCATGTCTTATTTTATTGCACTTCACAGATACTGTGTTTTTACAAATTAAAAGTCTGTGGCAGCCCTGTGTTGTCAGATGATGGTTAGTATTTTTTAGCAATAAAATATTTTTTAACTAAGGTAGGTAAATTACTTTTTTAGACATGCTATTGCACATGTAATAGACTACATATAGTGTAGACATTTCTTTCATATGCGCTGGGAAACCAAAAACTTAGTGTGACTTGTTTTATTGTGATATTCTCTTTATTGCAGTGGTCTGGAACCAAACCACAATATCTCTGTGGTATGCCTCTATATGTATCACATTTTCTTTATCCATTCATCTGTTGACAGATACTTAGGTTGTTTCCATACATTGGCTATTGTTAATAATGCTGCAGTGAACATAAGAATATAGGTATCTCTTTGAAACAATGATTTCATCTTTTGGGGACTCCTGGATCATATGGTGATTCTATTTTTAATTTCTTGAGGAACAGCCATACTGTCTTCCATAGTGACTTTTCCAGTTTACATTCCCACAAACAGTATACAAGGATTCCCTTTTGGAGAAAGCACCGGCATCTGTTTTCTCTTGTCTTTTTGATAATAGCCGTCCTAACAGATGTGAGGTGATTTTGGTCATTATGAATTTGATTTACATTTCCCTGATGATTAGTAATGTTGAGCATCTTTTCATGTACCTGTTGGCCATTTGTATGTCTTCTTTGGAAAAATGTCTATTCCATTCCTTTGCCCATTTTTAAATTGGGTTAGTTGTTTTCTTGCTATTGAGTTGTATGAGTTCCTTATATATTTTGGATTTTAACCCTTTATCAAATACGTGGTTTGCAAATATTTTCTCCCATTCCATAGCTTGCCTTTTCATTTTGTTGATGGTTTCCTTTGCTGTGCTGAACATTTTTAGTCTAATGTAGTCCTGCTTGTTTATTGTTACTTTTGTTGTTTGTGCTTTTGATGCCAAATCCAAAACATCATTGCCAAGATCATTGTCAAGGAGATTATCCCTGCTATTTTATTCTAGGAGTTTTATAGTTTCAGCTCTTACATTCAAGTCTTTACTCCATTTTGAGTTGGTTTTGTGTATGCTGCAAGATAGGCATCCAATTTCATTCTTTTGCGTGTGGATATCCAGTTTTCCCAACACTATTTGTTGAAAATACTATCATTTTCCTATTGTGTATTGTTGGTGCCCTTGTTGTAAATGACCTTATATACATGGGTTTCTTGGGTCTCTTTTGTTCCATTGATTTTTGTGTCTTATGCCAATACCATACTGTTTTGATTACTATAGTTTTGTATCATAGTTTGAGATCAGGTTCCATTATATCTTGCATCTCAGAAAAACAAGTCTAGAATTGTATTTCCAAATGCAAATAAGTGAATAATGAGAAAATTCAAACAAAATGCAAAGCAAACATAGTTAAGAATCATGGAAAGGATGGGTTAGCAATGGGAGGAGAGGTGTGGAGTAAAAGGTGGAATGAGGATTCCCCTGTGCCAAAGAAAATGTGACTTTAATGACTTTTTACATGGTTGAGCAGCCACAGGAGGAGACATTTCTTAAGGACTTTCAGATATAGACTGGGATTGGACACCAAGTAAACAAGTAGAGCAGATACCCTGCATTTTTCTAGAGCATACTAAGTAGGCAAGATTTCATAGGAATCACTAGATAAAAGCTTTAATTAGAGATAGCTTTGTGCAGGTGCATATGTAGAAACTGAGAGCAGAGGTCCTAAACAATGACATGAGGAATCCTGTAACCCGAGGCTGAAAAATAAGAGGAATCCAACTTGGACAAGAACTAAGAAGATTGACTTCCCTGGCCACACTAGCTAAAACTTTTAACCAGATTCTAGTCCAAAAGATTTGTAGGAAATTGGTAGAAAACCCCCCTTGTAATAGGAATCATTGGTAAGGTTAAGGAATCTCAGTCCACACACTCAACACTGCAAAAACTATTTCAACATTTTTATGTAAAATGTTGACCATGGTGATAAGAAATTCAATCCAATTATACGTGGTGCTCTTCCTTACCGCAAGGTTGTGCAGAGGTCCAAGTAGGCCCTTTGTCATTTAGTAATCAATCAGTACTGGCCTGCTCCTCTGGCTTCTGCTTCACCACACCACATTTGGGATATGGGAACCTTCAGGGATGATGGGAACCCTGGTCATAAGGGCCTGATGCCTCTCTACAGTGCCCACAGACATCTGTCTCTTACCAATCGCTGGGAAGCATTCCTATCTCTCTGTGTTCAATAGCCTTCTCCCTCTAACATTTCCTCTTCAAAAGATTTAGGTTTTTGTCAAAGAAGAGAATAGGTTTTGCATTCGGACCCTCTGCTTTCCAACTTCCCCATTTCCTGAGGCATGATATCACCAAGCTTAGTAACCTACTTACACTGGGAAGAAAGGAAAAACCATAGGGAGAACACATTTTAGTAGATTGTCCTTTTTATACATAGTTTATTTATTTATATCAGTAAGAGTTATAACTTCAGTATGAGAGCTCCACCAGGTGGTAAATGCAGATATAGTCACATCAAATCTCATTGTTTCAATCACCCATCTGAGAGGCTATGGGAAGTTCAGTCTTTTGTCATGGAACCCCAGTCTTGTGTGTCCCTGTGTTAACAAATCAGAACTGATTTCATTGTCCCCCAATAGTGATAGCTGAGCTCCACAGTGGAATCTGGAATTCCACTGTCCTTTTCTTTGCTGCCACACTTCAGAAACTGTTGCCAAGTACAGCTGGAAATCCACTATATCAAAGTTGACAAGATTAACACTACATTTGAGATCACTGGGACTGTAGCTAATAAGTAGGAAATCTACATTATTGCTCTTTAGAGGTAAGAAGAATGAATCTTATGTGTTACATTCATTAGAGGTAGGGAAGGTATCCTGTTGTTTGAGATAGGAAATATTCTGTTGGCTGGTGATAGTTTTTCCCTTGGTCACCAAGGCAAACTAAGCTGAGATTTCAAAGCTCAGGATAGGATAATCCTGGGGAGAGGCACTGCCCCTGTATAGCAGACTACTTCCTCTGGATCCAGCACTACCACCAACACAACACTGTGTCAGCAAAGATCCCCCAGGTAATGAGGTGAGAAGTGGGAAAATTGACCCAAATAAGCCATATAGTTGTAAGAAGAACCTATACTTCCCTGAGGCTCTACTGCTAGATCACCAGACTCCATTTTTCCTTTTTCTTTGCAAGCTAGCATTTGTTGGAGCTCCCTAACCATCAGAACATCTGAATCTCATGGATCAACAGAGGTCAAGACTTTTTCTTCCTGGTCTCTGTGACCTCTAAGTGCATTAGGAGATGCAAATGAATATTTGAAATGGGATACCACCAGAAGACACTGAGTCACAGCACATTAAGTTCTGATTTAAAGAACCTCTCTCAGTATTGTTAAATTGAGATGCCTTACAGTTAAGGCTGTAATTGGAAACCAAAGCCGAAAAATGCATATGAAAAGTAGCCATTACAGAAGGTTATTTTAATATTTTTGTCTGTTATTCACCTTTTGTCCACCTACCTTGCCCCAGATTCATTCTTTTTTATTTTTTAATTTAGTTATTTATTATTGGCTGCGTTGGGTCTTCATTGCTGCATGGGCTTTCTCTAGTTATGGAGATCTGGGGTTACTCTTTGTTGTGGTGCGCGGGCTTCTCATTGCGGTGGCTTCTCTTGTTGCAGAGCAGGGGCTCTAGGTGCACGGGCTTCAGTAGTTGTGGCATGCGGGCTCAGTAGTTGTGGCTTGCGGGCTCTAGAGCACAGGCTCAGTAGTTGTGGCTTGCGGGCTCTAGAGCACAGGCTCAGTAGTTGTGGCTTGCGGGCTCTAGAGCACAGGCTCAGTAGTTGTGGCTTGCGGGCTCTAGAGCACAGGCTCAGTAGTTGTGGCTTGCGGGCTCTAGAGCACAGGCTCAGTAGTTGTGGCTTGCGGGCTCTAGAGCACAGGCTCAGTAGTTGTGGCTTGCGGGCTCTAGAGCACAGGCTCAGTAGTTGTGGCTTGCGGGCTCTAGAGCACAGGCTCAGTAGTTGTGGCTTGCGGGCTCTAGAGCACAGGCTCAGTAGTTGTGGCACACGGGCTTAGTTGTTCTGTGGCATGTGGGATCTTCCCAGACCAGGGCTCGAACCCGTGTCCCCTGCATTGGCAGGCGGATTCTTAACCACTGTGCCACCAGGGAAGTCCCTCAGATTCATTCTTAGCCCTTCATTGTGCCCTGCTATATACTCCAAGATGCTGAACCCTACGGACTGCATCTTGCCAACTGGCTCCCATTTGTATTCAGCTAGTTGGAGACACTGGTAGATAAGAAGGTGCGAGAAGAAAGAGGTTTGTATATTACCCATTCCCTATCTTCTCTAAGATGTGTTTCTGGCAGTGTTTTGAATTCCTCCACAGCTACAGTTTCTTTCCTGCACTCCTTGTCTAAAAACACCAGTTTCATTGGTCTAATAATGCCATCTCTATATTGCTAATCCCTAAATTCCTCAACTTCTTTGCCATAATTCCTTAAATTCTATATTCATTAAAGTCTCTTACGTAATCTGAGTTTGATCTTTCTAAGACTCTGATTGTAACAATGGATGTTCTGCATGTTACACATATTACATGTGTTGTTTTTTAAAATCACTCCAGGGGCTTCCCTGGTGGTGCAGTGGTTGAGAGTCCTCCTGCCAATGCAGGGGACACGGGTTCGTGCCCCAGTCCGAGAAGATCCCACATGCCACGGAGTGGCTAGGCCTGTGAGCCACGGCCACTGAGCCTGTGCGTGCGGAGCCTGTGGTCCGCAATGGGAGAGGCCACAAAAGTCAGAGGCCCACGTACCACAAAAAAAAAAAAAAAAAAAAAAACACCATGATAGTAAATGAAATCCTATATAAACAGCACTTATCAGAAGAGGACCAATAAGGGAGGTAACTCACTGCCACCTACCTCAAAAACATTGCAGTAGCTACAATTTAGCAGTTAAAGGATTAGCCTCCATATCACTAAGATTAATGGGGAGCCCGAATAACAAGGTCTCCTTAAAACTTTCTACAATATAGAATGTTCACTAATGCCAGTAAAATTAAACTAATCTTAGCACTAGATCATTTTGTATAACAGTCATTTCTACTCCCAAAGTGTCTGTCATATCACTGTGTTATTTTCAGTAGATAGCAGGGATGGAGATTTATTACACAGTTTACTGCACTAACAGGTTATGCTGATCTCAGCAGTGTTACCAAGCAAAAAGAATTATATAAGGGCAGGTTTGTTCTACACAAAAACATCTAAGCATATTTCTCACTTATTTAAATTTGCTCATGTAAACCATTTTCCTCAGATAAGTGAACAGTAAATGTGTTTGCAATGTGTTACTGCATTCCTACCCACTGCAGACAAGATGGGAACCATGTTTCCATAAATAAAAAGCGACAAACCATGTCATTGCCCTCTTCTTTAACTCCTCTCCCCATGAGCGTATGTATGGTGGAGAAAGGCTCTGCTTCACACAAGGCAGGGGAACTGAATATTGATAGAATTTGCTGTCAGCAAGTTTGTCTATGCACGTTTCAGCACAGAACACAAAGGTCATGTTCCCTCTAAATTCAGCAGGTTTAATTTGATTTGGTTAATTATAAATACAGTGCTTGCAAAAGTAAGTCAAGAAAAAAGAACCACATTACAAGGAATCCATATACTATTTAAGTTTCACCCATGTTCTCTCCAGAGTGGAATTTGTTATAGCCTTTGGGTACCAGAAGAGTTACACAACCCCTTTGGTATGGAATCCAAATTTAAAATAAGTTAATGTAGCTTACTTTTGTAAAAGTCTGCATATGTTATTAAATCATTTGTAAATGTCTTTGATAATATAGACTGCATAAACTTTAGGAGTAAAATAAAAAATGTTGTTGAGACATGATTCCTTATGGAACCTAAAATTTATACTCGGTATCTTACATAAGTCAAATTCATAGTAAATTCTGAGAGACTGCTCAAAAAAATTAGTATATTACCTCCACCGCTATAGGATTTTTCTTCACTTATATGCTAATTATATGCAAGATCTTAGGCAAAATATTCACTTCATTATCTAGATCTGGCATCTACAAATATATTTTAAAGATACCAGCCATCTCAAATAGAAAATATAGTTAAGGACCGCCTTCTCTTTCTATTATACTGCATTGAATTTATAGAAAATAAATAACTAGATAAAAGAGATTTTGTGACAATAAAGTCTTGAAGAACATACAATTAAAAGCTGAAATAAAAAATAACTTCAGAGTTAAGTAAAAACCATTTTGTAATCCAGATGCATAGTTTAAGAATTTATTTTTACAGATGGGAAGGCTAATTTAAGACATTATTTATTTTCTATTATAGAATTAGATTATATATTATAGTGCTAGACACTCTAAGAGACACAAAAATATAAAGCATCACTACTCAAAAAGGTGTCCTTACAGAGATAAGATGTATTCATATAGTCCCACAAAAATGATTAAATAACTGACAGTATATGACTGTGAGATGACAGTATATTGCTGTGAGATGATGTCTTAGTTTAAATTTTTAAGCCACGTATTCACATCCTTGATTCAGTATTGATTACCCCCTCCCCCAACACACTTGCCAGAGTGCCAAAGCCCTTCCAGCGCTGCTCATCTCTCCTGAAGTCTATCCTCACCTTCTCTAGTGTAAATAAGCCCTCTTCATGACAGCTTCTGCTTTTCCCCAACTCCCAGCTCAAAGATATTATGGCAGTATTTTGATAAAGCAGGGTGAGGCTGTGGCAATACAGAACATTTTCTACCCTGAGCACTAACTTCTAAAGTGGAAAAAATATTTTTCTCCCACATTTTTGTGTCTTTCCTTTTCTTTTTAAATTTCCTGTAATTGACAACTGCTAGCTAGATATTACTGGAATTTTATATTTAATACTTTTCTAACAATAGCTTGAATTTATAAGTTGAATTCATTTTTTTAAATTTTATTTTCTAATGAACATCAAAAACATGAATAAAGCTCCTGTTGTAAAAGAGCTTACATATATATTATTTGACTTTAATTCTTACAACAGATTTTGTTGTAGATGAAACTGAGTCTTAGGTTTGAAGACCGAATCATGGTTTCAGAGCTCAAAGAGTGGCCCCCGTTCGTCGCAACTAGAGAAAGTCCACACACAGAAACGAAGACCCAACGCAGCCAAAAATAAATAAAATAAATAAATTTATTTTTTTTAAAATGGCAGGGCATGGGTTCAAATCCAATCTCTCAGTGGAAAATCTCGGATTGCGTCAGGGTTTAGGCTTTTATCCCGTTAGGCTGAAGGCTGAAGGCCAGGACGCAGATACTCACGGCAAGACTGAAAGGTGACTTTCTCCGTGGCCTCCCATGAAGGGTTATGTGCTAACTGGCACCATGAAAGAATGACAACATAAAATACAAATATATTCAGAACAATACAGGCTGGTGGTTCTTAGGAAAGAATGGTCAACAGCTCTGAATATGTATGTGAGTTTTTGACTAAGAAATAACAGACTCCAGGCTTTTTTTTTCAAACTGGGGTATAAGTAGCCCATAAATACGAACACCTGAAGGCTATAGGAAGTGATTAGCCTCACCTACCAGTGGCTCCTCCGGCTTAAAGTAGCCCCCAAATAAGTTTCCAATCCTAAGGGAGGAGGACAAGAAAACATTTGGTGCCTAAGATATAAAAAAGTAGTCAAAGTGCATAGAGTTAGAAGGCTGATATTTCCAAATAATGTAAATTTTATTAGGAAATAAAGTGATGTATTATTCATATACTGAATACTTGCTTTAGATTTTTCTACACACCTGAATAATATTAACTAAAATTAGAAAAGTTAACATTTGATATGTGTTAGAATTTACTAGACTTTAGTTAAAACTTCCAGTATGATTCTGAGAGAAAAAGAGTGTTCTCATACAGTGTATAAATTATAACATGCTTAAAGGAACATGAAATTGCATTATGAAATCTACAAGTTATTTTCATATTTTTCCCCAAAGAAATAGCAAAATTCCCAGTGTCGATTTTAGAAAAATATGTGTATTCTTTCAGTCAGTTAACCAACACTTTTAAATGTATTATAAACTATGAGGAGAACTATGTACTGGCATACCTCTTTTATTGCATTTTGCAGATAATGCACTTTTAGAAGTGAAAGGCTTGCAGCAACCTTCAGTAAAATCTATTGGAGCCATTTTTCCAACAGCATTTGCTCACTTCAGGTCTCTGCATCACATCATCACACTTGGTAATTCTCACAATATTTTAAGCTTTTTCATTATTATTTTATCCATTAGGGGGACCTGTGATCAGTGATCTTTGATGTTACTACTACCACTCACTGAAGGCCCAGATGATGGTTAGCATTTTTTTTTAGCAATAAAGTATTTTTTAATTAAGTTATATACATTTTAGTCATAATGCCATTGCACACTTCATAGACTACAGTATAGTGTAAACATGACTTTTATATGCACTGGGAAACTAAAACAGTTGTGTGATTTGCTTAATTGCAATATTTGCTTTATTGTGGTGGTCTGGAACTGAACCCCCAATATCTCCAAGGTGTGCCTGTGTGTAAATTAAATTAGTTTGAAAAATACAAATACATTTCCTGATACAAGAGTATAATCATCAGTTTTATTTGTGAAACTCATATGCCACCTATTGTTTAGAAAAATAAATAACATCATCTTTGTTAGAATTCTATTTTTATTAACAATTTGCATGTCTGTGGAGAAATGTGAACACTGCACACATAGAAAAGAGCCTGACTCTCCAACTGTGTAGAATACTTAGAGGTTTCAAGGACATAAAAAGTTTAATGAAGCTCTCTGAAATTTATATGAGGTGGGAAGAGATAAACTGTCCTTAAGTACTCATACCTTCAGAGGAGTGCATTTTGCCCTAGGTATTATTTTTATATGTATATATTTTTAATTAAACTTAATTTTCAGATCATTGTCATTTCACATGCAGTTGTAAGAAATAATAGGCCTTATTTATCCGTTCTTTTTTTTTTTTTTAGAGGACTTATTTATCCTTTACCCTGGTTTTCCACATGCAAAACTATACTTTAATAACCAAGATATTGACATTGATAGGGTCAAGATAGAAAACATTTTCATCATCACAGGGATACATTGTGTGGCCTTTTTATAGCCACACCCACTTTCTTCACACCTCCCAGCACCTCCTTAACCCTTTGCAACCACAAATCTGGTCTTCATTTGTATAATTTTGCATTTAAACAATGTTATATCAAGGGAATCATACAGTATGTAAACTTTGAGGACTGGCTTTTTCACTCATCATAATTCTCTGGAAATTCACCCAGATTGTGGTATATATCAACAATTCATTCTGTTTTACCATTGAGTAGTATCCCATGATGTGGATGTATCACAATTTAACCGTTAACCCAGCCCTTGAAGGATACCTAGGTTGTTTCCAGTTTGGAGCTATCACACATAAAGCTGCTATGAACTTTTGTGTGAACATCAGTTTTTGTTTCTCTGGGATAAATGCCCAGGTGTGCTATTGCAGGTTTGTATAGTAGTTACATGTTTAGTATTTAAAGAAACAGCTAAATTATTTTCCAGAGTGTCTCTTCCATTCTGCATTCCCAGCAGCAATGTATGAGTGATCCCATTTCTCTGTATCCTAACCAGCACTTGACATTACTCATTTTTATTTTAGCCATTCTGATAGGTATGTAGTGGTATCCCATTGTAGTTTTAATTTGCATTTCCCTAATGATGTTGAAAATCTTTTCATGTACTTATTTGCCATCTGTATCTCCTCTTTGGCGATATGTCTTTTCATGTATTTTGTCCTTTTTCTGGCTGAATTACTTTTTTTTTTTTTAACTGTTGAGTTATGAGAGTTCTGAATATATTCTAGATACTAATAGTGTTTTGTCAGATATGTAATTTGCAAATATTTTCTTCCAGATTGTAGCTTACTTTTATCTTTAACAGAGATTAAAGCAGGGTCTTTCACAGAGCAAAAGTTTTAAATTTTTTGAAGTCTAATTTATTAATTTTTCCTTTTATACACCATGCTTTTGGTGTCAGGTCTAAGAACTCTAGCCCTAGAGTACAAAGATTTTCTCCTTCTTTTTTTTTCTCCTAAAATTTTTATGTTTTACATCTTACATTTAAGTCCATGATCTATTTTTTAGTTTATTTCCATATAAGGTGTGAAACTTAGGGCAATATTTATTTTTTTGCCTATGGATGTCCAGTTGCTCCAGCACCATTTTTTAAAAAGTTTATCTTTCCTCCACTGAATTGATTTTACACCTTTATCAAAAATCAGGCATATTTGTATGGGTCTATTTCTCTGCTCTCTCTTCTATTACACTGTTCTATGTCTATCTCTCCAGCAGTACCACATAGTCTTGATTACTGTAGCTATATAAAAGTCTTTAAATCAGGTAGAATGATTCTTCCCACTTTATTCTTTTTGCAAAATTGTTTTAGCTATTCTAATTCCTTTGCCTTTCCATATAAATTTTAGAATCTGATCTATATCTATAAGAAACATTGCTGGTATGTTGATGAGATTGCACTAAACCTGTATCTACTTCAAGAGAACTGTCATCTTTACTATGTTGTGTCTCAATCTACAAACATGTCTCTGCATTTATTGAGATTTTCTTTGATTTCTCTCATCAGCACTTTGTAGTTTTCAGTATACGAGTTCTGTAGATGTTTTGTCAAGTATTTTATTTATGAAATAGTATTTTTAGTTTTTATTGAAGTATAGTAGATATACAATATTATATGTTATAGGTGCACATATAGTGCTTCATAATTTTTTAAGGTTATACTCCATTTATAGATATTATAAAATATTGGCTATATTCCCTGTGTTGTACAATATATCCATGTAGCTTATTTTATACATAATAGTTTATACCTCTTAATCCCCTACCCTTATATTGCCCCTCCCCCCTTCCCTCTCCCCACTGGTATCCACTAGTTTGTCCTCTATATGTGTGAGTCTGCTTCTTTTGTGTTCTGTTCACTAGTTTGTTGTATTTTTTAGATTCCACATATTAGTGATATCATACAGTATTTGTCTTTCTCTGCCTGAATTATTTCACTTAGCATAATACTCTCCACATCCATCCATGCTGCTGCAAATGGCAAAATTTCATTCTTTTTTATGGCTGAGTAGTATTCCAGTGTGTGTGTGTTTGTGTGACTTCTTCTTTATCCATTCATCTGTTGATGGACACTTAGGTTGCTTCCACATCTTGGCAATTGTAAGTAATACTGCTATGAACATTGTGGTGCATGTATCTTTTCAAATTATTGTTTTTGCTTTTTCAGATATATACCCAGGAGTGAAATTGCTGGGTCATATGGTAGTTCTATTTTCAGTTTTTTGAGAAACCTCCATACTGTTTTCTACAGTGGCTACACCAATTTACATTCCCACCAACAGTGTACGAGGGTTCCCTTTTCTCTACATCCTTGCCAATATTTGTTATTTGTGTTCTTTTTGATGATAGCCATTCTGACAGATGTGAGGTGACTGCTCACTGTGGTTTTGCTTTGCATTGCCATGATGATTAACAATGTTGAGCATCTTTTCATGTGCCTTTTGGCCATCTGCATTTAGTATTTTTAATTTTCATGTCCACATGTTCATTGCTAGTGTATAGACATACTATTGATTTTTGTATGTTATTTTATATCTTGCAAACTTGACAAACTCACTTATTAATTCTAGTAGTTTTTGTGTACATTTCCTTAGGTTTTGTATGTATGTGATCATATAATCTACAAATAGGGACAATTTTATTATTTCCTTTCTAATTTTTATACATTTTATTTCCTTTTCTTGTCTTTATTGCACTGGCTAGAACTTCTAGAGCTACGTTGAATAAGTCATCTGATTCTAGAATTTTCTTTGTGGGCAGGTATTTAGCTATATATCTTTAATAGATAGATATCTATTTATGTTATATTCTTGAGTGAGCTTTAATGGTTTATGTCTTTTAAGAAGTTTGTATGTTTCATCTATGCAATTAAGTTTACTGGCATAAAGTTATTGATAACATTCCCTTTCAATCCATTTAATGTCTGTATGATCTGTAATGATGCCTCCTTGTTTCACTTCTGATATTTACAATTTATGTCTTCTATTTTATCATTCTGGCTATAGATTTAGTAATTTTAGTTTCACTGACTTTTGTTGCTATCTCATTGATAACTGCTTTTCATTTCTTTCTTTCCTTAAGCTTTCTTTGTAATTTTTCACCTAGTTTTTAAGGTGTACTCTTAAATCATTTGTTTGAGACAGTTCTTCTTCTATTAATATAAGCATGGATAGCTATAACTTTCCCTCTAAATACTGTTTTAACTGTCCTGCTAAAGCTGCTCCAGAAGCATCCCACAAATTTTGATAAGTTCTCCCTTCATTTTCTTTTAATTCAATATATTTTCTAATTTACCTTGTGACTTTTTGTCATATAGTTAATTAGAAGTATGATGTTTCATTTCCAAATACTGAAAGATTTTCTAGATATATTTTTGTTGATTTCAAGTTTCTTTATTGCCATTAGAACATACTTGTGATATTTTAATATTTGTAAATCTCTTGAGATATACATTATGGCCCAGAATATGGCAGTCTAGGTGAATGTTCTATGTGCGCTTGAAAAAATATTGTATTCCACTATTGCATGTGGAGTGTTCTATAAATGTCAGTTATATCAAATTGGGTGATAGTGTTTCTATATCCTTGCTGATGTTTTTGTCTACTTGTTCTATAAATTATTGAAAGAAGAGTATTGAAGTTTGGAACTATAATTGTAGATTCGTCTCTCTTTTTAATTGTATCAGCTTTACTTAATGTATTTTGAATCTCTGTTACTATATACATACACATTTAGGGTTGGAAGTCTTCTTCATTAAATAAACCCTTTATTATGCAAAGTCTTTCTTTATCCCTGTTAGTATTTCTTGTTCTGAATCTACCTCATCTAACATTAACAAGCCTGCTCTAATTTTCTTTTGATTCATTTACATGGCATATTATTTTCTTGTTTTATTTTTAATCCTTCTTTGTCCTTGTTTTAATGTGGGTGTTTTGTAGAGAGCATAGAATTGGGTCTTGCTTTTTTATTTGATATTGACATTCTCTGCCTTTTTTTTTTTTTTTTTTTTTTTTTTTTTGTGGTATGCGGGCCTCTCACTGTTGTGGCCTCTCCCATTGTGGAGCACAGGGTCCGGACGCACAGGCTCAGCGGCCATGGCTCACAGGCCCAGCCGCTCCGCAGCATGTGGGAACTTCCCAGACCAGGTCAGGAACCCTTGTCCCCTGCATCGGCAGGCGGACTCTCAACCACTGCACCACCAGGGAAGCCCTCTCTGCCTTTTAATTGAGGTGTTTAGATCACTTATATTTAACAAATTATTGGTTTGTTTAAATTTAAATCTGCCCTATGTTACTTGTTTTCTAATTATCCCCACTTTTTTGGCTTTTTTATCTCTTCCTACCTTCTTTTGGAATAACTGAATATATCTTTTAAATGGTTTTATTTCATCTCCACTATTTACTTTTGGGGTATATCTATTTTTTTTTAATTTTGTGGTTGCTCTTGTATTTAATACACACACACACACACACACACATTATCACTGTCTATCTTCCAATAATATTTCAACATTTCATATGTAATATAAGAACCTTGTATTAGTACACTTTTATATCCTCTCTACTCTGGGTTTCAAATCAAGATATCCATAAGCTGCATTCTTACCTCATGCTTAGGGGTCTCTTCCAAGCTCATATATGGGCTGGAAGAATTCAGTTGGCTTGTCTACAAGACTAAGATCTCTTTTTTTCTTGCTGGCTCTTTGTTAAGGGATGCCCTCAGCTCTTAGAGTCCATTCTCATGTTCTTACCACATGGCCCCTTCATCTTCAAAGCCAGCAGAATTTCCCTCTTTTCAAATCTCTCTCATACTTACATCTCTGACTTCTTCTGTGTCTGACCTCTAGATCTAGACTTAATGGACTCGTGTGATTAGATCAGGCCCAAACAGGATAATCTCCCTTTTGTCCTTTAAGGTAGTATAATCACAAGAACAGTATGTCATTATATTCACAGGTTCCAGCCACACTCAAGGCATAGATAACTGAGGGTCATCTTATAATTCTGCCTATCACACAAGGCACACAGACTCATACAAAACATAATTTCTTAAAGAAGAAGGATAAGAGTTTTCAGTCTGTAACCTCTCCAGTTAACTAAACAATCTTATTGGACTGTAAGATTTTTTTTGTCTTATACTCCCATGTCTAGTACAGGCCTGACATATAATGGGAACTCAATTAAGTATTTGTTGAATGAAACACCTGACTTCTTTTTGTGAATAATAAACTTCTAAAGTGTACCTTGATTAACGTTATTCCCCAGTGCCCTCAGTTGCTTAATTGCTCAAAGCAATCAGGCATCCTACGTTCTACTTGTAATAGTTCACTGCTGGTTGAATACTTCAACAAAATACCAAATGAAATAATAGTTCCTAGTAAAAGAAGCACAACACCCTTACTGTTTCCCTGCGTCGTGAGAACTCTAAATATGAAAAAGACAAAAGGAAAAAATCAGTCAACACACGTGCATGTATAATCTAGGTCTGTACATTGATCATAAAAATCAGGAAGTAAGATCTATGGGACACTTTCTTAGAATCTTGTAGACAGAATCAGAGGTGGTGCTTCTAGGTAGCTGACACACATTGCAAAATAAAGCACCATTTCTATTCTCTCAGGTCATTTTTAATCCAATCTTTTTTTTTTTCCTCTTGGACACATTTTTAATGCCCCTTCCATTTCAACTTTGTCTAGTTGCCTCTTTGTCACAGATCCTTCTGTTCTTTCTTAGCTATTTCTCCTTTCTACCTATTCAGGTATTCCCCCATCTCTGTAATGATCCCCACCCATCCTTTCTCTATATGTATCCTTTTCCCCTTTACCCTTCACTTCTCTATCTCTCATTAGACCCCTTGATCTCCCCACCTATCCCATCTACAGGATCACCTCCTCTCCCCAAGTAGTACTGGTTCTTTTAAAGAATTATTGCTTACTTTTATACAAATTAGTTTTTCATTCTCAGTTCCTGAACAATTTGCTTTATCTATGATAAGGATAAATATCTCTAATATCAGCCTACAAGGACAAAACAAAAAAAAGATTAAGCATTTTAATCCTACATAATCTGAACTGGTACACACTAATGGAAACATACATTGCCCCAGAATATCTCTGATCAATTTCCATCTCTATCTCTAGATATCTTACATAGAACCCTATTTTATAAAACTGAGCAGTAACTTAGGTTGTCCACTAGATGGCAAACAATTACATTAGGAGACACAACAGAAAACAAAATTTATACAATCTTCTTAAAAAGAAAAGGCAGATTTTTTTTCTTTCTTACAAATGAAGCAAGTACTAAATAAAATATCTTAAAACCACCTTAAATCTTTATCCAGGAAGAAAATCCTTCCAAATTCCTATTCCCTTATAATTATTTATGAATCAGAAACACAACAAAAATAAATAGAAGAATGGCTATGCAGAGGAAATGTTTCTCAGTTATGCAGACTAAGCAATAGGTCCACAAGTATTGATAATTGAAGTAGGAATAAATAAAATGAAAATGTACCATAAGCAGTCCTGTGAGTAAAATGGTCTAGATTTTAAAACACTATAATCACTTAGGAGTAAAAATTTGTCTAGAAGGGAAACATTAATGATCATGAAAAGAGGAAATATTCAAATAACATAACAGTTCAGTGAAGGATGAATATATTATTATGGATAGAGTCCATTACTATAAGGAATCACTGACTTAAGATCTATTGAACCAAAATAAAGTCATCTCTGCATACTCTATCACATGCAATAACATGACGAATAATAGGTCAATAGCCTTGATATTTCAGATGTTCATGTAAATCAATAAACAAGTAGAACTACATCAAACTAAAGGGCTTCTGCACAGCAAAAGAAACAATCAACAAAATGAAAAGGCAATATATGGAATGGGACAATATATCTACAAATCTGATGTCTGATAAGGGATTAATAGACAATTTACACAACTCAAGAACAAAAAAGCTAACAACTTGATTAAAAAATGGGCGGAGGGACTGAATAGACAGTTTTTCAAAGAAGACATACAAATGGCCATCAGGCACATGAAAAGAGGCTTGATATCACTAAGCAGCAGGGAAATGCAAATCAAAATGAGATATCACTTTACACCTGTTAAGATGGCTGTCATCAAAAAGTACTTCTCCACAAGATATCTATTATTACACAGGGGAAAAAAGATATGATTATGTTAAGGGTCTTGAGATGGGAGATTATCTTGAATTTTCTAGGTGGACCCAAAGCAAATACAAGAATCCGTATATGTGAATAAGGGAGGCAGTAGAGCCAGAGAAAGAGATGTGAGGCAGAAGCAGAGATCAGAGTAATTCTATATCTGGGAGTCAGGAGCCAAGCAGTGTGGGCAGCACCTTGAAGCTAGAAAAGGCAAGGAAACAGATGCTCCCCTACAGCCTCCAGAAAGCAACACATTCTGCTGATACCTTGATTTTAGCTTTGTGAGCCCCATTTTGGACTTCTGACCTCTAGAACTGTAAGATAAAAAACTTGTGGTGTTTTAAGCCACTGTGCTTGTGGTAGTTTGTTACAGCACCAGTTAGAAACTAATGCAACTCTGTAAAGAAGAACTATCAGGTATTTATTTTAAAGTAAGAAGGTAACTACCTAAACCTGAGTAAGATTCACTTACATCTCAGAAAAGACTGCAGGATAAAAGCATCCATCTTATGTTACACATAATGAAAATTTGTTTCCTTGTAGCTGGTAAAATAGTTGTGGAGAAAGGCCTGATTTCTTGACAAGGTATTTGGATGAGCACATTGCAAGTGGGACACACACTGTGAAAGTGACAAGTCTCTTCCAAGTTTCACTGGCAAGAGGAAAATAATCCTGCATAATAAAAGAGACCAGTTGGGGGTGCAAGACTGAGCTGCTATGAGACAATTAGGGGATGGGGGGATGTGGAAACCAGAATAGGACAAGAATACTTGTCCTGGGGACTGAGTGAATGAAATGCCAGGAGCTGTATGCTGTGACCCTCTCCCCATGGTTTCTGTATTAGTCAATTTTTGCTGGGACAATAAACAATCCCAAAGTCTCAGTCGCTTGAACAATGAACAGTTATTTCTCACTTATGAGTATTGGCTGTGGCTCTGCTGGGCCTACCTGGGTTCCTGATATCAGTTAGGCTTTAGTTTAGTTCTGCACTGAGTCTCATGCTAGGACCCAGGCTGAAGTAGCAGCTGCTATTTAAGCATATGCTGTTCTCATGTAGGATGGTAAGAGTGCAAGAGGGTGATGGGCTTCTGCTAGAAAAAGGCAACCTGTCACTCCCACCCCTAGAAGTCACATGGGTAAACCAAGTCAGTGGGAAAGGGAACAGGGTCAGGGAGAAAGAGTGGATACTGCTGAACAATATTACAGTCTACTATAATCTACTATAAAACTACAGTCATACTAGGAAAATAATTTAAAAACCTGGTGTCATGTGAAATTTGGTGAAAGCTAGAGTGTACGGTGAGTTTTGTATTAAGGTCTGCACAGAACTGAAACAGTAAGTCCAGGAGAAAAACAGCAGAAGAAAAAACTGGTTACAGTTTTATTTATTCAACCCAAAGTAAAAGGAAAGTAAACTAACATTTTTATAAGTGACATCTCTTTATCAGGTACTGTGCTGAATAATTTCATTCTCATTTACTTTCACAAGTTTTTCAGATGAGGAAACAAGTTCAGAAAGGTTGAGATTCTTGCCCAAGTTCCTATAGTTTGTGTTCCATGATGCTAATCCAGGAATATAGCATTAAGGAAAGTTGAAAAACTAAGGAGCAGAGGGGCTCTGAGTGAGATCAGTGGGCATAGAAATTGACTCTTTAGCAATAGAAGACTAGACAAACACAAAAAGATGGCACCCTCCATCAAAACTGGGAAGGACTTGTTTTATATGGAAATGAGGTTAAAACAAGCTGATCTATAGCCCAGGCAAAGACATGGTCCATGGGTTTCTAGAAGACAGTAGGGTAACATCAGCACCCAGGAGATGGCTGGTGCCATTAGAGGCTACAGTTTTAGAGAGATAACAAAGGGAACAAATTCAGCAGAGTTTGTGATGGAGCTAAGACAGGGCCACCCCTAGCCCATTAGGAATACTCAAAAAGAAATGTGCCCTTTCTTCCTTTGGCACAGACCTGTGTCAGAACACATACTTTGGCCAGTACCACCTGCTCCCTCCAAGAGGGTGGCCTTCACAACCTATGGCATCACCCTAGTTTGGTTGGGATGAGAAGGGGAAGGGTAAAGTTTGAGGATTCAATCATAAAGAACGATATTCCTCCAAGCTGAGAGTGAGAAAAGTAGTCTATTTATATGGCTGCCTAGAGGAAATTTAAATATTCACCTAAAGTTGGATATAATATTAAATAGGTGTTTTCCTTTGTTAAACTTCTTAAGAGTAAATGTGCTCTATTTTAGACATTACCAGACACACTAAAAAGGAATTCTCAATGTAATAGCATTCTAAGATTTTAAATACTTGAGAGAATTAAAAACAATGAGCTGGCAATTAAACTCAAGTCAAATATTGCTGTACTACACCTGCCCTACAACATACTGTTTTAAAGTATGCATTTTCCCCAGATGGACACAAATTCAATTATAAAATATCAAAGTTCTTTCTCTGTCCTGTCTGGTTTTTTATGAGATGTCCCATGTCAAAATTCCATCCAGCCTTCAGGACCTGATTCAAACCCTCTCTTCTCCACCAAGGTTAACCTTGGTCAAGGTTCCATAAATGATCTCTCCGTCCTCTGATTCTTGGGTCCTTGGCTTGTGTCTCTATTATGAATTAACTTTTATTATGATGGGTACATTTTGTTTGGAACACCCAGAGAAATTTTACTTATGAAGGCAAGCCCAGCCAAAAGGTTTCTCTTTTATTTTGAATCACCTCTGACCCACCCTAACCTGCTGTAAGTATTAATAGTTTATCACTCCCTCTCCCATGCTAATATTGGTCTGGCCAAAAAGTTCGTTCAGGTTTTCCCATACCATCTTAGGAAAACCCCGAATGAACTTTTTGGCCAACTCAATAGTAAAGGCCTGATCCTCATTAACTTGGAAGTTGACAAAGATTGGGGTGGGATTTGTGAGATCACTGAGGGCAGAGGATATGACACCTTTTTCTTCTTTGTACCCCAGTACATAATATAGAATTGAGATCAGAGGTTCTCAGCCTGGGCACTGTTGCCATTTGGGGCCCGATAAGGACTTGTAGGGGACTGTCCTGTGCATTATGGGCTATTTAGCAGTATTCCTTCATAGAGCTGACAAACAAAATTCTCTCCAGACATTGCCAAATATTCTCTGGGGGACAAAAACTTGCCACCAGTTGAGAACCACTGATCTAAACCATAGTGAAAATTAAATGTGTGTTGAGTTGCTGTCAGGAATTGTCAGGTTTTTCCTCCACTTTGGCTCTTCCACACCTCCTAGCACTAGTGGGGAGTTCAACAAATATGTTTAAATGAATGAATGCTTTAAATACATTGCAAATAATGCACAAACTTTCCTCTCAGCCATTAAAAATCGAGTTTATAAGGATGACACATATTCATTTGTTCATGAGAGAGATGGTATGGCACATTGATTAATGCAGCAAATTCTGGAGTCAGACTGGGTAGGTTCAAATCCAGAGTGCAGGGGTTCATATCCCAGCTCTCAGCTTCCTAGCTCAGGAAATTTGAGCAAGTCATTTAACCTTGTTGCACCTCAATATCCTCATCATAAAATGAGGATACAAATAGTACTTACCTCAACAAGACTGTGAAGACTACATGAGTTAAGATACGTGAAATGCTTGGAATAGTACCTGACACGCTTGAGTTATTACGTATTCAGCAAATTGAATACTTTACTCCAGGCATTTTATAAGTGATGGGGATTTAACTATGAACAAAAATTTCAAGCACTCATGGAGTTTTCAATCCAAAAGGCAAGGAGGAGAGAAAATAAAGCACTGTAAGAGATGAACTGCAGGGTAGCCACAGAAGGCTGTGCTGAGGTCCCATGTGAGGCAAGGAAGCTGTCCCAGGAGACAGCTAAAGAAGTCTTCCAGGGAATAGTCCTGAAGCCAGACCATGCTGCATGTGTTTAAGGAATGGCAAGCAGCACAGTGAAAACTGTGAACTATATACTGTGTCTTTAAAAAGAAAAATGCAAAATTATAAATTTCCTCTGAGATAAAAAAAAAACTAAGCAAATTTTAAAAGACTAAAAAAACATGCCCAAAATTTGACAAATGTTTTGTTTGAGTGATGAGACTATGGGTGATGCATTTTTTTTTTCTTTTCTATAATACCCTGGATACATATTAATATAGTATTTCTAAAAAATGAAAAAAGGCTTTATCAATGATGATCCTTGTAAATGAAACAGAATTTCCATTTACACAGGATTATTTCTATTTTTTCCTCTATTTTGTAGCTGGAATGTTAATATTTTTACTTTATTTGAATGTTCTAATGCGTGCTTAAGACAGTATGTTGCAAAGTTTACTTTTACTAATATCTCATTTAATATTTTGACTAAAAAGTTTTTTTCTGCCCATATGCTTAACACAAATTTCTTTTTTTCAATCGATGGGTCACAATATAGATGTTTGTCTTTTGAAATTTCTTCACATCTTCTAAGGTGAAATGGCTCTCCATTTACCAAACTTTTCTTCAATGAGTAGTCAGTAAAAATTCTGTGATAGTTCACTTAACTGCTCTTTCAAAATAGACTTTTCCGATCCAAGCAGCAGCAAAGGATTTGTAGAAATGAGGTTACACGTCTGGAAAATAAGTGATATTTTTAATGTCTTCATTTATATTCAAATATTTTCATTCCTAAGTATATTTCTTAAATTCTATGTCTCAGCTACAGCACAATTATAATTTAGCATTGATACTTCTGCATTTTATAGTCATTTTAAAATAAGTTACCCCCTTTGAATCTGACAGAAATATAACTTTTTCAGTTTGCCATCTTTTGCAGTATCTTCTGATAATTTTCTTGACCTAATATTTCTATTATGCTCTGATACATTATAGTAAAATTTAAAAATTCACTAGAAACTAGAAACATATATTGCCAGGGTAAAAGGATTCAGGGTAGTTTTGTTTGCCCTCAGGAGATACACAAA
This sequence comes from Lipotes vexillifer, assembly GCF_000442215.2. Lineage (NCBI taxonomy): Eukaryota > Metazoa > Chordata > Mammalia > Artiodactyla > Lipotidae > Lipotes > Lipotes vexillifer. The sequence goes on from NW_006793972.1 coordinate 50,288, forward strand.
ATGTAGGAGAGGTGTTTCTATAGGTTCTACTGCTTTATTTCCCTAAAGAAATGAAGTATAAAATCACGGAAATTCTTTACTTCGTATAGCTGTGTGGACATTAAAAAAGAGACAGACGAGAAGTTGTAGGAGAGGGAGATATGAAGATGTAGATCAAGAGTCCAAAAAGCCAAAGTTTCATGAAAGATTAAGTTTATAAAAGGGAAATTAGGGAAATTCTGTCTTAAATTTACTCACCTAGAATCAATAGGGCCAAGCATTGTTCTAAGTATCATAACTATACATTTGGGGGGGATAGAGAGTGTTTGAACAGCTGTGGCATTTAATGATCTCCTATTCTCATCAGGCTCTCTCTCTCTTTTTTTTTCTTTTTTACACTATAGGTGAAGGGTAGGGTGGAAGTGTGGTTGCTGGTGAATATAGAGAATAAATGTATGACATTTTAGTTCATCCAACATTTTTTAAATGCCAACATCAGACATATTCACACACATACACAAAAGCTGTGTTTTACAGACCTAAATAACTGTATGTATTTTTTAAAATAAGCACCAAAAATTATTTTAATGCATGGTGTTTTCAAATCTTCCCAAATACTGTTACTTAATTTTAAGTTTTATGTAATGATTAGGTATATATTATATTAACTATTTTCAAATATACTTATGTGAAGTATTTTGAGAATAAAATAAAAAATATACTAATAATTGTATATCTTGAAAATCTCTATATACATGCAAAAAAGTGTTTTTTATAGCTATTCAAGAGACTGAATAAAAATGTCTTAATCGTTCAGTATATTTTTACATTACATTTTCATTCAACAGTGTCAGAATATTTTAATCACCAATATTCCTAAGAACGATGCTTAAAAATATTTACCATTCAAAATAGGAGAAAATTTCAAATCTAGATATTATTGGCAAAAGTCGTGTCCCTTCTTAAAAACCAAACAAATAAAAATCAACAAGGAAAACTACTTGTTCATTTTGTATCTTCTTACCTTCCTCCAGTTCTTCTGTATCAGATATAGAGTCCAAAGTTGTATTTGTAGAGTTAGATATCTGTTTAACATTCTTCTTTTCATAATTAGCAATTAATTGGTGATATCTATCCACAAAGAGAAAATATATATGAATTCCAGCATTCATAAATATTCAGTTCAATTCATGATACCTAATTATCAAGTCAAAACTATAGACATTAGCTAATGCCTTTCCAAGCATACCACACACAGCTGACCTCAAGCCTCCTCTCAAGCCAACTCCATCAATAGACACCATTTTTATTTCACATACTCCCATTTTCTGGCACTTCTTTTTTTCCTATAACCACAGATAAGCAAGGTAGAAAAAGTGGCTTAAGTTATACTTGGTGTATTAGATTTCTAGGACTCCCATAACAAAATACCACAGACTGAGTGGCTTAAACAACAGAAATTTATTTACTTGCAGTTCTGGAGGCAGGAAGTCCAAGATCAAGTGTGCCAGTAGGGCTGGTTTCCTATGAGGGCCACAGGAAGGATCTGTCTGTTCCAGGCCTCTCTCCTTGGCTAGTAGATGACTGTCCTCTTGCTGCCTCTTCACATAAATTGTCCCTCTAATCTCCTCTTCTTATAAGGACACCAGTCAGATTGGATGAGGGACCACCCTAATGCACAGTCATTTTTAACTGAACAACTCTTTAAAGGCCCTTTCTCCAAATGTAGTTATCCAAAATCTGTGGCACTGTGAGAAAGGACTTTAACATGAGTTTGGGGGGAACACAGTTCGGCTCATAACACTTCGGCTTAACAGTAAATTGACAAAGTGAAGACATTTAACTCAGTCTAAGACTGAACCATATCCAGTAAAGAATAAACCTTTTCTCCATGCCTGAGAAGAGCCCATTCTAGCCACTCATTAATAGACATATGATTTCAGAATTTCAGTGAAAGGAATGAGGCAATGTATGGGGTAAAGCTAACTGTAAAATAAATATAATTCCCTCATTTGAGACAGTTTCACTTATTTTTTAAAAACTATGTATATGAGAAACATATTTATTCTATGTTTCCACTCTGAATAAAGCAGTAGACCTTATGTACCAGGAAAGAGAGCTAACAAATGATACTAAAAGTAGAGGCTGTGTACTCACTATGGTAGATAGGCAATAGCTACTTAACCAACAAAAGTCACAATTACAGAAAGCTTAGTTACCATTACAAAAGAAGGGCAAAAACAAAAAAGAGGATGGGGGCATTAGATTGCAGCTTAAAGTCATTTGCAATTTTTATTATATGCTGATAGTTTTCACATCCTAAATGTAATTGCTTAGTCATTAGGAAATTACCTCTCTTCCCTTTTACCTCTTTGGAAAAAAGAAAAGTAATATAATGCTCTTAGAATTTTCAACATTGGCGATATTAAAGTAATATTGAGATGATGAAAATTCCATACTCATTTATTCTTAAATTAGTGATGGAGCAAACTACAAAAAGAATGTTCTAAAAACCACTTAGGGGAGATGAAAGAAGATTGTGAAATTTCCTACTGATCTACCTACCCAATAATAGCTTCATAAGACATATAGATGTAAACAGTTATTTAGATAAATAAGTACTGTTTTCAGACCAATAAATATATTATTGTACAGATATATGTGTCTCCTAGTTTCATATATACAAAGTTTTTAAGTGTTAGGAACCCCTGTTATAAAGCAAATAATCCTTTTTATACTACAGATATTCACCAGTAATTTATCTCTTTATTTTATTTAAATTTTTAAACATATGGTTTGCTTATACCAAGGTAAAACAAAGTACACATGTTCAATATTGCAAAGACGGAAATACTGTATTCAATTATGGTTGACATATTTAATAGATTATGAATTCCTTATTTTCTAAAGTTCAATTAAATTAAGACGTTTAAAATAAACATCTGAATGTATATATGAAAATTATTTTACTTTCCCTCTCCCCCTTCTCGTTCTCTCTCCCTGTGATTTTCATATGAAATTAATGATTAAAAGGTATTGTTAAAATGTAAATAAAGTAGATGGAAGAAGAAGAAGAAAACAATAAACTAGAAAAATATCTATGCATAATTTAAAATTGCCCTTAAAATTATAAAGAAAATATTATATATGTTGTTTAAATTCATTAGCTATAAAATAATTTCTGTTCATTGCATCTTATTTCTCATTGACTATGAAAATCAGAAATTCATGTTCATCATGAAAAGTTTTATCTTTTGGGTATAATGAGAATATACTTAAGAATTCTGAAAACTTAAACTATAGTTAGCTAATAACAAATTAACAATAATATTCAAAACAAACAAAATATTTACATTACTAATATGTAAAAACAATGAGAGGGGCTTGTGTGGATTAATCATCTTTTGCCCAACTCTATTGCCCATACGTTTATTTTCTTTATTGAGGTGTAGTTGATGTACAATATTATGTGTTACAGGTGTACAACATAGTGATTCACAATTTTTAAAGGTTATACTCCATTTATAGTTTTTGTAAAATATTGGCTATATTCCCTGTTCTATACAATATATCCTTGTAGCTTATTTATTTTATACACTGTAGTTTGCACGTCTTAATCCCCTACCCATATCTTGCCTCTGCCCCCTTTCCCCTCCCCACTGGTAACCACTAGTTTTTACTCTATGTCTGTGAGTCTGTTTCCTTTTTGTTATGTTCACTAGTTTGTTTATAAATTCCACAAATAAGTGATATCATATAGTATTTGTCTCTCTCTGACTTATTTCACTAAGCATAATACTCTCCAAATCCATCCATGTATTGCAAATGGCAAATTTTCATTCATTTTTATGACTGAGTAGTATTCCATTGTGTATATATACCACTTTTTCTTCATCCAGGTGATATCTCGCTGTGGTTTTTTTCATTTTCATTTGTCTCCAAGTATTATTTGATTTCCTCTTTGATTTCTTCAGTGCCATTGGTTGTTTAGTAGCATACTGTTTAGCCTCCATGTGTTTGTGTTTTTTGCAGTTTTTTTCTTGTAGTTGATTTCTAGTCTCATAGCATTATGGTGAGAAAAGATTCTTGATATGATTTCAATTTTCTTAAATTTACTGAGGCTTGCTTTGGCCTAGCATATGATCTATCCTGAAGAATGTTCCATGTGCACTTGAAAAGAACGTGTATTCTGCTGCTTTTGGATGGAATGTTCTTTAGATATCTATTAAGTTGATCTCGTCTAATGTGTCATTTAAGGCTAGTGTTTCCTTATTGATTTTCTGTCTGAATATGATCTGTCCATTAATATAAGTGGAGTGTTAAAGTACCCTACTATTATTGTGTTACGGTCTATTTCTTCCTTTATGTCTGTTAATATTTGCTTTTTGTATTTAGGTGCTCCTATGTTGTATGCACATATATTTACTATTATTACATCTTCTTTTTGGATTGATCCCTTGATTTTTATGCGATGTCCTTTTTTGACTCTTGTAACAGTCTTTGTTTTAAAGTCCATTTTGTATGGTATCAGTATTGCTATGCAGCTTTCTTTTGATTTCCATTTGCTGATCTCTACATTTCAAATGCATTTTAACAACCCTACATTTTTATTCTACTCCCTTCACAATTACTATTTTTGATATCATGTTTTATATTTAATTGTTTTGTGTATCTCTTAACTGCTTATTGTGGATATAGATGATATTACTACTTTTGTCTTTTAACCTTCTTACTAGCTTTGTGCATGGATGATTTCCTACCTTTCCTGTATGTTTGCCTTTACTGATTTGTTGTTTCCTTTTATAATTTTCATGTTTCTAGTTGTGGCCTTTTCTTTTTTGTTTAGACAAGTTCCTTTAACATTTCTTGCAAAACTGGTTTGGTGGTGCTGAACTCTTTTACCTCTTGCTTCTTTGTAAAACTTTTGTTCTCTCCATCAAATCTGAATGAAGGCCTTGTTTTTCCCTTTCATCACTTTAAATATATTGTGCCACTCCCTTCTGCAGAGTTTCTGCTGAAAAGTCAGCTGAAAGCCTTATGGGAGTTCCCTTGTATGTAACTTGTTGCTTTTCCCTTGCTGCTTTTAATATTCTCTCTTTATCTTTAGTTTTTGCCATGTTGATTACAGTGTGTCTTGGTGTGTTCCTCTTTGGGTTAATCCGTATGGGACTCTCTGCCCTTCCTGGACTTGGAAGCTGTTTCCTTTTCCATGTTAGGGAAGTTTTCAGCTATTAGGTCTTCAAATATATTCTCAGCCCCTTTCTCTCTTCTCCTTCTGAGACCCCTATAATGTGAATATTAGTGTGGTTGATGTTGTCTCAGAGATCTCTTAAACTCTTTTCATTCTTTTTTCTGTTCAGCATCAGTGATTTCTACTACTCTATCTTCCAGCTCACTGATCCATTCCTCTGTATCATTTAGTCTACTGTTGATACCTTCTACTTGATTGTTCGTTTCAGTCATTGTATTCTTCAACTCTGTTTGGCTGTTCTATATTTTCTAACACCTTGTTAAAAACTTCTAAATTCTCAGTCTGTGCATCCATCTTCTGAGTTCTTTGATCATTGTTACAATCACTACCCTGAACTCTTTCTCGGGTAGATTCCCTATCTACTTCACTTAGTTATTCTGAGATTTTATCTTATTCGTTCATTTGGAACATGTTCCCTTTTACCTCATTTTGCCTAATTCACTTTTTATTTTTATGTATCTGGTAGGTTGGTTATATTTCCTTGGATAAGTGGCCTTTTTGTAGACCTATGCATCCCAGCAGTGCACTCTCCTCTTGTCACCATAGCTATATGCTCTAGGGGTGCCCATTATGTGGGCTGTATGAGTCCTTCTATTGTGGCAGGCTGATGACTATGGGCAGTCCTGTAGGCTTGGTTGGCCCCTGGTCTGGTTTGTTGCCAGGCCCTGCCCCACTGGTTGGCATGGCCAGGTTATGAGGTGGCTGACTATAGAACCCTGGGGGGGCCCTGTAGCTAGTGCTGGCTCCCTAGTGGGCAAAGTCAGGGTCCAGAAGCCCCTGGTGCTATTGCCTGCCCACTGGTGGATGAAACCAGGTCTTGGGGCTAGTGCAAGCCTACTGGTGGGCAGAGCTGGATCCTGGGGTCTGGTGGCAGGTCCCAGGAGTCCCAGAGCTGGTGTCAAATTGCTGGTGGGTGGGGCCACTTCCTGACACAGTTGGCTACAGGGTCCAGGGTGTCTTCAAGCTTGTGTTGGCCTGGTAGTAGGTGGGACCAGGGCCCAGCTGGTCATAGGGCAGGATTTGGCCTGCTGGTGGAGGGGCTGGATTTGTAGGTTGCAGTGCTGTGGTTGTCTTGTGGCTGCTCTCTGCCTGCTGGTGGGTGAGGTTGGTCCCAAGGCTAAAACATGCTTGCTGGTGTGTGAGACCAGGTCCCTGGGCAGGGTCTGGCCTGCTAGTGGTGGGCCAGGTCCACAGGCTACAGGGCTGCAGTTGTCTTGTGGCTGGTGTCTACCCACTAGTGGGTGGAACTGGGTCCTAGGGTCTCTGGCTGGAGGGCCCTGGGGGTCCCAGGTCTAGTGCCTATGCACTGGAGTGTGGGCCTGGGTCCTGGGCCTTCTGGTGAGCAGAGCCCTGTCGAGGGGCAGCTGTGGGCTCAGGAGATCTTAAAGTAGCCTGTCTGCTATGGGTTGGGCTGTGTTCCTGCCCAGTTAATTAATTGCTTGACCTGAGGCATCCAGTACTGGTGCCTACAGACTGTTGGGCCAGGGCAGCACTGCATCCTGAGGCCAGTAAGCTAGATGAATGATTCCAGAATGGTGCTTGCCAGCACCAGTGTCCATGTGATCGAACAAGCTCCCAAAATGGCTGCCCCCAGTGTCTTTGTCCCCAGGGTGAACTCTAGTTGCCTCCTGCCTCTCCTGGAGACTCTCCAAGAACAGCAGCTGGTCTGACCCAGGCTCCTTTCAAATTACTGCTTCTGCCCTGGGTCCTGGAGAGTGTGAGACTTTGTGCGCATCCTTTAAGAGAGAAGTCTCTATTCCCCCCAGCCCTCTGGGACTCCTAAAAATAAGACCTGCTGGCCTTTAAAACCAAATGCTCTGGTGGCTTGTCTTCCTGGTGCAGGACCGCCAGGCTGGGAAGCCCGATGTTGGGCTTGGACTCCTCATTCCCTTGGGAGAACCTCTGCAATTTTAATTATTCTCCTGCTTGTTGGGCACCCACCTTGGGGTATGGGACTTGACTATATCATGATTCTGCCCCTCCTACCCATCTAGTTGTGGTTCCTTCTTTACATTTTTAGTTGTAGAAGATCTTTTCTGGTAAATTCCAGTCTTTTTCATCAATGATTGTTTTGTAAATAGTTGTAATTTGTGTATGCCCATGAGAGGAGGTGCACTCGGGGTCTTTCTACCCAGCCATCACTGCCAATCTCCTCTATTGCCCATATGTTTTATTAATGGTATGTCACGAGTTGCTGGAATCCCTGTTCTGGCATACTTCAAATTCGCATGCCACTGGGAATTTATTAATCTGTAGACTCAAGCCTACCTGCAGTTCTTATATTGATTAGGTCCTATATTGCTGTTCTTATATTGACAGCGAAAATCAAGCATTCCTGGATCCATGGGTCCAGAGTTCTTCATGTGTTTACCCCATTGTGTGCTTTGTACTTTGGGGTTCATGTTTCTTTCCTTATGCTCAAATTCCACAGAATTGTTAAAAGATATGCAGTATCACTTACATAGTAAAACCATTGAAAGAAGCATATTCCTCAGCTGTGAATCCATAAATATCTTGACAAGATAGGTTCACCTCTTGCTGAAGAAGAAGACTGACTAAACTTGTTGGTTCATCACTGAGAGCAATCATAAGGGCTGTTCTGGAGCAAGAGATATAAATGTGTCCATTTATGAATCTTAACCATGTCTTGTACTTTTTAAAAAATGAGTCTTCTAAATTTACTGTTTAAATGTATGATCAGGAAAAGAGTTGGGGCAAGAAGGTAAAATGTGGGGCAGATCTCCTCAGAAAGGTGTGCTAATCACAGATCATATCATGAAGTCTAAAGATAAGAGTCTCTAGGAAGCAGCTAGCTCAGTGGTTTTCAACACCTCCTGGGAACACTAGTGTTTTCCAGGAGATGTCTCAAAAATTCTATGGAGGGGAGTGTCTGGGACTCTGGGTACCCTATCCCCATTTAACTAGAGCATCTGGGATTTAGAGATTGAGTTTCTGTGTAAGATTCTAATCTTAATTAGATTAGATTAATGTTAAAAAAAATAATAGCAATAATAACATACCAATCTGGCCCAACTGTTTGATTTTGCAGATAGAAAAATAGATCCTGGGAATCTAGGTAATTTGTCCAAAATCATATGGCCAAATCTTTTCAGTTTCAAAAATATGTCTCATATATACATATATGATATATATATAGGCTTACTTCAAACTGAGGTCAAGAGCAGCCTGGAGTATTTAAGTAATGAGCACCTAGAATTTAACATATGTGTGCATGTGTATACATTCCTGTTAGATAGCTATAGTTATATGCTCTTATTGAACATTAATTATACCTTTGATTCTTATCTGAAGCATTCACATCTGCCCCACTCTTCAGAAGAAATTCTACCATTTCTGCATTATTTTCAGTAATGGCAAGTAAAAGTGGAGTATACCCATCCTGGAAAAATTATTTCAAAATGATTATTTAAAATATTGTACCAACATTGCATGCGTTTTAATTTAAGTTCAATTTAAAAAATAAGTATGCTTATAAGAAACCTCTGTAGTATCTTGTAATAACCTATAATTGAACAGAATCTAAAAAAGTATATATGCCTGTCAAAAATCAAAATAAAATTATAAAAATTATAAAAATAAATAAATAATAATAAAATAAAATATAGTTGGCCAGTCAAAAAATAAAATTGAAGTTTCTGCTTTAGGCTTAATTCAAATTGTGGGCAAGAGCACTCTGGAGTATTTAATTACTGAGCACCTAGAATTTAACATAAATATTGCAAACCATCAATTCACATTTCATAATGTTGTTACAGCTGAGTTTCCTAGGGTTTCATTTAAACTTCCAAGGCTGGCACTTATTTTGGCCTGTCATGCAGATAAAGTATCAGTGAACTAAAGTGTTAGGAAGCTTAAAAACATATATAAGGAAGCTTAAAAACAGTTATCCATAAAGTCTTAATAGGTGACTTGGATTACTTTTAGTATAACAAGTGATTTTCTAATTTTACTCTATTATAATTATTCACGAGTATACAAATAAAATATAAAAGGACATAGTCTTCATGATTTTTAATCAATGTTCATTTATAGGGAAATCAAGTATTTCTCATGTGACGTACTTCTTTGAACAGTTATAATTGTTAAACCTCATGTTGCTTTGGAGGTCAAGATTATAATCTGAAATGAAATGGAGAAAGGTTTTTTTGAAAAGGAAAACCTTATCAGTATTTGATAATCTCATTCTCCTTCTCCTTCTCCCTAATTTCATTTTGTAAAATTCATGTTATATATAACATGTGTCTCAACAGATATAAATTATCTGCAATGAACACCTTCTTTTACTGCTTTCTAAAATATAATGTATTGTTTTTAACAGAAGACTACCTTATTTTGAGCTTCAAGATTAGCTTTGTGTTCAAGCAATTTTGCAACTAATGAGTCACTTTGATGACAAGCAGCATAATGAAGAGCAGTATTGCCATATAAATCCACCAGGTTTGGGTCTGCACCATGTTGTAGAAGAATAGTAGCACAACTCTCCTTGTCACACTGTACTGCCTGTCAGTACAAAAAGAATAGATGGGTAACCAATTTACTATTTAGGATCTGATATATTAAACTAATGTTTAATATTATGTTTTAAAATATGAAATATAACAAAGGTTAACTAGGAGAAGAACTCAAATGTAATTCAATTGAAAAGGAAAAATCAGCACACCTTAGTCAATGGAGATCTGTTTTCACCATCCCAGACATTTACTTTGCACTGTTTCTCAATTAAGAGGGATACAATATTTGAATATCCATTAGCACAGGCCAGGTGCAAAGCTGTTCTGTATCAATATAATGAAACACAAAGTTATAGATAAGTCTTACTTTGAGAAGTTATCTGCTATGCCCAAGAACATGCCAGATCATATATTATTAAGGTATTTGCTTTGTGTACTTATTTACATTTACACAAAATTTAATTAATTATAATTGCTTTTTACTGAATTAAAAGAGCTGTGCAAATGCCTGAAGATCAAATATTTAACTGGTTTCACTTCAAAGAAAATTTAACTATGCATTAAACAATAGGTTTTTTTCAAACACCAAAATGGAGTATGAGCCTTGGAGAATGATAAAATTAGACATCCAGTTATGTCTAGAAATGATCCCCAAAACCTAAGATACATGTGCCAGATAACAGGAGGAAAAGACATTGCCTATGTTTGCCTATTGCATGGCATACTACACCTAAGTGTGTGTTTCTCTTTGCTCAGCTATTAAAGTTGTCATTTGCATCTAAGAAGTGAACACAAAGGTGAAAGCCTAAGTACTCTTTAAGTTGTAGATCCCAACCTAATTTTCAGTTATTAAAATAATTTCTACTTCTCAAAGAACCGTATTCTATGTAGCCTCCCAGAAACCAAGCATATAGTCATGAAGTATGACGGATACTAATGAGCTCCATTTAAACTTTGTAGCTTTTAGCCTGGACTAACCCTCAATAGACTATTATTTATTTGTGAAGGTGATGTCTTTATATCCTTATTTTAAGATAATTTCATAATACAAAGTTTATATACAGAGAGCCCAGGTCCCGAACAAAAGATTTTAGATGCCATTTTCCCACTTCATTTTAGGTCCTCAGATGTACTTTATGGGTACGTAAACAGAACTGTTATTGACACTTAGAGTAGCAAAATGTAGCCCACAAGGACTTGAAAATAAGGTAACTTTCAAAGAACAAGGCTCATAAAATCCAAACATGATGATATAACTTACCATTTATGGGAGTAAACCCAAAAAATATAAAAATAATTTTGAACAATTTGGAAATACAAAAACTCCAATCAAGTTTACCTGAATATAATCTCTGGAAGGCAAGACTATAACTATAATTCAAAAAACCAGAAACCTAACCAATTATGTCATTTTCTCTGAAGAAAGACTGTACTCAGAAAGAGGATGGTCAGCTAAGTGATAGACTGAAACCAGAAGTTATCCATGATTAACATCCTTCATGGTAAAGAATATATGAATTTAAGGAGCCCATACTTCCCAGTCATTGGAAAGGAATACTTTGTCTTTCTGTAGAACAAAAATGATTCCTCAGACATCATGGTCTAGATGAAATATCCCTCAAAATGATCTACCTTGTTTTGCCACGATTCCATCCTTGCCAAACAAACTTCTGATAACTAATTTGGTTTCTCAGAAATCGTGACACAGGAAAAGCACTGATTAGCCTTTTTGTTGACATCCATAATTTGGCTTAAAGGTAATTTTCCTTATGTAATAGGAAGTTTCTCCAGTCTTCAACCTGAACATATGGGGCTGAAAGGCTTTAAGCTGACCTAAAATAAATCCTTGCAGTAGCATAGCAAATCCTAAAAAACATTTTGATCCATCCCCTTCACCCACTGTTATATATATCTCAAAATTTTAGTCTCAAGGAACGTAGGTGGCTTTTACTCAATCTTTAGATCTAATTCTCTTTCCAACTCCAGTTTCCTTTTTTCATTAAAACAAACAAACAAAAAGCAAAAACAAAACCAATTTCTCTTTCTCTGAGAGAAAGTAATTGGCATTTGAGTAATTCCCAGGAGGTGTTCCAAAAGTGGCTGCTGCGTGGCTGCTGCACGCCTGCTGAATATTTCACTCTTCCAATTGAAGTCTAAACCCTATGTGACAGGAGGACCTTCAAGATGGTGAAGGAATAAGATGGGGAGATCACCTTCCTCCCCACAGATACATCAAAAATACATCTACATGTGGAACAACTCCTACAGAACACCTACTGAACGCTGGCAGAAGGCCTCAGACTTCCCAAAACGCAAGAAACTCCTCACGTACCTGGGTAGGGCAAAAGAAAAAAGAATAAGCAGAGACAAAAGGATAGGGACGGGACCTGCACCAGTGGGAGGGAGCTGTGAAGGAGGAAAAGTGTCCACACACTAGGAAGCCCCTTCGCGGGCGGAGACGGGGGGTGGGTGGGGTAGAAGCTTCGGAGCCGCGGGGGAGAGCGCAGCCACAGAGGTGCGGAGGGCAAAGCGGAGAGATTCCCATGCAAAGGATTGGTGACGACCAACACACAACAGCCTGAGAATATTGCCTGCTCACCCACTGGGGCTGGGAGCTGAGGCTTGGGCTTCAGCAGTCAGATCCCAGGGAGAGGACTGGGGTTGGCTGCGTGAACACAGCCTGAAGTGGGTGAGTATGCCACAGCTAGCCGGGAGGGAGTCCGGGAAAAACTCTGGACATGCCTAAGAGGCAAGAGACCATTGGTTGTGGGTGTGTGAGGAGAGGGCATTCAGAGCATGGCCTAAATGAGCTCCAGAGATGGGCATGAGCTGTGGCTATCAGCGAGGACAACAGAAATGGGCATGAGACACTAAGGCTGCTGATGTAGCCACCAAGAAGCCTGTATGCAAGCACAGGTCACTATCCACACCTCCCCCCCCTCCCCCGAGAGCCTGTGCAGCCTGCCACTGCCAGGGTCCCGGGATCTAGGGACAACTTCCCTGGGAGAACACATGGCGGCCTCAGGCTGTTGCAATATCATGCTGACCTCTGCTGCCACAGGCTCACTCCACATTCCTTACCCCTCCCTCTCCCCAGCCTGAGCCAGAGCCCCCTAATCAACTGCTACCTTAACTCCGTCCTGTCTGGACGGGGAACAGACGCCCTGCGTGTAGGTGACCTACACACAGAGGCGGGGCCAAATCCAAAGCTGAACCCCAGGAGCTGTGCGAACAAAAAGAGAAAGGGAAATTTCTCCCAGCAGCCTCAGGAGCAGCGGATTAAATCTCCACAATCAACTTGACATACCCTGCATCTGTGGAATACCTGAATAGACAACAAGTCATCCCAAAATTGAGGCGGTGGACTTTGGGAGCAACTGTAGACTTTGGGTTTGCAATCTGCATCTAATTTGTTTCTGGTTTTATGTTTATCTTAGTTTAGTATTTAGAGCTTATTATCATTGGTGGATTTGTTTATTGATTTGGTTGCTCTCCTCCTGTTTTTTTTTATATATATATATTTTTTTTTTTTTTTTCCTCTTTCTCTTTTTGTGAGTGTGTATGTGTATGCTTCTCTGTGTGATTTTTCTCTGTATAGCTTTGTTTTGCCATTTGTCCTAAGGTTCTGTCTGTCCATTTTTGTTTGTTTTTTTAGTATGCTATTTAGCACTTGTTATCATTGGTGGATTTATTTTTTGGTTTTGTTGCTCTCTTCTTTCTTTCTTTCTTTTCTTTTATTATTTTTTTATTTTTAAAAATTTATTTTTGTTATTTTATTTTATTTTACTTTATTATTTTTTTCTTTTCTTTATTTTTTCTCCCTTTTCTTCTGAGGCGTGTGGCTGACAGTATCTTGGCGCTCCAGCCAGGCATCAGGCCTGAGCCTCTAAGTGGGAGACCTGAGTTCAGGACATTAGTCCACCAGAGACCAGGCCGCACGTAACATCAAATGGCAAAAGCTCTCCCAGAGATCTCCATCTCAACACTAAGACCCAGCTCAGCTCAACAACAAGCAGGCTACAGTGCTGGACACCCTATGCCAAACAACCAGCAAGACAGGAACACAGCCCCACCCATTAGCAGAGAGGCTGCCCAAAATCATAAGTTCACAGACACTCCAAAACACACCACCGGATGCAGTCCTGCCCACCAGAAAGGCAAGATCCAGCCTCATCCACCAGAACACAGGCACCAGTCCCCTCCACCAGGAGGCCTACACAACCCACTGAACCAACCTTACCCACTGGGGACAGAAACCAAAACCAACGGAAACTACGAACCTGCAGCCTGTGAGAAAGGGACCCCAAACACAGTAAGTTAAGCAAAATGAGAAGACAGAGAAATACACAGCAGATGAAGGAGCAAGGTAAAAACCCACCAGACCAAACAAATGAAGAGGAAATAGGCAGTCTACCTGAAAAAAATTCAGAATAATGATAGTAAAGATGATCCCAAATCTTGGAAACAGAATGGAGAAAATACAAGAAATGTTTAACAAGGACCTAGAAGAGTAGGTCCTTTGAGTAGTATGACTGAAAGTGTTCATTTGGAATTGAGCCTTCACCTACAAGGCAACCTATAGATCTGAGGGACTTTTTAAATAAAAACCATAAAAGTAATTTAATTTTATACCTAGGAGAGATACTAGACATCTTCAATTCACCTAGGAGAGATACTAGACATCTTCAATTCACTTTCAAACTCATTAGGCACAGAACTCAAAATAAAAATATAAATATTAGCTAAATAAGCAAAGCACATTAACAGGGAGCTCCTCTGGTTTAATAGGAAATAGTCTTCAATGGGGCTTTGCAGATCTTATCTAGTAATAGTTCTGATTTGACAAGATGAGGAGATGCAGGGAAGGCCTCAAATTCAGATTTTTATTCCCAAAACAGTGTTATTCCTACTGGGCCACTATGGCCTTCAAAACAACCTGCTCATTAACTGTCGTGGTGTTTCTCCCATTCTCTCCTAACCAGAAATTTCCACTTTTATTATCATTATTTTCACTAGAAAACATATTTAGAATATTATTTCAATAAGGCCATTATTTATATGTACATATACTTACATGAGGCATCAGGGACATTTGCACAATGCTTCTAAAATGAGTTTATGCAGCCCTCAATAAAACACTATAATTCACCTTTTAAAAAATTCAAATATCACAAAGCAGAAGTCTCCCATAATCATTCTCACTCTACCTACTTCCTCTGCCCAAATCTCGTCTCCTCTTCAGAAAGTGTTTTAACTTTAGTATGTATCCTCTCAGATTTGATCCCGTTCTCAGTCTTTCTACACACACACACAAATATTCAAATAGAATATAGAGTTTGAGACTTTTATTGAGGTATAATTTACAAAAAATTTAAGTGTACAGTTTTATGAGTTTTTTCCAATATATAGTCATAAAACTGCCACCATAAACGTAATAAAGAACATTCCTATCACTCTAAAAAGTTGCCTCATATCTCTTTACAATCAATCCCCCTTCCTCCAGTCCCCATATGAAACACCTGGTAACTACTAATTTGCTTTCTTTGGCTATAATTTTGCCTTTCTAGAATTTCATATAAAAGGAGTCACTTGATATATAGTCTTTTGTATCTGGTTTCTTTGACTTAGCAGGACACTTTCAAGATTCATCCATGTTGCATGTATCAGTAATTTCATTTCTTTTATTAATAAGAAATATCATTTTATTGCTGAATAATATATTTATCTATGTACGTATGTATATATATATATGTATTCATTCATCAAAAAATATTAATTCAGCACTTACTATGGCTAGGCAAGGTTCTAGGTGATGAAGATACAGCAGCAAATAAAACAAAAATACCTGACCTTATGGATCATACATGGCTAGTGGAAGAGGTCAACAAAAAAACTTAAAATACAAGGTACAACAGACAGTATTAAGTGCTAAAGAGAAAATTCAGGCAAGGAAGAGGAACAGAAAATGTCAGCATGGAGAGGGGGTGCAATTGTTGGAAGAGTAGCCAGGGAAGCTCTCACTGATAAGATGACAAACACCTGAAGGAAGTGAGACCAAGCCATGTGGATATCTGGGTGGGGAAGCACTCCAGGCAAAGGACCCAACAAGTCCAAAGACCCTAACTGCATGTCTGGCATTTCTGTGGACACTAAAAAGGCCAGGGTAACTGGAGATGAATGAAAGGGAGAGTTGTAGGAGCTAAGATCAGAGAGATAACAGGGAGGGGGGTGAAGGTTGTGTAGGGTTGTATGAGCCTTTGGAAGGACTTTGGCTTTTACCCCTAATGAGATGGAAATCCAGTGGATGTTGTTAAGACAAGGAAGGACATCACTTGACATACATTTTAGAGGATCATTCTGGCTAATGTATGGAGAATAAATTGGAAAGGTTAAAAGACAGAAAACTACCTGGGAGGCCACTGCAGTAATTCTCATTAAGATATGATGGTGGCTTTGACTACAATGGTACCTTTGAGGGTGGCAAGAAATGGCTGGATTTTAAACATGTTTTGAAGGTAGAACCAAAAAGATTTACTGTTGAACGAGATGAAGGATGTGAAAGAATGAGAGTAGTCAAGAATGACTCTAGGGGTTCTGGCCTAAACAACTGAAAGAAAGGATTTGGCATTTATAGAAAGAGAAGAGCAGATCTGAGGAGGAATAACAGGAGCGCAGTATGCGGATGTTTGAGATTCCTAAGCAGTGATGGGGTGGAGCTAGTGGCTCTCACAAGCCCATTGTTAAATTTTCAGGAATTATTCGAGCCACCTGACATCACATTGGTAGGTGGAAATCAGGGATTCTCTTCCCTTCTCCCCACCCCGACTCAAGAGCCTGTTATATAACATTTACCAGCACACCACAGCCTGTTAGATATACAAGTGATAGTGTAGGCATTTGTATATATATGAGTCTAGAGTTCAGGGGAGAGGTCTAGCTGGAGATTAAAAGTTGGAAGGCATTGGAATACAGTTACAGACGATCTCTCTTCATCAGGCAAGTGAGGATTAAGAGAGAGACAGAGAATTATTTTGAGGTCTGAGCCCTCAAATATTTACCAGTCAGGAAGATGAAGAGAAACAAGTAAAGGAGTCTGAAAAGAACTGTCCACAGAAGTAGAAGAAATGCCAAGTGAACCAAGTGTTCTGAAAGACAAGACGATATTTCAAATACTACTGATAGGAAAGTAAGAGACTTGGCTGAGATGCCTGCCAGGTACGACTGAGAACTGACCACTGAATAAAGTCATGTTGAGGTTATTGATGACCTTGTAAAGAAATTCAGAGGAGTGGTGTAGGATAAAAGTCAGATAAATTATTGAATAGATAACTCTGATTTTATTAAAAGAGGAGGTAAAACTATGAGCAAGTTGACACAGATCCTCCAACCATAGTTTCCAGTTGTCCTATTACAGTGAAAGATGACGCTTTATATACCCTATGACCTGAAAACTCCCCACAAGATTTTAAGGTAGGCACATATAGTATATATTTTCTGTTATTAATGCCAAATATATAACCTCTTCATTTCTTAACATATAAAATTAATTTTGTTTTTGCAGTAAGTGGTTGTTGATGAGCTTTTTGAAGATCCTCTACAACTGAAAAAAATTTTTCATAGGAGATCCACACTAAAAAGTTAATTGTTTTGCTCTTTCAAAGTCTTAAAATCTTAATAATCACTGTTCTGGGAAGTCGCCTCTACTCTTTTCCTATTGGTACATTAGCAATATGGGAAATCTTAGTGGCTGGGGACAGTATATACCAAAGAAGAAAAACCATAGCATGGGGAAAGGGTGAAGTGCCCAGTGGAGATTAAGGCAGTGGGAGGAGTGGAGGGAATTGGGAAGGACACAAATGCCCTCAGATACCCAGGTGAACATTTCTAAAACTAAGAAGCTAAAAGTTGGGGGTATGACCCTCTGCCAGTGGTTCCCAGACCTCTCCAGTATGGGAAACTCAGAGTGACAACCAGTGGGGTAGTCCAGACAAGTCCTGTTTCTGGTTAGAGGACCCAGTGGCCCCAGCTTCCCCTCCATGCTGCCCTTCATCACTCTGGTCACCTGTGTTCTCTGTCCCGCGTGTTCACATCATGTTTCTTGAGCTGAAGATACTCCTTCACCTTCTCTAAATCCCCGACTGAGGCAGCTTTGTGAAGTTTCTTTAAATCCTTATCTCTAAGGTTGTAGCCTGGCTGGGCTGGAGGACCGATACTGGCTGGCCCGCCTATGGGCAGGTGTGAGCAAGAACTGTGGGGCTCATCCTTCCTTCTCCATAATGTGAAAAGCTTCTTCATGGCGGCACAGGAAGCAGTCCTTCAGTCGGACCAGGATGTCCCTGGAGCTCCTAACTGCCCCACCTGCCTCTCCACCTTGGCCCTCTGGCTCGCGGGCCCCTCTGGCCAGGTAGGTCCTCCCCGCAGTGCTGGAGTCAAAGCCGGCTAGAGACCGTAAGTGGGCCAAAGATCAGAACCAGTGTGGGCGGCTTTTCCCAGTTGCCTAGCAACGCCCAGGGCCTCTGGCACCCGAGGTCGGGGCCCAGCCCCCGGGTTGCCCAGATACAGATTCTTCACTCAAGATCTAAGATTAAATGCTAACACTCTCAGTCTTCCTGTTAGATCCAGCATCTTTGGGTAGAAACCTATCAACTTTCTTTCAAATACCCCTTTCCCTTCAAGGATAGACCTAGTAGCTTGAACTCTTGCAAACCAAGATTTACCTTCCTCCTAGTGGAGATGAACCTCCTCCAGTGATCTTGCCTCCAGCCTACTCCCTGCCTCTCACCAACATGGTTCACAAGGCGCAACTCACTTTTAACAATAACTGAGATCCCTTCATAATCTCAATTTCAAACATACTTTTGAATACCATCTCTCATATTTTAGCTCACTCTCTCATCACAAAATCCAAAAATCCTTCTAACTCACTGCAACTACAGTCCATTAATTCTGCCACATTTCACTGACCTTGACTACCCCACTCTGTGTTCTCACTTCCCTACTTAAGTAGATTAAATTCCATGGTTAATCATTATCACTCTCATGCATATACCTTCAGCATGTTTGCCCCCATTCCTTTTCTTACTTGTCTACCTAAACCACAGAGCTGGTTAAATCTAAAACTCCCATCTAAACATGTCTGCCCTAAGCCACTGGCTGTGACTAAAGGAAAAAACAAATCCATGCTGTCTTTTCTCACTTTCAGTTCATGAAAACCCACCTGAACTGGATTGGTATGCTTCCCAGCAAACCTTAGATACTTGCCTGATCCATTCACACTTATACTTTCCTTGAACACTTCATATATTCTCTCTCTTTGAACTCATTCTCATCTGATGACCTGGCTTCCTGATCCACTGAGAAAAGTGAGTTAATCAGAAGAGAAATTCTGCAGGCTACCAGGACATCTACCCACCTACCGACACCTTGCCAAAAAATATTTTACCTTCTCTCTTGTTCATGTTGATATCCATGTTCTAGCAAAGGCCAGCACTTCGCTTACTAGAAGCCCATCCTCTGTATTGCTTCAGCAACCCCCCTTCCCTGCTTTCTCATGTGTCTTTAAAGTTTCCCTCTCCGATGACATTCTTATTAACATAAATACATGCTAGTGTTTGTCCATCCTAAAACAAACAAACTGACCCATCTCCCCCTGCAACCATTGCCTCACTTCTCTCCTTTACAGCAAAAAAGACTTAGAATTGTCTATAATCTTGTAATCTCTGTCTATACTCTTCTTCTGTTCTCACTTAAGTTCCCATCATTACCCTGTTTTCCCATTTCTCTCAATCCACACTGCTTTAAGTACGATTGACCATGATCTCCAATTGCCATTTCTCTGTTTTCATGTTAATCATGTTAATCTATTGCTTGCTCCTTGGAACACTTTCTTCACTTGGCTTCCAAGACATCATGCTTCCCTGGTTTCATTCCTTCCCTCCTAACCATTCCTCTTCAGTCTATTTCGGAGAGCCCCAGGATCAGTCCATCATTAGCTTCATTTTCCCCCCAAATCCTTGGAGTCATCCTTGAATCTTATCTTTTACACCTACATTTAAACTGCCAGCAAATTCTGTCAATTCTAACTACAGAATATATCCAGAATCCATTTGATTACTTCCCCTATCCATATTCCCTTCTGGGTGATCTCATTCAGTCCCATGGCTTTAATACCGTCTATGCAATGTCAACCCCAAATCTGGAAGTTCCAGTCTGGTTCCCTTCGCTGAACTCCAGACTGGTATATCCAGTTGTCTATAGACTCTATAGGCATCTTGTGCTTAACATGTCTCAGCTGACCTCCTGACATTCCAATCTGTCACTGTCTTTCTTACTTAAGAGCAGGTAACTCCATTCTTCATGTTGCTCAGGTCAAAAGTTTTGGTGTCATCCTTGACTTCCTTCTTTTTCAAAGGCCACATCTAATCAGTTAGCAAAAGCTGCATGCAGTACTTCCAAATACATACAGAATTTGACCACTGATATCACTGTAGTCCAGGCCAGCATCATCTCTCTCATTTGCATTACTTGACCAAAAAAAGTTAGCTGTGTTAGAACTGGGACAAGAACTGATAAGCTTCAGGACTTCAGGACTCCTACTGTCATATCACACTACCTCTGGTTAATTGTATGAGCTGCACTGCCTTCAATTCATGGTGACCTGAGAAAAATTTTTCACTTATATGCTAATATAAAGCTAGTACAGCTCAGAAATTTGAAATGTATAGATAATTATATGCTAATTTTATACAATTATTATTAATAATGAGCTGCTGTCTCGTCTATTATCAGACACATAAGTATTATGTAATATGGTTAGTACCTTATATGAGTATTAAAATAGCAATGTTATTTATCACATTTTTTTCCTAAATAACAATTCCCATGTAATTTCTCAGGAAAAATAATAAAAGGGATCCCAGTATGCTTCATCTCAAACATAGCTATGCAGTTAAAACTTCTCAGTGGATTTTCTGTTGGTGTTCCTGCTAAAGATACAGAAAGTAGGCTTATGAAAGTTTTGATAATAAAAGAGCTATTTAAAGATCAATATGTAAATTTCATTGCTAGTTTTTCTTTCTTGAAATTCTAAATTTGTGGTTATTTAAGAAGGCAATTGTTAAAGTCTAAAATAATAATGTCTGAAGGGAAATTTCTTTAGTTTCAAAAGTTCACTAAGTTCATTAAACCCATATGGTGTCTTTGTACAAATTAGGAAGTAATTATGTATGTCATTTGTTTCTCTATAATTACAAATAAATTGGACTTGTTATAAAATGGGTTTATTATTTTTACAACAAATTATTTCTAATGATTATTAAGTCATAATCATTTATAATAAATGGCATAGTGACTTATTCGTAAGAAAAGCACCTGTTTTTAAACTGGGACTTTAAACAAACAGAAAACAATACAAACTGCAGTAAGAAATGTTAGGTTTAGGGCTCCCCTGGTGGCGCAGTGGTTAAGAATCCGCCTGCCAAAGCAGGGGACACGGATTCGAGCCCTGGTCTGGGAAGATCCCACATGCCACGGAGCAACTAAGCCCGTGCGCCACAACGAAGAGCAGGCCCTGCTCACCATAACTAGAGAAAGCCCACGTGCAGCAACAAAGACCCAACGCAGCCAAAAAAAAAAAAGAAATATCAGGTTTAGATGGTGTACACTAATACCAACAAGATATTATATTTTAATTTACTTTTGCGATCAGTATAGAAATTATTAAAGCAATTCTTTACTGAGAACCACAAGTTATATGTGGTTGCATTAACAATTATTGACCTTTCTCTTTCATAATTTGAAGAGAATATTCTGTTCCCCTTAGAACAAAATACTTTTCTACTATTCGTTGGCTAATCATCATGATTTACTTCTTAATCAATTTAGACTGCCATAACAAATTACCATAGACTAGGTAGCTTAAACAACAAACATTTTTTATCACAGTTCCAGAGGCTGGAAGTCTGAGATTAGGGTGCCTGCAGGGTTAGGTTCTTGGTGAGGGCCCTCTTCCTGGTTTACTTGCTATGTCCTCATATGGCTGAAAGAGCTAGCTGTCTCTGGCCTTTTCTTATAAAGGCACTAATCCCATTCAGGAGGGCTCCCATGACTCAATTACTTCCCAAAGGCCCCACCTCCAAATATCATCACATTGGAATTAGGGTTTCAACACATGAATTTTGGAGGAACACAAGCATCCAGTCCATAACATTTACTAATTTTGTTAGAACAAGATACTTTATTGCCATCAGCCAGAAGAGTTATGTTTGTATAATAAATGTACAAAGAGCCCATCTCTGGACCTAACTCAAAGTTTTAATAGAAGTACAAAAATATGTCACAAAGACAAAAATGCTGCAATGAAAATGGTGCCTCTTAGAGGTGGTAACTTGTGCAGTGCATGACCTGAACAACTGTATGAAGCCACCATTAGTTTAGTCTCAATTTTGTAGATCTTCTATACATCAGGCATTTTACTAGGTGTCAAAACTACAAGCATGAATTAGATGTAGTTCTGATTGTCATGGTACTCACTATAGAGTAAATTTCTATAGTTTTTCAAAAATCTTTTCTAAGGAAAACATAATTTTCATTCATTTGTTCACTCAAATAATTCTTGTGTCTTTTAAGTATACTGGTATTTCTCTAATATTGGAGCATAAAAAAGTCTTTTTCTTACCTCAATATACACTTAAAATTATTTGTGTTGTATTTCCATATGTTTCTACTTTGGGGGTAATATCTACATTGTCTAAGTTTGATCTTTATATACAATTTTCAAGGCAGCTAAGTCATGTGACAACATTCTGTAATAGAAAGATCAGTGGGTAGCTTTTTAAATGTTTTTTTAAAATGCCAAGTTAATGGAAAAGGTTTTCTTTGTCCTTTGGCATAGGGCTCATCATAATGCCTTGCAAGCTGACAAAGCATGATGATGGAAAGGATTTAGAAAGTGACGTCACACTGCACTGACTCTGGCCCATCCTGCTACCTAAGAGTCCAGCCTCTCTAGCACCAAGAAGAGAGAATCTCAAGAGGTCACCACTTAAAAACTAGAATCACAAACTCTTTCATTATCATCTCTTTATTGGAAAGAGAGTCAATATTGACGATAAATACTGTTTCAAATGCTCCTCACTGGTCCTCTTCCCTTGATAGATGAACCTGGATAATCTGTGCCACACAATCTAGTTTCTACAACTAGTTTCTCTAAGCATGAAAAGTACTTTTTTTAAATGACACCTTTTTGGCTTACATGGTGCAAATAAGAATTTCTTCCACTAGGAGGGACACATGGTGCCTTACTCTGGTAGCTTGAATATGTTGATATCAATTGCTATTTGCATATCTGGCAGGTTCCCCTCTGGCAGATTGCCACCACCTCCTCAATGATTCATCTTAAACTTACCTCATTAAGTATAACCTCCAATGAGAGTTAGTTCAGAGTAGGTAAATTCTTAACATGGGACATTTTATTTGTTCCTCCAAGAGAGAGAGAACACCAAATAACCAAATTTGCAGAATTCAATTCACAAAGTAGATAAAATGGCTAGGGCTAAATGAGTTCACTAGCATCGTTCTGAGAAGAAAAATAAAAAGTAAATACATTGGTGTCTTTTGCACTCCTCCCCCCTGGCAGCTGGAAAGTTTCTGAAAGGATCATTATCTCTTATCTGTTTTCTGTTACCCGCCATATTGCAAAGTATGGTGACTCTAGGCCTTATGATGGGGGCTTCATGCTATACTGAAGAGTCTCTACCTACATTCCCTCCCTAGACTAAAGAATTATAGTGAAGTAAGTGTGCTGTCTCCTTACTGCCCCTAGGGAGGAAGGTCCAGAAAAATCATCATGCTCTTTAAATTTGTTATTCTGCAATTGCGATACCAATTCTGTGTCATGATGCCATTTTCTTATTTGACAGGGTTAGGTTAGGATTATGATAACTGTAATTCACTTCTAGGTATCAAATTTTGTTAAATCACATTCTCTGACATATAATGATTGTGATGATAGGGATGTGAGAGATGTTAATGCACCAATTGGCTACCAATAGTATAATCAATATTCACTCTGGAATATTCTTCAGGTGTGTTCCAAAGGGACACTTTGTGTCAAAGTGTAAGAGTATTATGTTCTTAATATTATCATGTATTTTTCTATTGCTGATTCAAATTCATTTTACTTTTTAGTAATGGAAGAGAGTTCTAAAGAAGACATTAAACAGGTAGGACTTTATAGATTGATTCATCACTTTTTTTTTTAACACCTTTATTGGAGTATAATTGCTTTACGGTGGTGTGTTAGTTTCTGCTTTATAACAAAGTGAATCAGTTATACATATACATATATCCCCATATCTCTTCCCTCTTCCATCTCCCTCCCTCCCACCCTCCCTATCCCACCACTCTAGGTGGTCACAAAGCACCGAGCTGATCTCCCTGTACTATGCGGCTGCTTCCCACCAGCTACCTATTTTACGTTTGGTAGTGTATATATGTCCATGCCACTCTCTCACTTTGTCCCAGCTTACCCTTCCCCCTCCCTGTATTTTCAAGTCCATTCTCTAGTAGGTCTGCATCTGTATTCCCATCTTGCCCCTAGGTTCTTCATGACCTTTTTTTTTCTTCTTCTTAGACTCCATATATATGTATTAGCATACGGTATTTGTTTTTCTCTTTCTGACTTACTTCACTATGACAGACTCTAGGTCCATCCACCTCACTACAAATAACTCAATTTCGTTTCTTTTTATGGCTGGTAATATTCCATTGTATATATGTGCCACATCTTCTTTATCCATTCATCTGTCGATGGACACTTAGGTTGCTTCCATATCCTGGCTATTGTAAACAGAGCTGCAATGAACATTGTGGTACATGACTTTTTGAATTATGGTTTTCTCAGGGTATATGCCCAGTAGTGGGATTGCTGGGTCGTATGGTAGTTCTAGTTTTTTAAGGAACCTCCATACTGTTCTCCATAGTGGCTGTATCAATTTACATTCCCACCAACAGTGCAAGAGGGTTCCCTTTTCTCTACACTCTCTCCAGCATTTATTGTTTGTAGATTTTTTGATGATGGCCGTTGTGACCAGTGTGAGATGATATCTCATTATAGTTTTGATTTGCATTTCTCTAATGATTAATGATATTGAGCATTCTTTCATGTGTTTGTTGGCAGTCTGTATATCTTCTTTGGAGAAATCTCGATTTAGGTCTTCTGCCCATTTTTGGATTGGGTTGTTTTTTTGACATTGAACCACATGAGCTGCTTGGAAATTTTGGAGATTAATCCTCTGTCAGTTGCTTCATTTGCAAATATTTTCTCCCATTCTGAGGGTTGTCTTTTCATCTTGTTTATGGTTTCCTTAGATGTGCAAAAGCTTTTAATTTTCACCAGGTACAATTTATTTTTGTTTTTATTTCCATTTCTCTAGGAGGTGGGTCAAAAAGGATCTTGCTGTGGTTTATGTCATAGAGTGTTCTGCCTATGTTTTCCTCTAAGAGTTTGATAGTGTCTGGCCTTACATTTAGGTCTTTAATCCATTTTGAGTTTATTTTTGTGTATGGTGTTAGGGTGAGTTCGAATTTCATTATTTTACATGTATTTGTCCAGTTTTTCCAGCACCACTTATTGAAGAGGCTGTCTTTTCTCCATTGTATATTCTTGCCTCCTTTATCAAAGATAAGGTGACCATAGGTGCATGGGTTTATCTCTGGGCTTTCTATCCTGTTCCATTGATCTATATTTCTGTTTCTGTGCCAGTACCATACTGTCTTGATTACTGTAGCTTTGTAGTATAGTCTGAAGTCAGGGAGCCTGATTCCTCCAGCTCCATTTTTCTTTCTCAAGATTGCTTTAGATATTCGGGGTCTTTTTTGTTTCCACACAAATTGTGAAATTTTTTGTTCTAGTTCTGTGAAAAATGCCACTGGTAGTTTGATAGGGATTGCATTGAATCTGTAGACAGCTTTGGGTAGTAGAGTCTTTTTCACAATGTTGATTCTTCCAATCCAAGAACATGGTATATCTCTCCATCTGTTTGTATCATCTTTAATTTCTTTCATCAGTGTCTTATAATTTCCTGCATACAGGTCTTTTGTCTCCTCAGGTAGGTTTATTCCTAGGTATTTTATTCTTTTTGTTGTAATGGTAAATGGGAGTGTATTCTTCATTTCACTTTCAGATTTTTCATCATTAGTGTATAGAAATGCAAGAGATTTCTGTGCATTAATTTTGTATCCTGCTACTTTACCAAATTCATTGATTAGCTCTAGTAGTTTTCTGGTAGCATGTTTAGGATTCTCTATATATAATATCATGTCATCTGCAAACAATAACAGCTTTCCTTCTTCTTTTCCAATTTAGATTCCTTTTATTTATTTTTCTTCTCTGATTGCTGTGGCTAAATCTTCCAAAACTATGTTGAATAATAGTGGCGAGAGTGGGCAACCTTGTCTTGTTCCTGATCTTAGTGGAAATAGTTTCAGTTTTTCACCATTGTGGACGATGTTGGCTGTGGGTTTGTCATATATGGCCTTTATTATGTTGAGGTAAGTTCCCTCTATGGCTACTTTCTGGAGGGTTTTTACCATAAATGGGTATTGAATTTTGTTGAAAGCTTTCTCTGCATCTATTGAGGTGATGGTATGGTTTTTCTCCTTCATTACCTTTTAAATAGGGAAATGAAAAGCAATGGAACTAACATTTGTTCAGTGTTTTACTCTGGTCTAGATACCATATTATGTGGTTAACTTACACTCTCTTCATAACCATCATATTAGCTTTGCAAGGTTGCCATGCTATCATTTTCTTCTTTTTATTAATTACAAAATTGCTCTTCAGGGAGATTGATTAATTGGCCCAAGATCCCATAGTTAAGAAGTGGCTGAACCATAATTTAATTCCAAGCCTGCTAGGCTCCCAAATCCATTCCTCTCCCCATAGTATCTTTGCATTAATAGTATCCAGATACAGGATCAAGTTAAGAGATACTTCATGAAATCTGATTTAGCTATATGTTTGCTTTAAAAAAAATTTTTTTTCCCTGAGAAACCTGATTGGGCCTAGAGTTTGTTCATTCTGTTTCATAGATAAAGTAGTAATCAATACTTTGTTTTCATAAATGACAATGTGTTGTAACCCCTGAGATGTCTCTTACCCCCAACCCCTGCTCCTGGATTCTTTTCCTTTCAACATACTTCAAATATAGTAACAAGCTGGTACCATTTTCATTATATGGTATTTGTAAAGCCAGCATATTGGGAAAAGAAAACTAAAAACAAAATGTTTACAGTATAATTGAAAATCACCCTTATGAAGAGACAGAAGAAGCCACATCACAGAGCTGAAGGAGCACCAGAGTATGAATAGTAAGATGGGATTTTGATCCTAGTTTTACCAATATTTGACCTGTGTCATTTCTGGCAAGTAATACATTTATAAAATAAAAGGATGTTTAAAAAAGAAAGATGTACAAAAAAGATGGAAGTAAAAGGGCATAACAAAAAATCAGTATAAAAATTGGATGCTTTTTTAATGCTAAACCTAAGAAAAGATCTGAAAAATGTCTTAAAGACTAGTCCTCTCCTTCTCCATTCACCAAATGATGACAGTAGGCAGCAGATGGTATACTGTTAACTAATGAGAAGACCGCTGGTCAAGTCCTAGTTTGCCTTTATCCTTAGTGTTATGCAACCTACATAGACTCTGCAATCCTAAAACAGAAAAAAACGTTGGGAAAATGATTCATATGAATTATATCCACTTAAAAAGTCAGTTTCTAGTTACTTTAAATGAACTCAAGCCCCATTAAGTTATCGTAGAGTTCTGAAAGAATGTGATGAAACAACTCATGACCTTGACCTTGGACAGTAAATTTCTGAATCAAGATGGTTTGCTTGAGGTGCTACATAGATAGATATGTTTCACAAGGACACGAGACTTGTTAATATTGTTCCCTGGTATATCCACAGCTTTGAGCAATTATCTAGCATGCATTAATAGCTTGACACAAGTCCCTGACAAAATTCCAAAATCTATTTTTTGAAGTCTGTGGACACATAGAAAAGAAAGCAGTGATCACTAGGAGGCAGCATCAATGCACAAAGACCAGCTATGCTCATGTCATGTAGCTTCCCCATTACAGAGAGGAGTGAAGATCACACCAAGCATTTGACCAAATTCACACGAATAATCCCTGTAAACAAGATGGAGGATAAGGACTAAATATCTTGCAATTAAATGAATTTGTAGCTGGTTTAATGAGAGCACTGTGCTGTTTAATGAATCAGTATCAACATGGATGGAGGTAGCTCTGCCTTGTCAACATTCGTTTTTCAATCTTACATGTAAACAGAAAGTAATTTTTTTAAATCCAACTTGTCCATGACGTAGAAACTGAGAATAACAGCCCAAGTTTAAAAAAAAAAAAATTAGTAAGATAAAATTTAAACTGAGTAAAAGGAAATTTATAAAATGAAGAGGCCCCAGTTTACATGTTTTGAGTTTTCATTTTCAAATTCTGTCAAGAATATATGATTGCCGTAAAACAAATTAATCTTACTGTATATGTTAAAATAATATAAACTTATTATACATATCTTCTATTTAACCTGAAATCCTCATAATTTATATACTCCAAACTCTTAGAGATATGATAGCAAGTGGGACTCTGTAAAACTAAAGTGGTAAGACCCATGTTTGTAACCTTTCCACATTGGTCTTTGGATACCTAGAATAACTGTTTACTGTTGTAGCCCACAAATCATACCGTTTTAAATGCAGTCTACTTTCACTTGCCACACCCTGGAAGATAGGTATTATCCCTGTCTTAAAGGTAAGGATTCTGAGGCATGATTGGGGATTCATCCAGGCATATGACAAGTGCTAGGTCTTTTAGTAATTCCACCACACTTGCATTACTTAGCTTTTTAGTGAGTATTCCTTTCTGATCTATTTCAGATCTACTGAACCACAATCAGTTCAGAGATTTTGAGGTTATACTTGCTGCTGCTAGGCCATATTATATAAGGAGTACAAAAACTTGGTTGACTTATGAGCCTGATATTCACAAGTATGACCTCCTGTAAGACACTTAACCCTGTTGAGCCTGTTTCCCCATACATAAAATGATCAGTATTGTAAGCACTTGGCATCATGCCTGGCACATCCTATGCCCTTGGCAAATGTTCCCTACTAATTTTAAAGGTGAAGGCCCAGAATACACTATACTGCCAGTTAAGGACTGCTTTTTAACTGTGGCTACTACACAAATAGAATCACATGCCATTATGAAGGGACTGTATACTTTCTCATCCACATGGTAAATCTTTCATGTTACACATCTGAGAAAAATGTTGACATGGATAGCCTGCATTGTTAAAAATTTAGAATGACTTTATAAAGGTATTAAACAGATGTTTAAGTAAAGCAAATATTAATAAAAGATTATCTTTGTTTTAAACAGATAGTATCTTTTCAGTTAAAAAGAAACAAATTAAGTCCTTTTTGCAGTTAATTGCCCCTTACAAAAAACTTTAGTGAAAATATTTTGCCAAGAATAATTTCTTTGATTCATTATTAAGTTGGGCTTAGTGTCTGAGTCACAAAGCACAGAGGTAATTGCAAGTTAAAATTGATTTTAGCCTTTTTTATAAATAAGAAATTGATTACAGAATAAAGTCTCATTAAAGAATATAAAAGACTTGACACTGCATATTAATCAAGTTGCCACTCATAATTGTGGCTCCCTTACAATGCTCATGAAAAAAGAAATCCAACTTGAATGGGTTATGAGCATAAAGAGCCTACCGTGTGCACCCAGGAATGAAGAATTCCATGTACCATTTGGTGTATTTACATGCATTTCCCCCACCAACCATTAATAAAGACATCCAATTCATATTCTGGAAATGATTTTTCTGGCATCAATAAGGAAAATACATCTTGACAAGGCATTTTAGATTTCAGAAGGAGAATACATCATCTTAGAAACTCATTACTGTGAGGGAGAGGGACTACGGTTTATTTACTGGTTCATGTGTAATTTGTGTTAGATCAACTATGTTGAGAAAGCATCTGATTCTGGACATCATTTATACTTAGAATACATTTCACTTAGCAATCGAATGATCTATATTCCTTATTTGACTTTTGGAATTAGTTTACCAATTTAAAATACATTATTTATTTAAACAGAACACCTGGTTTACAGTCCCTAATTAAAGTGGCCTGTTTGCTTTACCCACTTTGCATTATTTTCTTTTTATTACTAAATTGATCGTAAAACCTTATACTACAGAAGCCAAATATTTATGAATAGCCAGTACTACCTAGCCTTCCTCTAATCCTCCCAGAGATAACCCTAAACATCAGAACATCAGCCAAGTTATTCTGGGTAATGGTGCTTGATGACCAAAACTATCTCAACAGTTCTCTCCTTACAAGTCTTGTTTTTGTGAAAATGTGAAGATATTTCCCGCTGGAAAATGTTTTAGTTGTGAACCAGAAAACTGCCATGTTTAATAAGTAGGGTTTTCAATATTAAAAAATATGATGAAACCCACCTCTGAACTCTGAAAGGATCCATTCCAGATGCCCTTTTCAGAATTTATACAAATTAGCCATCATCTCTTATTATTGAGCTTGTATTTTTCATTTTGAGCCAAGGGACAGCAACTATGGCCTACTGGCCAAATCCAGCCTGCCACCTGTTATTGTAAATGAAGTTTTATTGGAACCCAGCCACAGCTATTCGTCATGTATTATCTATGGCTATTTTCAGGCTACAAAACAGATTTGAGTAGCTGTGACAGAGACCATATGGCCCTCAAAGCTTAAAATATTTACTATCTGCATCTTTACGAAAGAAGCTTGCCAACTCCTATTTTAAACACTTTCATTAAAAAAAAGAAAAAGAAACTATTGAAATTTTGTTTGAATTACAAGAATGTAAATATTTTTCTATTGTTATCACAATGTTACACACTCTGGCCTACATATGACTTGATGAGAATTTTTGTGGACTAGGCTGTATATCTAAACACTGCTTATAGCATTGTTTCTATGGATTCTTGAAAAAGTATACACAACCAGTTGTACAAGGGAGTTTTAGAAAATAGCCTATTTGTAGATGAGGGACATTTATCTACTTAATTGATTCACTACAATAATCAACCAAAGAATAGGCCTGACATGCTTGGAGAAAACAGGTTTACTTCTTTTGAAATCAGGTTTATGGAACTAGGGAGTCATGAAAAGTTGTTGACAATAATAGCAAGCACTGCCTCAATATAAACTTAAGATTTATTTACTCACATTTATAAATAACAAAAAACTCCTTTAATACTAGAAATTCCCCAATTCTTAAAGGATAAGATGGCTTTTAAGACCACATGGAATCAATTTTTTCAGGTAATATATAACTTGGTTAGCATTTTTCCTTTTCTCAAACAAACACACTTTTACCCACACTTCTAAAGTGCTAGGGAGCCACCAGGGCAGTGTGATAAATGGGGATGGTTCAGATAACTGCACAAGACAAGATTTACCTTCCTGGGACTTTCTTAAAAATCAGGGACAGAAACATATGTATCCTGCACTATTGATGGTATTTGTATGCTTAATTTATATAATACTTGAATTTCTTTTTTCAACTAGTTTTCCATAAATATTAAAATAGCAGAATGTCTTTTCTAAAAGTTCTCAAAATAATCATTAGATTTTTATACTGTTTAATAGAAAAATAAAACCAAGCTACCAAATGTATGATTTAGGCCAAAAAAAAAATTTTTTTTCAAGAAAATGTAGAAATATTTTAATTTACATATCATATTACAATGAATCAATATGGAGTCAAAATCCACAATTACACTTTCATAAAAATTCTGCCCATCATCCTCAGAATAATCAGTTTCTGTACAAAGATTTACAGATGTCCAATATATGTAGTTTATCCTTAGTGTGCTACAGAGTTCAGAGGTTCTGCTCGAATATTCCCCAAATCAAGTGCAGAATCTGTCTCTTCATCAATTTCTCCAATGACTGCACTGTAATTGTTTAAGGGAAAAAAAAATCAGTTAAAACAAACTCATTTCTGATTAAAACTGAGAGGAGACAGTAAAAAGAACTACTACTTAAGGTGAAAAACAAACATTTTCATAAGGTTGTGAACTGTACTTTTAAAGTCACAAAACCCAAATAAATTGAAGGCAACATTGTTACAGGAACGAATATTAAAGAACAGACTGCATATAGTGTGACTGGATCACGAGTCTTTATTTGAGTAACTTCAATGAACTAAATCCATCAATGGTACATATAAAATCCATTAGTTTCCCTTTCATGATTTCTCAGTTGACTCAATTTAAATCCAACACCAAAAAGAAGTACAATTCTTCACACATAAAGATAATAATAGAACAGATACTTAGGTACCTAACAAATGATTTTTTTGTGTGATTGGCAAGGGTTAAAGCCAACAAATTTTTCCTTGATTCAACACTAACATAACACCTATAACATTATTTTCACTAATACCATGCTAGGTAACCAAGCCATGGCTCTCTAGCTGGATACAGTCATTGTTACATCCAGACCATGGGACATGTATGAAACATTATTACATAAAAAATTGGTTGTTTAAATTTGTTTGGTTTTAATGAAAGTAAATTCTACAGACAAATGTTATACAGAATTTGCCCGATTTTGCTTTAAATTGTATACAGTCTTCAGTTCTCTAATAAATGGGAAGTACCAAATTTTATGAGAATATATTAAGTTTTCTCAATATGAAACATATCAAAATCTTAATTCCATCATTAAAAATTTAGTAGCATTTAAAATCCTTATGGAAGACAGTGGAGTGCTGGAAAATGTTTTAAAACTAGCTCTCCAAGGAAAAGGAGGAGGCTGATTTGCAGTGTTGACTGCTATCCATAGTGCAGATACCCCCACTATGGCCAATTTCAAGCTACCAAAAAGACATCAACCAACCAGCTTGCAAAATTCCCCAAAATATAAAAATCTGCTTCCGTGAGCCAGTACAAGCTGGCTCCAGCACACCACTGTGTCTATAGCAATGTTTAAAATTTTTTTTAATTGAAGTTCAAAAAACAAATTTTTTTTTTAAATTAAAGTAGGAGAAATCGTCTTAAAATCAATTACTATGCAGAGCCCCAATATAAACAATCAGTGCTGTTCTGGTCAGGAGACCTGGGCCCCACCTGCTTCACCTTTACAGCTCACTTCACCTAAATATTATCTCTATAGAATATTTTATAAACCTCTGATTAAAGATCAAATGATTTATACATCTAAAGGTGATTTTCTTAAGACAAACAAATAAAATGAGTGAAGTATTCCTTTATCTTCCATATCCTACTTGTCCAAAAAAATAATCTGAGATGTTAATACATCTTTTGCTGCCTTCCAGCCATGTTTTAATTTTAAACAGTACTCACTAGAAAACTGATTCAACACTCTTCTAGCCTCTATAACTGCACTAATACAGAAGCTGCTAGCCACATGTGACTATTAAAATTAATTACAATTAAATAAAATCTAAAATTCAGTTGTTCAGTCACACCAGCTACTTTTCAAGTACTCAATGGCCACACACACAGCTAGTACTTACCATAGTGGACAATGCAGATATCCAACATTTCCATCATCCCCAAAAGTTGTATTGGACAGTACTGTTCTACACTGTTGCACTTTTCTTAAATTGCTACCACTAGAATATATCTTCTCAAACTGTCATATCAATGTCACAAGTTAACTGAGGCCACAACATAAACATGGGACATCTTAAGTAAGCCAATTATACTAAAAAATTAGAAGAAAAAAGTAAGTAATGGATAAATACAGCTATGTTATAAAGCATTATTTAAAATTGTTCACACAAGAGATTTCAAAGACATTTTCAAACCCTAGCCCTGGGCCCTGGAGGTATATTTATGTTCCTCTGGAATTAGGGGTACTTTGGAAGAACATTTTAAGAAGCCTCTGCAATGAGGTATTCAGTGTAAGGCAGGGCTCTTTCTGGACCCTATCCAGGCTACTTAACTATTAGAAATATAGACAAATCTCAGTAGATAGAAACCTCTTCTCCATATAGCAAGGCAGTACACCTACAGTATATTTAACTTGCCTTTAATAAAGACGTATTTTACTTACACATTATCACCTCTCACGATGTATAAACCTAGTACCACTTGTTCTACTCCCTGTGAAGAGCTGAACACTCGTTCGTGGCTTTCATCCAAAATCAAATTAATGGTCTGGTCAAAACCTTTCAGTGTTCCCTGTAAAGAAAACATTCAAGAGAAAAAGACAAATATTCTGGTTTACCTGAATGTGTTAATTCAACGACACGAATGTGTTAATTCAACTAAACACGAATGTGTTAATTCAATGAATGTTAATTCAACTAAAATGTTGCAAGGTACTCCAAGAGAAGTACCTATTTTAAATATATATAAGTTCTCTATAAAATACAATACCTCTTTATGATCAACAGGCACCAAACTTACCTCTTGGTTTTTTAAGAGGGGCGGTGGGGAACCCACCACACTTCTGACTAGTGTGCAGAGTTATTGAGAATTACAGAGGACACCTATGTACTAGTTTATTTCTAAGGAAGTAGCATAAAAGCCCAGGTAGTCCAGGAGCTAATATTCTAAAGATACAAACTAAAACAAGGGAAACTTAAGGGAAATAGTCCTCTACACAGCAGCTATAGCAATGTAACAGTATCACTTCATGTTACATGCTAGTAAACATGCTGCACACATTATCTCAATTAATCTCTACCCTTTGTGGTAGATACTACAAACATTCCCACTTCAGACAAGAAAATTTGAGGCACAGAGAAGTAATCCCTCAAGGTTTCATGGGCAGAAATTAGCAGAGCTAGAATTCGAACCATGAAAGGCTTGCTTCAAAGCCAGACCACTTCTATATTATACTACTATGAACAAGCAAATATAATCTACCACTTTTCAGAGATTCAAATCAGTACACAAACTTCAACTGGTAGTAATAGCTAAGGCTTAATGAGTACTTAGTATCTGCCAAAGTGTTTGATGGGCCTCAAACACTTGAAGGATATATTCAGAGAAATTTTTATGAAGAATCGTGGTTCTTAAAAAAGGAAGACAGGGCTTCCCTGGTGGCGCAGTGGTTGAGAGTCCGCCTGCCGATGCAGGGGACACGGGTTCGTGCCCCGGTCCGGGAGGATCCCACATGCCGCAGAGCGGCTGGGCCCGTGAGCCATGGCCGCTGAGCCTGCGCGTCCGGAGCCTGTGCTCCGCAACGGGAGAGGCCACAGCAGTGAGAGGCCTGCGTACCACCAAAAAAAAACAAAGGAAGACATGGGCCTAATTCAACACGGTAACTCAGATGCTATTCAAGTTTCTGAAAAACATCCATTTACATTGGTTTTGGTTGGTTAAATTTCTCATTAAAGTTTCATGTTTTAAAATTCAAAATATATAAAATTAGAGTGAAATAAAATGTTAGCTAGGAAGAGAAACACTAGTTAATGTTAGGAAGAGAAACAAAATATGGAGTATTTACTATACTGAACTAGCAAAGAGTTGTTACCACATCCATACATAGCCTCTTGGCTTCATTTTACATGCAACTATTCTATAAAGTGAACCATGTGTCAAAGAAATACAAAACTACTGAACTTTAGTACTCAAAAATGCTCTTTTAGTACTTAAAAATGCTCTTTTTAAATGGCTTTCCTTCTTCTATAAAATTAAAGTAATTTTCCAATTTATCATCTATCCTGTTAACAAAAACAAAAAAATTTAAACTTGAGGTTTTTACAAAATAAAAAGCTATTTGCAAATATTTGTTAATAGCAATAGGCTTCTAAGATGAGATTAAAATACTTCAAACTGTCCTTATTTGACTCAATACAATGTGAAGTACCTTAAAAACAAAACCAAAAACATGACTGTTCTCTTGATTAAGAAGGAAGCAAGGCAACTGGCCTTAGCTTTTGGAGTCAAATTCAATTTAAATCCCAGTTTGGTTCTGCCACTTATAGCCACGTGACTCTGGGAAAGTAACTCACTTTTTCTGAGCTAGGTTCCTAACCTAGAATGCAGGGTTAATTCTTTTTCACAGAGCTGTACCGAGATTAAGTGAGATAACACATGTAACATGCCTGGTACATGACATATGTTTAATAAATGTCAAAGTCTGACACTTTGGTAATCGTCACTTAAGGATCCACTGAGAAAAAATCACAAGGATTAAAAACAAAACAAACAAAAACAGAACTGCAGAATGGGAAAATAAAAGACTAAACTATAGGAATTAGATAGACAATAGTGAAAGTTTAGCAGCCTTAAAACTTTTTGGAAACTTTTTGGATCATATGAATTATAAACGAAGAAATTAAGTAGCCCAAAATCATGGAATAAATTCCTCAGATCAAGGAACAGGTCAAGGAGAGAATCCAAGATTTTTCTGGAATTAAAATGGGATACTGTGATAAAAGGACAAATGAGATGAAATAAATTTATTCATTCATCATAATTCATTCTACAAAAAACAAGAGATCATACCACCTAAGAATATCTGAAGAATATCAACACCATACAAGTCTTAAATGTTCATTATTTTGTAGATGTAGTATCTAAATCTTTAAAAAGTTTCTAAGAACCATACACAAAATTTCAAAAAAATTATATGATTCTGGTAGTGGTTGTCAGAACACTGAATGGGGGAGGAAATAAAAGATGGAGGAGGAAGATAAATATTATAAAATACAGGCAGATATCTGCAGACTAGACTAGAAGTTCTCTGAGGGCAGAATCTATTACCCATCCTAGCTTCTAGAAGCCTTGTATGTAACTCACAATGTTTATTAATGAAAAAAATATATGGATTGGCAGCTATTTATCAAAGAGATAAAGACCTGAATCATAAGAAAACTGCAATGCAGGTGTACTGTGGTGCCTAGTCATTAGAGATCAGAGGTTGTACATAAAAATTAACCAATAAGCCTACAAGAAAGCAGAGAATGAATATGCCAAATACTTACCACAATCATTCTCCCATCAGAAGTAATGACAGCAACAGTTCCTGATAACTGAATCAAGGAAAGCATATCTCAGCACATGTAAACTGAAAACTTAAAATCTGGTAAGGAAATGGTTTAAATTACTAGGAAAAAGGTAACAGAATTAAGATACAACTATTCAACATAGCCACATTTACAACATAAAAACTTTATGTTCTTCAATTTGGTGTGACATTTACACAATTTAAAAAAGGGAAAAAATAGAAAAAGAGCATCCCTTTCTGTGTGTGGTCACTGTATTCTATCTTAAAACAGCTGGGGTATTTGGTACTCTCTTCTTATTGGGGAATACTGCCAATTTGAGAGTTGAGCAAGATATTTCTCCCTTTCTTAGACCTATTTCTTTATCTCTAAAACGAAAATTGGATCGTTGCTAAACTAATCAATGTTGAATGATTTCAAGCTCGTTAAGACACTGTCTTCCAGGACCTGGCTTCTGGAATTCAAAAGAAAAGAAGCTATATTCAATGTCACAGGTACCAATATGCTTGCATCATTAAAAGCCTTCGGCATTTCACTTTTGTCCCAAATTTGTACATGAGAGCACAATGCAGTGTTCCGTTCCTAGAGTTTAAAACGGTAACAGCTGTATAGGGTAATTCACATGGGCTTTTTAAAGTTATTTGTCCCTCAAAACGATCCATTACAACAGCAAGCATTATTTTAATTCCATCAACAAAGAAGTTGAGATTTCAAGTGGTAAAGGGGCAGATATTCAATTTTTGCACCATCTGTAAAGTTTTTGCTATCTTCGAACAACAAGCAAAGCCTATGAATAAAACAAACACATAGACAGATTTACACGACCATCGTTGCCGCTAGTTAAACTGTTCCTCTTATTCCCAAACCTGAAAGTATAGGCCCTAGGGAACAGGAAGGATGAATCAATAGTTGATTTCTATAGAGACACGGAAAAGTTTGGAATAACCAGGTTGGTGGGTTTTTTTTTTTTTTTTTTTTTCAGATTAAAAATAAAAGACACCTTGGGCCCGTACAAGCGGCAGGTTCCAGCCCCAGGGGCGGGATTGGTGGGTCCCAGATCCTTAACCCCTGCAGCCGCATACCGGGCCCCGCAGCTGCCGGGTATCGCAACCGCCCGCCGATCCCGACCCCCTGCCTCTCCAGCACCGGTCCTCTCCGGTGCAGGCGCGGGACTCGCCACAGCACCAGCAAATGCCTGTGGTGGCCGGCTCGAGGATACGGTTGATGTAGTTCTCCAAGGCAGACGTCATGGTGCTCGGCCCGGCAGCTGGTAACACAGCAGAACCGGCGACAAGAGGAGCTAAAACAGCTCGCCAGGAACTAGCTGCGGCTCCCGCCGACTGGCGGCAGCAAATACCGCGAGAGTACCGCACTGCTGCCTCCGCGAATCAGAGACTGAAAGAACCCGGCCAACCATCCCCAAGAGGCTAAGCGACGACTAGTTTTAATGCGCGTGCGCAGTATATTTCTACTGTGTTTCTGGGCGGTGTTTCGGAAGCCGAGAGGGACAAAGCGAGCAGGCGGTGGAAGAAAGGAAGAAGCCTTCGGAAGGTGGGGTTGTGGGGAGACGGTGGGCGAGCGGGCTTCAATAGCGGAGTGGAAGGCCATGTGGCAGAAGTTACGAAGGGGAAATATTGAGAAAAGACGGGCAAGGCGGGAGACAACGGAATAAGGTGTTTTCATCACACGTGAAATAGATGAGTGCTTTTCTGGTATGAAGTGTAGACGCGGGGAAGTGGAATCCCTAATTTCCTGCCACAGGGCCGAAAATTAACCTTCTAGAAGCTAAATGGCCTAGGGCAAAGTTGCACACGTTGTAACCATATGGTATATACGCCTAGAGAACACAGCAACAAAAAGCATGTTCGCACAGTTTGCATTTGCCTCTAAAAGTGCTCCATCGCGGAGGCGTTGTTACTCATTTATATAAGAAACAATCCAAACAGAAAAGTGTGTGAGTCTCCCTTAGAAAACAGTCTTCCCTTTACACGCCACAGTCTCCCTCCCCTCAGGGTGAAATTAGTAACTAAAAGGCCTGCAGGTCTGCTG
The DNA here is from genome assembly GCF_000442215.2 of Lipotes vexillifer. Classification (NCBI taxonomy): domain Eukaryota; kingdom Metazoa; phylum Chordata; class Mammalia; order Artiodactyla; family Lipotidae; genus Lipotes; species Lipotes vexillifer. The sequence continues at coordinate 89,119 of NW_006793972.1, forward strand.
CGCAGTCCTGGAAAGGACTGATTCAGGAAGAGCCTTCTAAATAAGCACCAGACTGGGTTCTAGTCCAACACTGCTAACCATATCGTGTGGTGTCCTTGCACAAGCAACGTCAACTCATTTGGGCCTCAGTTTCCTTAGGTCCTGCTACATTTATCATTTGGGGTATTTGTATGTGTTAGAAAACGTCACTTATTTTACTGTGGTACCCTAACTTCAAAGGACTTGAAGTTAGGAAAAAATCTATGTACAAAATACCAGTGAGAGTTATTTCCCCTTTGTACAAAATTGCCTTATGATTTCAGTTAGACTTGTGATTTCTTAACTGAAGAATTGAGGATTTGAAAACTCTTGCAATGTCAGCAGTTTTCTTCTGAAAAAGCAAGCATATGTTTTCATTACAGCATACCCACAAAATTACCTACAGATCACTCCCAAATGTTTAATATTTTATATACTTAAACTTACTCTGACCTGTTCGAAACCACATGTAGTCAGGAATTAGGTGGTGCATGTCCCAGGTTTTTGTTTTTGTTTTTTTTTGTGGGGGTGTGGATGCTGGAGGGCGGGTAAATGAAAGTATCTTCCATAAATTAAAAAAATGAAGATATTGTGTGGTTTGCAAATGTTAGACATTGAACAAAAAACCGAAGTACTAATTAGTGATAAATGAGGTGTCATTAGTAAGGAATTTAAAAAAAATAATGTGCCAAGTATTTAAAATCAATAACCCATGTAGTGTTACATCTCTTAGAGTGTGTTTATATGTGAAAATGTTCATTTACATTATATAGTAACTTACAGAACTAATTTCATCATAATACAAGTTTATGACCTTGTGTGGTTTCCATTAAATTAATATGCCAGATAAATGACAGATGTGCAGTGTTTATGGAGCATCACAAAATCTCTTTGGTTTGAAAATTTTTACATTCGTCTTAAAACTATGTTTTCTGTAGTCACTAATGATCACAGATGTGGAGAGAAAGCCTATGGATAAAGAAAAGTCTTTAATAAGACAAAAATGAGCTACATCTGGATGCAAATATTACATATGTGATTTATCTAAATTAGCGTTGTGACTTTGGGAGTACACGGACATAGAGAGTTCAACACCTCATAATGGAAAATTAAGTTAAAGTTCCAACAGGGGGAAATGATATAATATAAACATCTGACAACTAAAAAGTTAAGTAGGGGTACCGTGAGATTTTGAGCTTAATTCAAAAATCTCTCAAAGTGCTACCCATACTCTGTCACTCTTTACTGAGGAGTAAAAGTATGCTGGAATGTTTTTTGTTTTATTAATGGAGCACTCATTTTATGCCATTAGTTCTGAATCCAGACTTTGAGCAGATAACTAAAATTTTTTATATTTAGTTCACTTATGATTGGCTCAGTACATTTCCCAACCCACTCATAAATCTCTCTCTCATTAGTAATCCAATGGCACGTATCTAGAACAACAGCCAAGATTTATCAAAAATAGGGCAGAAAAGAGATGGGAAAGGGTAGAAAGGAGTTCCCTAGATATCTGACATTCCTGGAGTTACTTTCCATTAGTACAAGGGTCCCCAAACCCCTGGCCCGCGGTGCCGCTACCGGTCCAGGGCCTGTTAGGACACAGGAGGTGAGCTGTTGGTGGGCGAGCCAGCAGGAGGTGAGCTGTTGGTGGGCGAGCCAGCAAAGCTTCCTCTGCGGCTCCCTGTGGCTCTCCCTCGCTCACCTTACCGCCTGAATCACCCCTCCCCCACCCTTGGAAAAATTGTCTTCCCCGAAACCGGTCCCTGGTGCCAAAAAGGTTGGGGACCGCTGCATTAGTAGAAACCAAGGTATGTAAAGTGGGTCTTTCTCTGGTTAATGATTCTCCTGAGAAGCAGGGCATAATTCACCTCCCTTTGTATCCTGTATTCTTTCATTAACCTGAAGAATCATACTCATACTAGATTCTGAGGAAACTGAATTTGCACTTTACTGTGAATGGTTTATGGGGAAAAAATGACGATAATTATTGGAAAGTTAAAATACTGCTTTTAACCTAATTTGATATGAGCTTTTATTTACTTTTATTTTTATTGATTTGTATTCCTATAAGTTCCAAAAGTGTCAACCAATTAGCAGTATATATTGAATAGATCTTTCTAGGGTTCTCCAAGGCAGAAAAGGACATAAATAAACCCTGGTATCTCCTTACGAGGAAATTCCTGAATAGGTACAGAGCTCTAATTATGAAATAGTGTATGGAAAAATAATAGATATCCCAAGCTATAAAGAAAGGTAATTGATGTGGAAATATTAGTTCATTTAACAGTATAAATTACAAAGTGTTTTTCATATATTATGGGTTTTTTTTTTTCCTTTTAAGGTATTAAGACAGGCATTTTTAACACCATTTTTTAAGGGATGGGAAAAATTAAACTAACTTGCTAATCGAGAAGCAGTATAGGATTGTGATTAAGAACACTATCTCAGGAGCTAGCCTGTTTGGATTTGGATCCTGTGGGACTTTGAGTGGATTACTTAACCTTCTTGCCTCTGTTTTCTCATCTGTAAAATGGAGAAATGATGGTACTTACATCATCAAATTGTTGGAGGACTAAAAGTGATTCTTGTAAAGCCTGGCATATAATAAGCACTCGATTCATGTCAGTTATTATTGCTCATGGACATAGATTACATCACAGGTAACCTTTTACTTAGTCCCAGAACTTGTTCTACTACATTATTTTGCTCACTGCCTTTTTTTCTGAGTGGATAAATTGAGCAGTGCACATTTTAATTGCTTAAGGAGGGGGAAGGTGGATATGTGTTAGAAGCTTGGACGTTTTATGAAAAAGGTAAGACTTAAATTGGGGCTTGAGAAAAAGTGCAAATGCACTTTAGGAAAATTAATCTGACATTAATTATTTACAGTGGAGGTAGGAAGTGAGGATTAGAAGGCTAGCCAGACTCCAGGTGTGAGTTTCTGATTTGTAGCAGTAGGAATGGAAAGGGGGAAGACGTGATTCAAAGATAGTGGTTAAGAAAGGCAGGGAGGCAGACAGCAAATCACAGGCAGCATAGTGATAGTGGTTGGTGAACTGGCAGAATGGCAAGAGTAGGGAGACCCAGGAAAAGACAGCGCTGCTTGTTAATAAAGTACATGGGGCCAGGCTGTAGAACTGTGTAGGTGTGACACATACTGCCCACCAGCCAGTGGTGAGGCCACCAGACACGCTGGGTTCAGTAGCAGTGGCATACACTTTACCCTAAACATCTGGAGAATCATTCTATCTCAGGAAGCCCACTGTGTCGTTTATAAAGGATAATGCATATTAATAAAATACTTACATATACTTTTATGCATTCTTTACATATTTATATTTTGGAAACTTGAAACAGTAATATAAACATTGCAGCTACAATGTGACATGTACATTCCTGAAAATCCTCACATTCAAAAAAATAGCTCACTTAAAATAACAGACCTTAGGGAAAAAATAGGTCTGGGAAAGACCACTCAAACCCTGAACAACTGAACTAGAGCAGTGCTTCTCAAACTTTGCTGCTCATTGAAAACACCTGGGGATCTCTGAAAACTACTGATGCCCTGGCTCCCACTCCCAGACATTGTGAATTAAATGGTATGAGGAGAGCCTGGGCATCAGGATTCTAAAAGCTCCACAAGTGACGGTAACATGAAGCAAAGTTTGGGAACCACTGGACAGCATTAACAGAGACAATAACAATCCAAATGAGAATAGCACATTTAAAAGGACATGTGAAGTTCCTAACAAGAAATGCTATAGTAACTTAGAGAGTTTTACCTTTAAAAAAAATTGAAAGTGGCTTGAAAAATGACAGTATATGGAAGAGTTGACACTGCTGAGTGATGGAAGCAAGGGCAGGAGAGCCTCATCCTCAGACATTGCAGTTGTAAACTTTGCAGTTGTAAACTTTGCAGGAAATATAGAGATGCCAGAGACGGATGGCTCTGACCCAATTTCTGTTGTTGCTTTTGTGCAGATCTAGGAGAAATGCAAAATAAGCACTATCAAAATGGAGCACATGGCTGAGCTAAACCGAGGGAAGAATAGGATGCCACACAGTGAACAGGTGTCATTTGGGTACTGTATTCCTTCAGACCAGGAGTGGTCGTGCAGTCAGCTGTGTGACTTTATATTCAGTTGTTGGTTCTTGGTAGCACAAAACATTAAAGTGCTAGGAAAAATTATGTATGTACCACCCTGCTTTCTGTACTATTCCAACATTACTCACCTGTTTAACAGTCACATGTGAGCTGATTCATATTACACCAGTCAGTGCTGTAGCACAACACACTGCTGATATTCCACTTCAGATCTGGACTTTGGTTAACCTGCCCCTATTTTACTTATCTCCTCCTGTGGTTGAGGTAGCCAGGTATTGTTACCTCTGACTTTGCCCTAAGAGGATGCTTGAATTCATACCGTTTGGGGCAGCTTTATTTAAATAGTATGTGAAGAGTACAACTAATCCAGTGGAGCACCCAGACCTCAGCCTTTTCAATATCTTCTGTGTGTTTGTGTGTGTAAATTACCATTTTTGTGTAATCACTATTGCAAAGCAGATTAAGGAGCATTGTTTTAAGCTGAGTGCTTTACTTGCTGTTTTTGTTATTTTTGCTTGTCTTTTAAAGATGAATGTCTTTAGCGGCTTGGATTGCAGTAAAGATAAAATTTATACTGTCCTTTTTACTGTGATTTTGGCGTGACAAACTTGGAAAATAATGTTGATGGCAGAAATTACTTTAATAAGCCTCTGTGATCTTCAACGTGAACTCACTCCTGATGGTATAATCCACACTGAAAGAACAGGTTTATTTAGACTTGCTGCAGACATTATATTGCGAGAGAGATCAAAGCTAATTTATTGATATACTGAGGTTAGGCTGTGAGGTATGAATAATGTGAGAAAGTACAGAAAGATAAATGGTGTGAAGTATATAAGAATTGTCTTGACAAAAACTAAGTTACCTTGAGTCACTAATGGAAAGCAGATGCCTGAAATTAACATTAAAATATGTATGGAGTAAAAAAAAAATGAAAAAATCAAAGCTTTACCTTACTATTTCTGGAAAATTCTCATTTTATAAGTTTTGCCATTATTTGATTTTGTACCTAAAATAGAATTGCACTCCCACCTCTACCATTTTTTTTTTTTTTTTTTTTTTAAA
>NW_006793972.1:99448-116282 GCF_000442215.2 Lipotes vexillifer
TTTTGCAGTACGCGGGCCTCTCACTGTTGTGGCCTCTCCCATTGCAGAGCATAGGCTCCGGACGCACAGGCCCAGCGGCCATGGCTCACGGACCCAGCCGCTCCGCAGCACGTGGGATCTTCCCGGACCGGGGGCACGAACCCGTGTCCCCTGCATCGGCAGGCGGACTCCGAACCACTGCACCACCAGGGAAGCCCCAGGGATCTCTTTATAGACCTTTCTGTTCAGAATAGTGTCTTAGGACAGAGTCCCCAGAAGTACAGCTTGAAGCAAGGATTTATTTGTATGTGATTTATTAAGGAAGTGTTTCCAAGTGAAATCAGTAAGGAAGCGAGAGAAGCAAGAGGGGAAAGGGGAGAAACCAAGCATGGTTGAGTTTGCAGGCTAGGTTTCACTGAGGGTAGTTTCAGTCTGACCCCATGGGGAATGCTGCTGTGTGAGTTGATGCCGTGCAGTTTTGTCCTCACTCGAGGCAAGGGGACTGGGCTTTCAAAACCTCCCACCTGTCACTCTTCAGGGAAGGCTCAGAGAGGCAGGTTTCCAGCCCATTGTGAATGAGGGAAAAGCCCAACCAGCCCAAGGGTACGTAGTATTCCAGAAAAGAATGTAGGTCTGGCCTCTGGAAGTAAATGCACATGAAGCCAGGAGAGAAGTGCACAGAAACCATGAAAGCAATCTTAGGAAATCTGGGTGGAGTGCTGACAGTGTGCACTTTAGTGGGTGATTTAAGGTTCTAGTCCATTTAAGTTTTGGGGATATTTGAAGTAGGAAAATGTTAGGAGGGTCAGAAGATAATTCCAGTTTTGTAAAAGAGATTTATAGAATGTATTTCCACTTCTTAACAAGGTGTTCAGCCCCCAAACATTCATTTGTGGTCAAGGCAATTCTTCTGTCACATGGGCGGAGATAAGAAAGGGCTTGTAGAGGATCATGCACCATATAGAATAAATTTCTTGTGACAACATTAGCAAAGCCTTACATTACTGGAAACATTTCTTGGCACACTTTATTATTGGACTGCTTTTTAATATATATGTAATCCAAGTTTGCCCAGGAGTTGTCACAGCTTGAGGGTGCAAAGGAAGTCATAACAACGACAACTCAGATTTCTCTGGTTCATGCCTAATCTGCCTCATGCAGGATTTCCATAACCCATTCAAAGTCTTCCTGGTCATTCTGGGAGTCCACCTGGGATTTTTTTTGCAATAACTCACCAAGAGTCTTTTCATTTCTTCTATTCTGTGTTTCTTTATTGATCACAGAGGCTTGGGCGTTCTCTTCATGGTGGCCCTCTCTACCAGCACCAGGACTTATGCCTGTAAGATCAATGTCTGGGGGGGTGTGGGAAGAAGGGGGCTGTCTCCCAAAACTTCCAGAGCTTCAGGCTGTCAAGGTTGCCAAAATGATCATCTATTCTCAATATCTTCCCTGAGCTAAAGCCATACTGCATTCAGATTATTAGTGAGGAGGATGCCTCTCTCCTTGTCTCTAGCAGAGCTTATAGTTGGGTTCTGAAGGAGTGCTGCATGTGCACCCAGGTCTCAGAATCCTTGTGAAAACAACTCTTTCTTGCTTCTGTCTGTAGCTGTCTCCCTGTCCTCACAGTTTAAACATGACCATGGGGCTGGGTGAAGAAAAAGGCCCTCTTCTAGTCTCTTTCCACTGCATGCAAATGAACTTATGCAAATAGATGACTGTAAACACACCAGAAATGCCCAGTCGGGCATTCTGAATTCTAACAGTTGATACACCTTTATCTTAAATTATCTTCCTATGAACACGCTTCCAAAGAAACACACATACACAGGAGACCTCTCTATAAATATAAATGTTGCAGAGGGGTTTAATGTGTTCCAATCACTTATTCAAAATTTTTTTAATGAAAGTTTGACATGCCAAAAAGTAGAAAAAGTTATTTGATACAGTATCAAATAAATAAGACATGCTTTTCTTAAGTAGCTAACCATTCTCCACAAGAATAGTAAACTGTGTGTGTGTGTGTGTGTGTGTGTATGTGTATGTGTATGTATCTCACTAACTACCATAGGAAAGCAAAAAGAAAAGTATGCAGTTGTGTTTTTACCACACAGTTACTGCTGGCAACAGTGTGTCTCTCTTTGCATAGCTAGGCTTCTTAGGCCCATTGTGGTCAGTATTTCTTGCTGCTTTAGGTTGCCAAGTTAACTGGGTATGAGGAGGACACTACTAGATGGAGAACCTTGTTTCCTGACCATTATCAGTTCTACAAACATTGGTGACAGAGTGTCAGCTCCTGCTCTTGATTTCACCCTGTAATGACATAACTTCTAAATAAATAGAAGTAGATGAGGTGGTTTTCCATGTGGGTTTGGCTTGGCAGACATTGGACTAGAGTTGTGTACAATTAGCTCAAGTTTTAATGGAGGCAGCATCTTGGATGGAATCACAGGAATTGGAACGTTCCAATTTTAGCACTTCAGCAATTTTAGTGGATTATTCCTTGTATCCAAGAGGTAGACATCTAGCCTGTCTGTACTGTGTTTTAGAAATCCTCTAGAACTAATGCTCATTTTATACATGGATAAACTGATTAAAGGATGTGGCTAAAAAACCTGCCCAAGATTATACAAATAACCCTATGGTAGAACTGAACCAGGACTCAGATCTCCCGAACATAATCGCCTTCCAGTCTTCAAATTACCTCCCCACGTGGGCTGGCCGGCTTTTGGTTGCAAATAATGGAAAACCTGAACCGAAGTGGATTAAGGGAAAAAAAAAGGCAAAGGTTTATATAAATTCAGGTAACCAAGCTGTCCACAGACCCTTCTAATTTTAGGCTTTGTCAGAGTCTTGATTTATAGGTTCATGATGCCATCGGGACACCAAGTTCATTTTGATTCTTGCAGCTCTGTCCTCCTCTGGGTGCTGGACTCATGTATATGCTAGATCTCCTCATGGTAGCGGTAATGGGCCTGACATTCTTCTCACACTATGTCAGGTCCCCGAAGCTCTCACAGAAGAGCACAGAAACTTCATTCATTGGAGGACTTAGTAAGTTGCTCACATTTCATTGGTCAAAATGTGATACATGCCCATCCCTGAACCAGTCACTGTGATCAAGTGCAAGATGCTCTGCTGGACTTAACATGGGGGTGGGATCTACCCTCTCAGCCACACAGCTGCTTTCCGCTGGGGATGGGTGAGGAGTTCTCCTATGGAAAATGAGGTCCTTTTGGTTGGAAAAAAAAGGGGAAATGGATGCTGTGGAAGAAGCCAACAGGTATCCACTCTTCTTTAAGATGTATTTGAAACAAATGCAACAAAGCTCCAATATTAGGATACCTAAGTAGCTCATAATTTTAGTTATATTGAGTTGAATCATAGTCCCTCCATATCATAACTATAGTATCCAAAATATTATTAAAATGTCTATTTTTTCCTTTTGAGTTTGTTTGAGGTTTTTTTAATATAACCATGAACCTAAATTTGGAAATAAAGATTTAAAGATATTTGATATTTATAATTGCTGTCCTTTCAGTGAGAAGTCCTAAAATCTTATGGTTCAGAATATAATATTTATTTTTTCCAGAGACCCATGCTCACAAACTTTCTGAACAAAAAGCATTACCCAGGACCACTGCCAACTCAAAGGACAGAAAAGCTTTTCTGAGGCTTTTCCTCCTGTGTTGTCTGCACCTGATCAGCTCCCCTACACATTTGTAAATAGCCTCTGAAAATACTCTTTGTACCTTTCCCAACAAACCCCGTAATTCCTTATTCTCTTTTCTTTAATAATTACTTTCAAAGTTTTACCACATCTTAGGGTGCTATACACATTGAATAGAATGAGCTGTGCAAAATAAAGATTTTGGTGTAGGTCCAAAAGAACTATGCTTTTTATGTCTGAGAAAATGTTTTAAAACTCACCGCCTACACAGCAATAAATGGTTTAATGATAGTCCTTTAAGTGCGCCATCAGAAATGTTTTATAGAATTTCATGAAAGACACACTAGTTTATTTCCATGGAGAATTGGTTTCATTTTAAAGATACTATACTAAGGAACATTCCATACAAACAACTCATTTTCTATATAGTCTTTTAAAAGTCTCTTTTAAAGGTTGCCCTAGCATTCACATCAGGGAATCAGATGAATCAGAGCAGTGCTGATGATTTCAACAAGGTAATATTTTTGCAATCTTCAGTAACAGGCCAGGATTGCATGGACTGTGTTAGACCTTATATAAGGTCTAATACAAGGGTACAAATACAAGGGTACAAAACAATACATCATAATTTAGAAGCTGTGATAGTTAATGTTGTCATATATAAATAAGTAAAGTGGCTTAAACAGTGGTCTCTGATGAGCTTTGTTCATAGGAATCAGCTTCCCTGAGACTGCTAATTGTATTCACATTGATGAGATTAAATTTCTAAGTTTTCAAGGTTGAAGGTCAGATCCTGACTGGATGACCACATCAAGATGCCCGCTTTGTGGGGATCTGTCTGGGTGAGCATCACACCCGGGAAATCCCTAGCTCTCATGGCTCACCTTTTCTCAACTTTTCCAGCTCTGTTGTTCATGTTATTTGAACCAAGCTCCTAGAGTTATTTTATGCCATATTAACATATGAGATAGTTTACAGATATTCCCTTAAGGAAAAAAGGTATTTATTTCTGTCTTTTATTTTTGATAATATAAAGACTTAATGTTTTGCAAAAAAATATTGAGTTATTTGAGTACCCACCTGGCCTGAAACTGAAGCATCAGACAAACTAACTGGTTCTCATCCCCGCTACTGTGTGTCTTTCTCTTCTCTTTTTTCCTCCTTGCCACCTCTTTTGAATGAGCCATTTGCTCTCACTGCCTCCACTTCCTCAGTGCCAAGTCTCTCCTCTCCCCGCTCCACCATCTGGCTCCCACCCCCATTATTCTATTGAAACTCTCTTCAAAATTTATGACTGATAACAGGCAGAGCTTCTTAATCCTCATTTCACTTGACTTGTCTGCAAAATTGGTTGCTGTGTTTTATGACCTTCTTTTGAAAATATACCTCCTTCCTCTTCTGATGTCTAGAACCTACTGTCTCCATTTAATTTTCCTTTTTTAACATTCCCCACATTTTCATTTTATACCCCTCTCTTTTGGTGTCTTATACTGGAAGCATTTTTTAAAAAAGAACTATAACATGGCTGATAAAGCCAATCTACTATTCTTTCCCCCTCCTCTCTGTTCTCCTATTCTGAAGTTGTATTATCATTAACATACGTTTCTACATTTGTGTGTCTGCATACAACGTACGTTACTTTGTTTTAAAATTCACATATCTGTATATCATATTATAGCATCCTTTGCATCCTTTGACTAAACATTATGTATTTGAGATTAATCCATTTTGATATATCTAGATTTAGTTAGTTCATTTCAATTTCTCTGTAATCTTCCTTTTATGAATTAATAACAGTTTCAACTACCCTTTAAATACAGACTTTTCAAATTGTTTTTTTTTTTTTTTTTTTTTTGGGGGGTTGAGCCGCTCCGCGGCATGTGGGATCCTCCCAGACCGGGGCACGACCCCGTGTCCCCTGCATCGGCAGGCGGACTCTCAACCACTGCGCCACCAGGGAAACCCTAAGACTATTTTTTAGAGCAGTTTTAGGTTCACAGGAAAATTGAAAGGTACAGAGATTTCCCATATAACTTCGGCCAGCACCACATGCATAACTTCCCCCATTATCAACATCTCCCAACAGAGATGTTACAGAGATGTACATTTGTTACAGTTTATGAACCTACACTGACACATCATAAGCACCCAAAGTCCATAGTTTACATTACCGTTCACTTTTGGTGTTGTGTATTCTGTGGACTTGGACAAATGTATAATGACACGTATCCACCGTTACAGTATCATATGGAGTGGTTTCACTGCCCTGAAAATCCTCTGTGTTCTGCCTACTCGTCCCTTCCTCCACCCCAACCACTGATTTTTTACTGTCTGTATAGTTTTGTCTTTTTCATAAGGTCATATAGTTAGAATCATACAGTATGTAGCCTTTTCTGATTGGCTTCTTTTCACTTAATTCTATTCAATAAAGTATGGGCAAGGACACCAGCTGAGAGAGAAAGGTGGAAAAGGTCAGGTAGAACATTATGAATTTAAAGCAAAACGAGTCATCTGTGTGATTCCTATGAGTACTAACAATTTCCTGTTTAGGTGCAAAAAAGCGTCTGAAGCAAGGTGAGTTCATACGTGGATTGGGGTTTTGTAAGGCAAACTCAGTTGAGGGAAAGAAGGAGCTGGGAGTTGAAAGTATTTGCAAAGGGGCACTATGTTGATGATAATGGAATCTGTGCGGAAGAAGGTGGGAAGTAATGACAAGGGATGGATAATAAGAAAGTGGTGGGATGAAGGGATCAAATGTCCCCACGTCATTGCAGAACCAAGTGGTTGTATGGAAGTATTTGTATCAGTGAACTGAATGCATAGCTATGCAGTAGGATGTTAGATCTTTCTATTTGAAAAGGTTCATATTTTTAAAGACAGGTAAAAGTCTGGGGTGTGACCATAAAATAGGTGACTGAAGGGGAAAAAGGAAAATGTCAATGGAATATGGAAATCAGGAAATTGAGAAGCTGGGGCTTTTTGATGTGTCATCCGCTTATTGAAATCACCAGAGATAAAGGACGGAAACCGGGTGGAATAGAAGACTCTTTTCAGGGAACAGAAGACTAGTGAATGAGGAAGTGTGACTACGAGGTTGGCAGAAGAGTGTAAGAAGGTGTAGAAGGAGTAAGAAGGTGTAGAAGGAGTAAGAAGGTGTAGAAGCCAATGATGTTAGCATTAAGAGAACAGTGATTTTTGCAGGAGGGAAAGGGTGATAATTTGAAAGTAGCAAGGAACAACTCCTGGCCCTGATGTTTGCTCAGGACCAAGGTAGGTTTCAAGTAAAGCAAGGAGGTGGAGGGAGTATTTGAAGAAAAGGGATCAGCTGGTGACAGGTTGGGGGTCACAGGAGACCCTGAAAGGGTTTGTGTGGGAAGGGAGGGAAGTGGAGAAGATAAACAGAGTCTGTGGTTTGAGTCTGTGAGAAAAAGAATGACTTAGGCTGGGACTCCTGCAGATTGGTGAGGTACTTGGGGATGTGAAAGTTGATGGGATTGGTTGTGAGAGGCTCACCTTGTAATACTCTTGGTGGTGTGTTAGCCTCAGGCATTAAGTTATGGTGTGGCCTCAGGACTGATAGTCTGTCAGAAGCTGAGAGTTCTAGAATCATCTGCCACAGTCAGTTCCGTTACCTTGGACAAGGCACCAAACCTCTCAAAACCTCAGTCTTTCCACGTATGCAATGAGTAGTTTATCTAAATAATCTTTGGAAATTCTTCAGGTATTTAAAATATCTGAGAGTAAAGAAATGAGGTCATGCCACTGGTAAGTTTGCAGTACTAGAAATAAATATTCATCTTGCAAATCGATGATGTATCAGGAGCTAATATTAGGAAGAATGAGAACTAGCTGAGAGTTTATGCATCCGGTACCTTTGGCTTCAAAGCATGTTAATCTCAACAAAACAGATAAGTGACAGAACAATTCAGCATATTTTAGAGATATCTGGTTATGCCTTCCTGTTAAAGCAAGTATACTTTGTAACTCATAAATATGAGTTAGTAATAGATTTATGATCTCTCAAATGCTAAATAGTAATTAAAGTTGAAACTGAATTGCCAACCCTTATCTCTCACCCTTCTTGCATTCTTTTGTCTCCCCCATCCAAACTGTATTATTTTCATTATAACAGTAGAATAATGCATGAATGAGACACTTGAAAGCATATAGTCATAATTGGTGAAGGGAATGAGTTAGTAATGAAAATGCTTCTTCACAATTTTTTAATATTTAGATGAATTTTCTAACTTATTTGGTTGAATTGATGGGTCAATTCAGTCAACTCTATAACCACACTATTAACCTACTGGTTAAAAACTGCTTATTTCAGTCCAGATTGTGGAACAACTTTGGGTCCAATCAGATGATGAACCCTACTAGCTGAGGAGCTTTTTTCCGAGTTCGGTGTCCTGGTAGGCATTTTGTTGAATGGCTTAGACTCTTCAGGGAGAAAGGTCTCTAAGGGTAAAAGCAGCAGAGCTTGAGCTTGGTTGGGAAAGGACATTGTGTAAAATAAAAGGGGGGCAATGTGGACATTAAATATTCCTTATTTGCAAATAAAAGCGCTGTATATTGGAGCTAAAAACGTTATACATGGGCTTCCCTGGTGGCGCAGTGGTTGAGAGTCCGCCTGCCGATGCAGCGGACACCGGTTCATGCCCCGGTCCAGGAAGATCCCACATGCCGCGGAGCGGCTGGGCCCGTGAGCCATGGCCGCTGAGCCTGCGCGTCCGGAGCCTGTGTTCCGCAACGGGAGAGGCCACAACAGTGAGAGGCCCGCGTACCGCAAAAACAAAAAACAAAAAACCTTATACATGTGAATTAACTTCACTCAATTAAGCAAAAAGTTAAAGTCAGAATATTTCAGTAGATGAAAAATATATTTGCATATGAATGAAAGTGATTAAGTAGTTTATCTTGTGATATGGAATGTAACTTTAAAATTTTGTTTAAGAAATATGGCATATTAGTTTATTTCATCCTAGATATTAATTATACCTACAGTTCGGGTAATTGGCCACTAGATGGCAGGGCTGTGACTAGAGTAAAGATCACAAGACAAATGGGCATTCGGTAGTCATAGGCAATTGAAAGAATCAAAACATGGAAAGCCTTGTAATACAATTTAAAAGCACAAGTTAAGCACATACTTATGTATTAGGATTTTTGTAAAGGCTGGAGATGCAAAAATGAATATTACATGTTTTCCATCACCAAAGAGCTGATAGTCTTGTAGCTAGATATATGTGTGGATTTTTTTTAAGCACTATCATAGAATGTGATAAATACTATTACAGATTTTTTTTTTTAATTTCAAAGTATAATAGGAACATAAGGACTATTACAATTAATTCAGCTTAGGATGGTGATGTTGAGGCAAGGAGTTCTTAGAAAACTATAGATAAGGTAAAATCTGAGAAGAGTTCATCTTTTTATAAAAAAAACAAAACAAAAACATATTCTAAAGCCAAAAAGTACAAAGGAAACTTATCTTTAATTGTTATGGATAAAGTGGCAATTAAAAATTTTACATGTGGTTTAAAAGAAAAAAAGAAAAACTAATTTCTCTCTAATCTTTACTTCTAATCCAGTGGTTCCCAACCAGGGACAGTTTGGCCTTCCTCAGCACATTTGGTGATGTCTAGAGACGTTTTTGGTTGTCACAGCTGGGGAGAGGACACTACTGGTGTCTAGGGGGTAGAGATCAGGGATGCTGCTAAACAACCTACCATGCAGAGGACAGAAAGAAAAAATTTCCTGACCCAAAATGTCAGCAGTGCCAAGGTATTGTAAAATATAGGCACATGTATCCGAGGTTTAAAATTGGACAAGAGGACACCAGTAAAATTTCAGTATTTAGGAATGAGTGTGGTTTGAAACGTGGAAACTAGAATTTTTGTCTCAAGAGGAGGAGCAGATGAGAAGGAAAGTTCTGGTGTTTGGAAGGAAAGGTTAGAAACAACACCTTGAATTAAAGATATTTAGGCGAGCCCACTCAACAGCATTTGAATGTGTAGGGCTGGAGGGAGGACAACAGAAGTTTAATCTTGCCTTGTCAAATAGGGCTGGAGGGTGGAGTGGCCATAATCAGCATGAACATGCAGACCAGGGTTTGGATCTCAGCTCTGGTGTTTATTAGCTGGGTAACTCATTTTACTTTCTGAGTTTTCACTCCTTTAAAATGGGGGGTTTGTTGAAAGGATTAGAAATGTATGTTAAATAGCCAGGACATACAAAATGCTTAATAAATGATATTTAACATTTTGTTATTGAGATATTGTTAGAGTCCTAACTATACTTCTCCCACAGTTGTCTTCGTCCCTTTTGGAAAATTGGTTAGTCAGGATACAGCTATATTGCATCATAGTGAAAATAGAAAAACATGTGAATTGTGGGATGTGAAGAGGGAAAGTGAATGACAAAACACAAGCAAAACTTTTGCAAGACATCATTGGGAGAAATATTGAAAGCTGAGACAGAATCACCAAGCTCTCTGAACAATATTCCTATCCGTTAGGGAGGATATAGCTGATATTTCTGTGAGGAGGTGACGGATGGGAGGGGTTGGAGGGAGGTGTTGCTGTGATTAGCCAAACACAGCCATGTTAAATCCAACTCTGCTGCCCCTGCACCCACACAGCTGAACAGAACGAAGCACACAGTGATGCTCACTGCTCTCTTGCTCTCACAGCCACCATCCCCAAGTAGGTGACATTGCCCTGCAAGGTACTGTATATCCCCAGTCTGTACTCCTTGTCGACTAGTTCATACTTTCTGAACCTTTCTTTAAATCTTGAAGGCATCCTCCAACATAATCACTCTTAGCCAATGACCTTGGTTCCCATTTCACTGGCAAAACAGAAGCCTTCAGAGGAGGACTTCCATGAACTCTCACACCTCATCCACTTACCTCCTGCATCTGTGTGCATTCTCTCCACCTTCTTTCCTGTTACTAAAAATGAACCCAAACCATCTGTTCTCTTAGCCAAGGCTGACCTCTCAATGATGTACTATATTCCATCTCTTTTCACCTACTAAAGGCATGACTCCAGCAATTCTCACCCATTCTTTTGGGTCATAATTATTCCCTCTCTTTTAGATCATTTTCATCAAAATACCAACTGCTGTTATTTCTCCCATTTAAAAAAAAAGCAAAAAAGTTTTATTGTACCAGCTTCACCTTACTTTTTCTCTTTAAAACAAATGTCCTTAAAAGCATGCTGTATATTGACTGGCTCACTTTCTCTACTTCCATTTTCTCTTGAACTCAATCCATTAGGCTTTCACCATCGCTGCTCCACAAAAACTGCTCTTTTTAAGATCACCAATGCAATTTGTATGGTCACGAATCCAAAAATGGACTCTCAAACCTCACCTTCCCTGAAGGATCAGCAGCCTTTGACGTGGCTGGTTACATTCTCCTGCTTAAAACCTTTTCTTTACTTGGTTTCCTAGATGCCACACTTCGCTGGATTTCTTTCTGCTTTGTTTGCTGCTTCTCAGTCTCTTTTGCTCTCCCTCGACGTACCTCCTCTGCCAGCCTCTACAATTTGGAATGCCCAATTCTGAGTCTTTAGACCCCTTCTCTTTTCTATCTATACTCAATCCCCTAATGCTTGTGTCCAGTCTCATGGCTTTAAATACCACACGCTGATGACTCCGATGTTTATATCTCTAGCTTGAATCTCCTGAATTCCAGGCTTGTTGCTCAAACTTCCTCTTCAACATCTTCAGCTGGAGGTTTAGCAGCCGTCTCAAAATGAATATGCCTAACGCTAAGCTCTGTATACAAACCCCCTTAACTCAGTTAATGGAAACTCCAGTTGCTCAGGCCAAAACTTTGGAGTAATGCTTAACACCTTTCTCTTTTATTTATCACATGTCACTCCTGAAGTATCAGCAGATTTCATTACTTGACTATTGTCAGTTATGTCTCCAATCTGCCTAATCTGCCCACTTCTCTCCACCTGTGTTGTTACTTTTCTGGTACAAGTCATTCTCCTCTTGCCTGGATCATTGCAGTGGATCTCTTGGTTGGTTTTCCTGTGTCTTCTTTTAGCCTCTTCTCCAAGTCTGTTTCTTACACAGGAGTCAGAATAATCCATTAAACACTTAGATCATATCACCCCTTTGCTCAAACTCTTTACTGACTTCCTATTTCAATCACAACAAAAGCCAGAGTCCCAAATATGACTAAAAGATCCTGAGCAATCTGGTCCCCCATTAACTCAGGCCTAATCCTTTACTTCTTTCCTTTGCTCACAAGTTCCAGCCACAACTGTCTCATCACTGTCTCTTGAATACTTCATGCAGTCTTGCCTCAGGTTCTTTGTACTTGCTGTTTTCTCTGCTTGTCCACTAGATTCCCTTGTGGTTCCCCCCCGCCCCACCTCCCTCTTTTCCTAAAGGCCTTTACTCAAATGGCGTCTTGTCAGTGAGGCGACCTTTGGTCAATCTAAAATTTTAATACCCATCTTTTAACATTTTCTCTATTCCCCTTCCCTGCTTTAGTTTTTATCCTTAACACTTACCACTCTCTAGATACTATATATTCTATGTATATATTCTGCTTATTGTCAATCTCCCCTCTCCAAGGGGACAGAAGTTTTTGTCTCTTGTTCATTATTATAATAGCAGTGCCTAGAACAGGGCCTGCCACATAGTAGGTATTCAATATATATTTGTTTAATGAATTTCAAATGAATATTTGTTGAATAAACATTGAATGAATCTGGTAACCCTGTAACCATCGCTGGGGAGGAACGTTAGAGTATTATGTGAAAGTTTCTCACATAATAATGCTCAGCAATGTAATTTGGCAAACGATATCAAAAGCATTTCCTTTCAGAATCATTAAAATTACTCTAAATCCTCCAAAGCCATAACTGATGGACAGGGATTGACAAGAGTTGCCATATGGCATAGGCAAAACTAGAAAATCCAGTTCTCCTATGGACATGTCATGCAAGACAAGGCTGCCCCTCTTAGGGACTTAGATAACTCTATGTGTTTCAAAGTTTCTTGACTAATATTTTCATTATTGATTGCTGAATAAAACAAATACCTAAAAACTGAATGGCATAAAAGAATGTTTTGTTATGACTCATAATTCTATGGCTTGACTGAGCCATTCTTCTGCTCCACTCTGCATTGCCCAGGGTCACGGGGACAGCATCAGTCATCTGGAGGCTTGACAGGAGCTCAGCCAGACCCTCAGCAGGGGTCTCAGTTCTCTTCCACGTGGATCTCTCCACACTGAGCTTCAAGTTACAGTGGCTGGCGTTCTGAGAAAGAAGGTTCCAGGAGCAAGCATCCAAGAAATGGGAAACAGAAGCTGCTGCATCAGTTAAGGGTTAGACCCAGACAGGCACAACATGTTTTATTACATTAGAGCAGTCACAAACCCGGTTAGAGACCACGGGAGGGGGGACTCCACAAGAGGCGTGGTGCTTTGGGGGCTGCCACATTAACCCTCCACTACATTGGGGCACTTAATTAGACACCTCTTGAATGCTGGATCTCATTTCCTGGGTTTACCTCTGATTTCACCCGAGGCTGTGATGTATACTTGTGGGCAATTTCAGGCTGACTTTGTACCTCTCACTTAAAGTAAGAGCCAGATTTTTTAGCTTTCTGCCCCACATCCTCCTCTGATGCCAGGCAACCTGAAAGTACAGGTGAGTTAACTTCCAGGACAACCTTGTACAATGGCAGGTAGAAGCTGGTGAATAGATGCTCCAAGCCTCCTGTCCCTCATGCTTCTTGGTATGTCCCAGTGAATTGAGCTCCTTTTGCCCACAGTGAGAATTTTGATAATGAACGCTTACACTGGCTTTCCTATTTTCCAAGCTCATGAATTTCCCTGACCCCTCATTCCTGTGTCCTAGGATCACCATCCAAATAAACTATCTGTACTCAAGACCTTCTCTGAACTCTTTGCTGGGGGCAGGGGGCAAAGTTACAGAGGTAATTTTATCTGATAATGAGAAAACTCCTTTCATGTTTCATTTAAAGAATAAAGCTAGGCCTTGTGGAAATGGTTGAATTTGTGCCTATAAATTCCAGTAAAAGAGCTGATATTCTGAGGGTTGGATATGTGCTTCAGTGTATAAAGCTCATTGAAGTGAGGGGGAAGGTTTAGTCCTTTGTCAATTGGAAGACCAACTGGAGAGGATGACTCATTCTCTGTTGGCCATTCCTGCATAGAAGTTGGATGTCTCCAGTTTAGAAAGTGTTTAAATGTTCATGCAACTTTTCTTTTTGAAGATAGATAAAGCCTTACTGAAAAGACAATGCTGTCTCCTTAGGAATGGTGATTATTTAAAACTTTTTCTGTTTAGGAAAATAAAATATTTGGTACCCAAAGGCTTTAATTGTGGCCTATAAGCTAAGAATGGGGCACCTTCATCCAGTGAAAAATTCAGTTTAACTGGAAGAATAAATTCTTATGCAAATTTTGGAGGAATTTCAATGTGTATGGGTGTATATTTACACTAGTAATTGAATTTATATTTAAAGAAATATAAATATTTTTCAAGTAATGTCTTTAAAATATATTTAACTGCTTTCACAATTTATATCTCACCTTCTTCAAAAATGACTTACAGCTACTTACGATGATACATTAAATGTGACCAGGAAGGGTGTATTAGAACTGAAATGAAAGAAGAAAGAGTAACAAGGGTGGGTCACAAAGCAAATGTGTATCCAGACATCACCTGTGTTGCTATACTGGCCTTCCTCATGCCTACTCCACTTGAAATGAATTAGAAAAATACCTGCAGCGGGTGAAAGTTCTCCCTAAAATAGAACTTTGGATATATCCCAGCATAGAGATGCACATAAAATAGAATTCAAAAGTTCTGCTCTGTGTAGCATGGCAACAATTGATGTAGCTTAAAAACAATTTAAAGCAGTTATAACAAGATGCTCACTTCACAGAAAACAAAAATTTTCAAAACCCTCCATTTAACACCCGTAGAATACCTGACTTTGAGCAGAGCTGCTTGCTCACACATTCTCCAAAATGCCCTTTATGCTTAACATTCACTAAGATAACTAAGATAACTTATTGTATTGGCCTGTTTATAAGTTGGTTAAAAGTTCTGGGACGTCCTCCAAAAATAACGATTTTCACCTTTAAAATGTTGGTATGTAACTCTGTTTCCTGGCAATAATGAGCCTGCAGAGCCTGTTTGTTCAGGCCACTCATGATTCGAGATGATAATATAACCACATCATTAGTCTACAAAATAATGTTCATATTTCTGTTTTCTGTGGGACTGTGTCCAACTCATCTGAAAGTGGCATCTTCTTATTAAGAATCAAGTTAGAAAAAAAAAAAGAATCAAGTTAAAATAGTGAGGGTGATAATTTTGCTTTACCCTTGTGTAAAATTTTAGCTCTTCTATCAGAAGTCCATTTTTGATAAATTTAAGAATTGTTTTAGAGAAAAGATTGCTACCACATCCTTCCCACTGTCCACCACACACAGTGGGGTGTCGCTCCAGGACCTTGCTTCAGACGTGTAAGCTCTGCCACCTATTAAACCATTGATATCTCTTAAAAAAAAAAAAAAAAAAAAGGAAAAAGGAATTGTTCTAGGCTGCTGTTCTAGTTCATAGTTTAAATTAATTTTATTATGTACCTAAAAAAATAGTATGTTTAATCGGCTATCAATTATCTGGGCATCCCCAGCATAACATTTGTAAACCCATAGAACTTTATTCCAAGTTATCTAGATTGATCCTACAGTTTCCCTTTGTCACCAGCTCAAGAAGCTTGGTATTAGCTCTTTTTTTTTTCCTTTTATCCACTCACCCCTAACTCCCCTCCCCCAAAACTGTCATTCCAGCTCTAGAACTTGGCTCTTTCTGAAATCTGTTCCTTTGTAATAACAATGGCCTTATTAGCTAAACCACTTAACCTTTCCATGTCTCAGATTCCTCAGCTGAAAGCACCTACCTTCCAAGAGTTGTGGTGATTAAATGAGTTAATTTAATACAAACATACTGTAGGGAAGGGAAACATTTTTTCCCCCACCCTCCTAAATTCTCTGGCTGAGGTCCTATAAATTGCACTAACAGAAGACAGATTAACTGGAGGAAAAACAGAAGTTTCTTAGCATGTGCATTGCACAGACTCATGGGAGCACTCAGAGCTGGGTAACTCTAAGGGGTGGTTAGAATTTGGGGTCTATTTACCTAACTTGGACAGGGGAAGGAAACTTATGGAAAAGCAGATGACTCTTTGGACAGATAAATGGGCCCTTAGGGGAATGGATGGGAGACATGATAGTTGGTTGTTCTGCATGTCTGGGTGTGGTGCTGGCTTCTTCTCTCCCAGAAGAGAAGATTACAGTTGCTTTCCGGAGGGGACTTATGACAATTGAGTTCTTTGGGGAGGCTCTCCTTTTAAGCAGGTAAGGAATTTCAGGAACTGAAATGTCTTCAGCTCAAAATAATCCTTATGTTAAAGTGGCATATTTGGGGATGGCATATCCTGATCCCCTTCAATATGTAAGACCATGTAATAGTGTTGGAACATTCCTGACAAGAAGCAAGCACTCTCTGAGTGCGTGTTGCTGTGATTGCAGTGACTGCTATGGTAGGATTCTCTTAGAGCATCCGTAACTGGAGGTTTGGGTCCAGCTTCCCTGTACCAGAGCCTGTGTCCACGGAGTTAAAGGTAAGGGAGATCGTTATCCCTCACCTCTCCTTCAAGATTCTGAACCAATTAGGAACAAACCTAAGAAGCAGTAGTACCGGATGGTGCAGAGACAATGTGGGTAGAAGTGGACCCCTGAGCCCCTGGGGCCGCCTGTAAGATGGGCACTTGAGGACAACCTGTCATGAGCCAAGGAGCCATGCAAGGCCGGGGGTGTCTCTCTCAGAGAACAGATGTTTGCTTCATATTTTAAAAAGCTGCAGTGCTCCTGCTGCCACTGTAAAAGCTGAGCTCTTTCCTGCAGAAGATTGTAATTCCTCTACTCTCCTTTGGCTAAGGAACAATTGAGCTTGAACCGATTTGCCTTCTGTGTTAACCTGATTAACACTTGCCTGTTTACCGTTTATGTGTGAGCTAAATCACATTACAGAGATGTATGTAGGAGACTGTTCTATGATGGTGGGACTCATGTTTGCCCTTTCGTTTTAAGGTTAAATCTGAATGTCAGCTATTTATTCCTGC
>NW_006793972.1:116463-220678 GCF_000442215.2 Lipotes vexillifer
AGGGTGAGTGAGCAGGCCTCAGCAACTGCAGGCGGGGTCCTGCAAGCTTACCAACAAGGGTAGGGCGTAGACACCCACAGATTATCGGCTCTGCTAGGGAGTCGTGGAATTAGGTTAAACACATATAGGCAGAGTAAACTGTGTGTCCCAAAGTTTCACTCTGTTGGGTTTTTTGGTTTTGTTTTGTTTGTGCATTTTTAATATTCACAGCCATGCTGAGTTGCTTTCCTAGGCATTCCAAGTTTTCTCTGAGAAAGTAATTATTTTTTTTTGTTTTTATTTGTTTGTTTTTGTTTGTTTTTTATTGTGCTGGTCACCAAGTTGCATAGTCCACTCATACTCTGTTTTCCCATAAGCTCTGATAATTTTACTAGCAACACATATGTTTCATTATATAGTAGAAACACATGTATCTTTTTTGACAAAAATTGCAGCATACCAAGAGAATGTGGAGAATGGGGCTTCCCTGCTTGGTCTGACCTATTTGGTCTGTAGGTAGGTCTGTACCTTTGGTCTGTACTTGATCTGTTTATGATATGGAAGCCAGAAGTAACAAAGAACTCCGACCTTTGTAAAATTTATGTGGAAAGAAGTATAAGAGAGTGAGAGATCTAGAAGAAAAGCCACGCATGAACTCTGACCTGTGATGTCATGGTTAAGAATGTGGACCCTATAGTCTAGCTCTCTAGGTTCAAATCCTGGCTCTTCCACTGATTAGCTCTGTGACCTGGGAAAGTATGCCCCATTTCCCCCTGCAGTAATACAGATGATATTACTAGTACCCATCTTCTAGACTTACACTGTAAGAATTTGGAGAGATAATCCACATGTAGTACGTTGAAGTATATGGTTTCACCCCGAAGATATGTCCATGTTCTAATCCCCAGAATGTATGGATGTTACCTCCTTTGGTAAAAAAAAAAAAAGGGCTTTGCAGGTAAAATAAAGTTAAAGATCGTGAGGTGAGGAGATCACCTTGGATTATCTGGATAAATCAAATGACAAGTCTCCTTATAAGAGTGAGGCAGAGGAAGGTAGACCAACAGAAGAGGAGGCAGCTATGCAGCCAGGGAGGCAGAGATGAGAGTGACTGGGCCATAAGTAAAGGGATGCTGACAGCCACCAGAAGCTGGAATAGCAGAGAATCGGTTCTCCAGTAGAGCCTCGCAAGGGAACACAACCCTATCAACATCTTGATTTCAAACTTCTAGCCTCCAGAACTATGAGAGAATAAATTTCTCTTGTTTTAAACCAAGTTTGTGGTAGTTTGTTATAACAGCCAAGGGAAATAATACACCATACAAACCATGTAAAGTTCTGGGCCTGTAGCAAACCCTCAATAAATATTAGGTATTATTATTACCCCTGAACAATAGAAAAACGTGGCCTAATGGATAGTGGTTTCTTCGTGGTCTCTCCCATCACTTGTCAGTCCTCTTTGCATGAGGAGTTGCTAGTACTGACAGTTGCTAAGAATGGAAGATTTCTCTTTGGCACTTCTGAGAGGGCAGAAGTGTTTGTCAAAGTCTCCAACACTTTCTTTAGAGAAAGGAAATGTTGATGGCAGTTCCTACACTTTGAGCCAAGGCAGGCACACAGTGCACAGATAATGAAGTTTCTATTTATAACATGGACTCGTACAGATTCCTCCACCGGAAGAACACTGGCAGTTGGACTACAGATCCCACATGTGTCCAAATATATTTTGTGTGACTTAGCCAATCTCAAGGCTTCCTGGAGTTGCAAACACAAGCAGATGGTCCTGGCAGGGGTGACACCACAGCCTGTTTGCTGAAAGCTTCCTCTGGAAGCTTCTTCTTGGAGAGGGATTGTGCACATTAAGTAGGGTGACCATGACCATGCGTCTGGTTTGTCTGGACTGTCTTGTGTTCTCCTGTTGAACTAGCACCTCAAATGGTTTAGCATTTGTCACTGTCAAAAATGTCCCAGTTTAGATGATAAACTATGTGCTTACTTTGATGTGGAGACCCATCATAGTCAGCTTGCCAAGGAACAAGATCTAAAATCACAGGAAAAGATTTCTTTCCTAATAAGTTAGGTAATTTTGTAAGAGTAACTCTAAAACTGACAGAGGTAAGGATGGTAGATCCATCTACATCTCTGTAAGATATTTTCCCCCTCATGGCTGGAAAATTAAAAGACCCCAAAGACCAAATATAGAGAAATGGATAATGAGAAATCCAGAATTCTAGCAGACAATATTAAAAGTCCTTAACATTTTGGAGACCTTACTATCAGGGTCCCAATCAGCCAAAATGCATGAGGGGATTCTTGGAGAATGCTCCAGATCTACCAGGGTTAAAAAGACAAGCTCATTGCTGGTGCTGTGTGGCTCTTGGTCTGAAAGGGTACCATTTTCTGTGGAGCAGTGCATCCCACATCCAGCTGTCAAAGCCCACCTGGGCTAAGATGGTGAATAGGTCTGCAGAATTTCTGACTGACCATTATCCCACTGCACTGAGGCTCACTGGTAAGATGGCTGGAGTCAGGCAGTGGAACAGATCTCTCCATCTGGAGGGAGTGAAGTGACCGCCTACTTTGTGAAACTTTGTGATATGCTCGAGGTAGCAGGGTGGAGAGGTAGGAAGAAGGCAGAAAGATGACTTAATATTGGGGAAGAATCCTTTCAATGGGAAAATCCTTCTCCCAATGGAGGACACAAAGCCAAGAAAAGATTTAGGTCAAAGAGGGAACTGTCTATGATCAGAATTATTAGTGTGGCTTAGATCCAAATTTGATCAAGTGTCTTTGAGGGAATGTAGTTTTCTCAGGATAGCATCCTGTACTCTCCAGGGATGAAGGAAAAAGACTGGAGAAGCCCAGCCCATCCATATCCCTGTAATTTCAGAATGTGGGGGACTGAAGGAGGTTGGGGACAGGGTGATAGAGCTAAAGGGGATATCTAGACTGTGATCAAAAAGTAGGAAAAAAGATACAAACTATGAAAATATCATACAACGTATAATAATGCTATATATTAGTGGTAGACACATAGATAATAAAATTATACCAACATGCCTGGGAAGAGTACTCATCCACTAGAAAGAAACAATTATCCCTGGGGAGATGGATAGGGGACAGAGATGGGCCCACCCAGAGACGGGTGGGGGTTGTCTCTGTCTTCATTTCCCAAAATTATGTTGGAAGTGATGACTTTGAAAGCAGTGACAGGAACCTGACTTCCACGTCCCTGCCCTCCTGTCCCTGTCCCTCTAGAGCTCCACTACTCCTGGCTCCTCACAAGGTTCAGGCCAGAACTGTGTATTCTAAGGTGCCAGGTTCACCTTGCTCTTACCTCCTAGCAGGCAATTGGCAAGATTTGCCTAAAACCCAATTATTATATATTTTGGATACCATAGATTCAAAGTCACATATTTTCTCATGGGGAGAATGATGTGAGGTTTTAGTAAGCAACTTTTTCAGCCAATCAATGACCCATATACAGAGGGCATTAATGGCCCCAGAAAAAGCTCAGACTGAGCAGGGAGTGGAATGTGTTGGAGAGAATCCAATAAACATGTGGGTGCATAGTAAGAAATGGGTTAGACTACATGGAAAGGGTTTTCCTTTGTTTATAATAAGGACTCTCTCCCGTTTTCATACTCCTCCAGACCAGTGGTTCCCAAAATGTGGTCACCAACTGTCAGCATCAGCATCACCTGGGAACTTGTTAGACACGCAAATTATTGGGCCCAACCCAGACCTGCTGAATCAGAAACTCGGGGGGTAGTGTCATCAATCTGTTTTAACAAGCCCTCCAGGGGATTCTCAGGGACGCTAAAGTTTGGTAACCACTTCTGCAGACTCACTCCTTGTTGCCCGTGATGAAGACAAGCCATTAAAAATCACCACACGATTGCTTTGTAGAGGAGACAGATGTCGAATTATAATGTTGTACACCTGAAAACGTACATGTCATACACCAATTTTAATCTCAAAAAAAAGTTAGAAAACTAAAAAGAAATTACCACTACCATCCTAACAATCCTTATCCCCACCACTGCATCCCATCCAACAAAAAGAAAAAAACAGGAGAACAAAGAGGTTTAACAAAACCGAAGTGAAGGACAGGGCTAAACTAGTAATTGGAGTAAACTATTGGAGAATGGTAATGGTAAAGCAAACAAATTAATCACAATGATTTTAGATGATAGAGAAAACTAAAAACAAGAACTAAGATAATGCTAAAATTAAAATTCAATAAAATAAGCTAAAAGTTAAAAATAGAATAAGGGGAATATCAGTGAAATTTTCCATAACAATAATAACATCTGCCCATCTAGTGCCTCCTTCATATCAGGCACTGTGCTAAGAAAGGTGCCTCTTCTAATTCATTTCATTCTCCCGATAGCTCCATGAGGAAGGCCGATTACCATCTCCATTTTACAGCAAGAAAAGGAAGGCGCAGAAAGAGTAGGTACTTTGCCCGAAGTCACACAGCTTGGTGGGTAAAGTGAAGAGCAGAAGTCAGCTAGGAAAGCAATGAAAAGCATACCTATTAAGAGTGGCCTTGGGCTTCCCTGGTGGCGCAGTGGTTGAGAGTCCGCCTACCGGTGCAGGGGACACGGGTTCATGCCCCGGTCCAGGAAAATCCCACATGCCGCGGAGCGGCTGGGCCCGTGAGCAATGGCCGCTGAGCCTGCATGTCCGGAGCCTGTGCTCCGCAACGGGAGAGGCCGCAACAGTGAGAGAAAAAGAGTGGCCTTGCTAAAAATAAAAAGAAAGCCCATGAGGTTAATGAGTTTAAAATGAAAGGTCACAACTTAACAGAGGAAAAAATACATGGGTGGGGTGGGAAACAGAGGAGAAAAAACCCCAACAAGGTCCCTAACGGAGTGGGGAGGTAGGTGTGCCTTCCTAGGGCCTGAGGCAGAGGGTCCTACTCGTCTGGGTGAAGCAGCGAGGAGTGGAGAGCTGGGCACACCCTCATCACCTTCCCTTCCACTTAGCTCCCTCTCAGGACCTTTCAGCTCTCCACAGAAGCTGGGAGCGGATCTTCTTAGACCCACAAATATCTCTACATCATAAATATCATGCATGTTACAGTGACAGGGCCTCATCTGGTTCTTTTTTACCAAAGGTAGAAAACCCTTGGTCTGTCCTGGTTAATTAGGAGTTAATTTGCTTTGAATCGGTTCAAAGTTTTTGGTTTTTTGTTTCCTTGGAATCTTGGCTATAATGGCTTCATTTTTTGAAGACATACATTTTCCACTAACCATCCAGCAAAGAACCCTAAGCCCATTGAAGTAACTATTACTATTAATTGGGTTTAAGGACAATTGAGATGGCTTTTCTATTTTAAGTTTTGTTAAGTGTGTTTTCCCCTCCTTGTCTAATTCTGACTCTTCAGTGAGGAGGCACTATTATGAATGTCCAAGAGCAAAGAAGGAATATCTGGGCAGCTCAAACCCCGGCTATGCCCAGACCTCTGAGGTGAGGAGAGAACAAGGGCTTTAGTTTGATGCATCCAAGTGTGTCCAGGTGCAGCCAAGGGCGAGCTGCCTACAGCTGTGACTAATGACAGTAATTGGCCTAAAAGCTGGTGGGAAGTTTATTTCTTTCCTCCCGCAGAGGCCAGAAGAGAAGAGAACACCTTCCTAACCACACATGAGCAGAGCGGGGTAAAATGCCTGATCACATTGGAGGTAAGACTGCGATTGGGGGCGACCATCTCTATGGAATGAAAAACTGATACTTGCACTACTTTTGAAAAAAAAGTGTTTAGAATTCATGTTCTTTTCTACTAAAAGAGAAAAATGTTGGGAATAATAAAACTGAAAGGGAAAGATTAATTGTGCAGTATTAATGTGGTTCAGAGTGGGTACGTTTTCATTAACCACATTTTTATTCGGTAACATCTGAATATAGTACAAAAATTTTAAACTACCCGCAAACATGCTGTTAAGATGAATTCTCCCTTTCACCCCTATACCCTGGTTCTCTAGGTTTTTCCCACTTAGGAGGCAACCAAATATATACTGCTAAATTTCGTTCAAAGATTTTTAAATGTTTTAAGTTACTGGTCATTTCTATATTTCGTTTTATTTTTAGGGAGGGAGCACACTATGGGTTGCCCTGTCATCAATTTTCTGTGCTTTTTCTTAGCAAATGCCAGCAAACAACTTTTCTTCTGCGTTCAATAATCCCTGACCAGCCAATACTTCCATGTTGTAGATGTATCTTTAATCTGAAATAGGATTTTCTAGATGCTGGGATAGGCATGTGGGTGGAATCTAGAATGTCTTTTGCTATTAAATACAGCTTGACAAAGGGATTTTTAATAAAATATGTTGGAGATGCCATAAGATTGGCCTTAAGATAAACATGGGAGAAGGAATAATAAAAATGATGACTATTACAGATGGTCCCCAGCTGACAGTGGTTCAGCTTGATTTTTCGATTTTATGGTGGTGTGAAAGTGAGATGCATTCAGTAGAAACCATACTTCGAATTTTAAGTTTTGATCCTTTCCCGGGCTAGTGACGTGGCGGTAGACACCCTCCTGTGATGCTGGCAGCCGCAGCAAGCCGTAGCTCCCAGTCAGCCACACAACTGCAAGGAGAAAAAACCCTCACCCTTATAACCATTCTGTTTTTCACTTTCAGTACAGTATTCAATAATTTACACAAGATATTCAACAACTTTATTATAAAATAGGCTTCATGTATAATGATTTTGCCCAGTTGTAGAGGAATTTAAGTCTTCTGAGCACGTTTAAAGTAGGCTAGGCTAAGCTATGATGTTTGGTAGATGTTGTGGTTTTTTAAAAATTAATTTATTTTTGGCTGTGTTGGATCTTTGCTGAGCGCAGACCTTCTCTAGTGGCGGCAAGCGGGGGCTGCCCTTTGTCGAGGTGCATGAGCTTCTCACTGCAGTGGCTTCTCTTGTTGCGGAGCATGGGCTCCAGACAGACTTCAGTAGTTGTGGCACACGGGCTTAGTAGTTGTGGCTCGTGGGCTCTAGAGCGCAGGCTCAGTAGTTGTGGCACACGGTCTTAGTTGCTCCACGGCATGTGGGATCTTCATGGACCAGGGCTCGAACCCATGTCCCCTGCATTGGCAGGCTGATTCTTAACCACTGTACCACCAGGGAAGTCCCAGATGAAGTGTTTTAAATGCATTTTCAGCTTAAGATGTTTTCAGTTTACGATGGGCTTATTGGGATGTACCCAGGTCGTAAGTGGAGAAAGATCTTTATTTATCTAGACCTACTGTGTGCTGAGTCCTTCAATGCATTACTTCAAAATTTGAAGTTTAGATACTCACAGCAACTTGAAAAGGCATTAGCATACTTGTTTAAAAGTTCGGAGATTTACCCAAGGCTCTACAATTGGTGACAGCCAGAATTCAAACCCAGGCCTTTCTAGTTCCAAAATCTGGGCTTTCTCTTTCACCTGTTGTTTCTCATGCTGGCCCATGTTACCTCTTACAAGGGGATGGCATATGAAACTGCCGAAATCACAAGAAAGAAAACAAAACAGGACTAGTGTTGGGAAAAAATATGAGAAGAAACCATGGGGGCTCAAACAGAGGCCGGGTTATTTTTAAAAATCTTGTTAAAAAGAGCTATTCCGTGATTTATATAGCATCACGAACTGAAATTTACCTTTTTCTATCGTCACATCTGTAGTAGTTGTAAGAATTCTGTTGTCACATTAGATCCCCTCTGGGAGAAGAATGGTTTGTCTTTCTTTCTGGATGTTTGTGCTGTGGTATCTGGATGTTTGTACTGTGGTGTCAGCTGAAACTGATTCTGAAACTCTGAAACTGATTCCTGGACAGTTGACCCTAAGTTTTGGGATTACTGGTGGGGTACCTGTGATAGAATATTTTAATGGTTTTGCAAGAAAGAGAATATAATAGTTATCTATTGTTGCATAACCAGTTATCCTAAAACTTAATGGCTTAAAACAACAACATTAACTATGTTACAGTTACTGTGGGTAAGAATTCCACGAGCCTCTGCAGCTCAGGACCTCTCACAAGTTTGCAATTAAGGGCTTGATTGGGACCACAGTCATCTCAAGGGTCGACTGAGGGAGGATCCAATTCTAAATTCATTTGTGTGGCTGTTGGCTGGACACATGAGTTCCTCACCACAGGAGGCTCTCCATAGGGCAGCTCACAGCAGGGGAGCTGGCATTCTTCAGAACCAGCAAGCAAGAGAACAGGAAGGGTGCCCAACACTGGATTTATAATTTTCTATAACCCAAAATTGGGAGTAGCATTTCTCCTCCCCTCCCCTCCCCTGCTTTCAGACGAGTCAATAAATCCAACCCATACTCAAGGGGAGAGGATGACACAGGAGAATGAATTACCAGTACACTGGGACCCTTGAGGCCATTTTAGGGACTCCTACTACAAAGACAACATACTGCAATTGCCTGCTTACTTAGAACCTGTTGACTTCTTTGTCTCTCCCTTTCCACCATACACTCTATAAAAACAAGGGCTGTGTCTGTTTTGGTTACTATTGTAACAAATGTGGTACCCAGTATACAGTCAGTAAATGTTTAATAAATGAACAGGGTAAAGGATAAATTTCAGAAGTGGATATGATTGCGACTCTCATACAAGTGAACACCTGCCAAATCTTTTATTTAACTTCTCAATTAATGAGAGTACAGAGTAAGATATAAACCATTCAGATGAAAACTCAAAGTACCAGATATTTATTGTCAGATAAGGAATGCTGACAGGAGTTTTATAAATGAGTGCAAACTGGCAAAACTGGTCAGTATTAACAGGGCGATAATCAATGGCCACACTGAACACACTGCATATAATTTGCATTTCTATGGACAGAAATTATTCTCACTACTAACAGTTTTCTACAATTAGCTTCTCCCTCTACATGTTGTAAAATAACATAGTCAAAGGCAAATGCTCAGATAACCTTTTGGTGAACTAGACAGTGTGCTCACTAAATTTCAAAATCTTCCAAAATTTTTTCTTACAAATGAATGGTGCAGACTGGGAGAAAATGCACTGTAGGACAAGGCCAGGCAAGAGAATAGTCTAGCTCTTTTCTTCTCAAATTCATGTAAGCAGTTAGGACACTTAATTGGCAACCTAAGTTTCTTGATTATCAGGGAATGGGGTTTCTTAAATACATTAGAGCAGCGGTCCCCAACCTTTTTGGCACCAGGGATCGGTTTGTGGAAGACAGTTTTTCCACACGATGGGGAGTGATGGGAGCGGCAGATGAAGCTTCACTCATTTGCCTGCGGCTCAACTCCTGCTGTGCGGCCCAGTTCCTAACAGGCCGCAGACTGGTAAGCAGCCCGGCGGTTGGGGACCTCTGTGTTAGAGTATCTCAGATGTGTGTCCATACTTCGATAATATATTACTATTCCCTTACAAGTGGTTCTAGTATCTCTGGCAAAGGAGAGTAAAACCAAAACATCCTAATGCTCCAGGCGGTGCTGGAGTCTTGTAGGTAGAGTCCAAGGTACCAAGGCTTCTGAGATCCAGGGTTCTATCAGCAATTTCCAAACACAGGTAGATCAGCCACGTCAACATCTTCCTAGGTGGGGGTGGGAATAATGTCCTTGTCAACATTTTGACTCTGGGCTCTCTCTAAAATGTGTTGAATCAAAATATGCTGAAGTGAGGCCAGGATAATCTTATTTTTAAGGTACTTCTCACATAATTCTACGTGGCCAAATTTATTTTTTCCCACTGGTCTAGATTATTTTTTATTGAACACATTCATGGTGGTGTGGCTATGACCAAAATGCATCTGAAAAGCTTATGGAGGCCTCTGTATCTACCACGGAGAGGTTTTAGGTGGCTTTTCATTTGAGTTTCTTCAGGCAAATATGGAGATAAATGTTTCTTCTCTGGGAGGTCACTAATCAAGAAAGCTAAAACTCTGAGAAAAAAAAATACTATGCTGTAACCTTAGCTGTAAAATCATTACAGAAAAAAAGAAACAAAGTAATGAGGTGCAAATTTCTTCTATATTTCTTATTCTTTCTATTTCTTCAAACCACAGACTGTGGTGTTATAGAATTACCTGATTGATGGAGCCTCAATAAAAATCATTTGTTTTATCAATCAATGGAACTTTCAGCTGATATTTGCAGTGTCCTGCTGGGTCCTACTAGAATAAGAGAAAGAAAATTATGTACATTTTCCTACCATGCAAATTTTGCTGAATCATTTCACTACACTGGAAAAGCTACAACTATTTGAAATTCAAATGAACATTTACCATCTGTGGTCTTCATTAACATTATAATGGAATCATGATTTCAGACATTTCCGTTGACGAATAATAGTTTTCTTGAGACTTGCTAGTTTTAATTCTGTAGTCCATAAAGTGTAACAGGTAATCTGATTTATTACATATAAATCAGAGTGAGAAGAGACATTAGAAATGATCAATTTCAATATCCTTCTTTTATGAGAGAGGAAACCAAGACTCTGAAAAGGGGAACTATTATGGGCTGAATTGTGTCCCCCCAAAGTCCATATGTTGAAGTACTAACTCCCAGTATCTCAGAATGTGACTGTGCTTGGAGATAGGACCTTTAAAGAGACAATGAAATTAAAATGAGGTCATTAGGGTAATCTCATATAATTTGTGTTCTTATAAGAGGAAATTTGGACACACGCATTTTTTTAGTCTGTTCAATTTGCTATAACAAAATACTAGAGACTGGTGGCTTATAAATAACAGAAATTTATTTCTCACAGTTCTGGAGGCTGGGAAGTCTGAGATCAAGGTACGGGCAAGTTTGATGTCTAGTGAGGGCCTGCTTCCTGGTTCATAGATGGCTGTCTTTTGCCATCCTCAATGGTGGAAGGGGCAAAGGATCTCTCTGGGGTCTCTCTTATAAGGACACTAATCCCATTCATGAGGACTCCACCCTTAAGACCTAATCACCTCCCAAAGGCCTCACCTTCTAATACCATACATCACATTGGGGATTAGGATTTCATATATAAATTTTGGGGAAATACAAACATTCAGGCTATTGCAGGTGTGTACAGAGGGAAGGTGAGGTGGAAGACACAGGGAGAAGATGGCCATCTGCAAATAAAAGAGAGAGGCCTCAGATGAGAACAGCTCTGATGATGGCACTTTGATCTTGGACTTTGTGCCTCCAGAACTGTGAGAAAATAAATTTCTGTTGTTTGAGCCACCCACCCTGTGATATTGTACTTTGTTATGGCAGCCCTAGCAAACTAACACAGGAACCAAATTGCCCAAGTTTAAAGAGCTAATTATCTATAGAACTGGGACTAAAGTCCCAGGCTTCTACCTCTCAGTTTAATATATTTCCCTCTATGTCATGATGCTATTAATACATAAAAGATTAATTCTCAAAAAACTTTAGTTATGCAAAATTATAGTACTATACCAGAGCAGTTTGAAGATTGTTCTCATTCTTCATTCACCTTAAACATTAGACAGTCTCAACAAATGTTGGATATCAGCATGGGATTGAACATTAGGTATAACACATGTTTGCCCTGAAATCCAGACTAAGAATCTTACCATTTCAGTATATGGACCCTATAAGCCATGAAAAACTTTGACACTTGTTATTGTATGTATAATAATCTCATCTTTGACATCACCTCTGCACCCCAATCTCTGAGCTCACTTTCTTACATACTGTGTGTAGTGTCTGCAATTCCATGACTTTATCTCTATGTAGTTTGAATCCACGATAGGTTTTTAGCCTACCATTATAGCTGAAACCTTAAAATTTGGGGCTCAAAAACTAAAACAAAAAAGAAATTTCAGGATTTTTTGACAGAGTGAGAACTTTTTTGTGTCTTCTTTGGAGTTTTGCTCTTTTCATACTTCATCTGTAATTTGCCTACCCACCTAAAGTAAGGGACCCAAAGTAATGTAATTACTGTATTTGATTTTATGATTAGGATCTTTCACAATCAAGAATAATAAGCAAATGGAAAATGTTTGTTGTTAAAGTAGAGCCACAAGTCCTGCAGCACAGATTTTATGTAGAATTGACAGATAAAACACAAGACAGTGCAATATTTTGGACATACTTATACTAAAAGATTAA
This sequence comes from Lipotes vexillifer, assembly GCF_000442215.2. NCBI lineage: Eukaryota > Metazoa > Chordata > Mammalia > Artiodactyla > Lipotidae > Lipotes > Lipotes vexillifer. The sequence goes on from NW_006793972.1 coordinate 128,528, forward strand.
TTTATTGTTCTCTGAAACTGGAATTTAACTGGGTGTTCTGTATTTTTATTCGTTAAATCTGGCAACCCTAATTTTATGGAATTTAATGATAGATTGAATATCAAGATTTTTCCATGTGATGAAAGACCCCATAGCTTTCTCTTTCTAATGTATTCGGGAAAGATTAAGCATATTCAATGCTTAGTTTCTCAAAGCAGAAACTCATTTTTTGGAGAGGCAGTGATCTAAATAGGAAATAGATTGTCAATTGACAACATCTTGTAAAAACTACCAAACCTGTTTATAAAGAAAAACCAAGTTTATTGCTTATTCCACTAAGGGAGGTCATTATACTGACAGTACTTTAGTAGTGTCTTAGGAAGCGGAGGTCAAAGGCAAAGTATTTGTAAGGGTTGGGGAGTCTAATTTAAGGTGGGTCTTTCAATGAGGTAGAAGGGCTGAAAGGGATTGGGCAAAATTTATGAAATAATTGTTTAAGATTGGTGGACCCAGCAAGGCAAAGGTTTTGAAATTAACCTTGAAGAATAAACAGTCTTTGATGAGCCCTATGACTGATCTATTACTCTAATGAGGGCAAGTTTAGTGGTTATTTGGATAAGTGGCTTTTCAGAACATTCCTGTAACAAATAGCAAAAGCAACAGTAACGGTAACAACATATAATTAATTTTTAAGCTATTTGCAACTTCATCTTCTAGAGCAGGAATTTTCTGGAATATGTAAGTCATGTAAACGCAGAATGTCCAATATTAAAATCATCTTAACGTAGGCAATAAGTCACATAGCAGTAGATCAGTTGTTCTCTAAGTGTGGCTCAAGAACCACAGGCATACTGAGTTCTTTTTAGGGGCTCAACAAGGTTGTCTCTTTTCCAATTATATATCTGCGTGAGGCCAGATTTTCTTCATCTATTTCAACCAAAACAACATATTGCAAGAGATTGAATCAGATGAGAACCTCTCCTCTATTAAGCCAGACATTAGAGATTTGCAAAAATGTTAATGCTGTTCTTCTCATTACAGTTTTTGGGTTTTATTGTCAAGAACTATAAAGGTTCTGAGGTTCTGCAAGTTAGCAAATTAGCTTATCCAGTTTAATGGAGGCTGACGGAAGACATGAGACTCCTGTGTCAGAGTCAAAAAGACATTTATTGCTCACAGTGGAACCAGTATCCAGAATGTCAGTATGTTTACATCAGTTTCCCCCAATGAGCACCAGGTCCCCAGGGGTGACATGGGTGGGTCTAGATGGATGCTGTACACACAGTGGGTTGCATGATGGAAGAGAAAGACTGAGCTTGAGGAACCTGTTATTTATAGCCAGGAATGTGCAAGCCTGCTCTTTGTACTGGAGGGAGGCATTACCTTATCCCTCAAGGCTGCTCACTGTTTACACAACCATGAGAAACCCTGGGTAAAGAGCTGTCAGAGCCTTGCATTCTTGGCATCCACATCAAGATGTCTAGGAGCATGAGACACTGAGGGAAGCATGTCACTCAAAAGTTATTTTTCATAAAGAGGATTTATGTCAACATACTGGCTATATTATTGCTCTCTTTAAATGAATTCAATAATATTTAAACTTTTTCTCAGTTCTAATTTATAATTGATAAGCCAGTTAAAAGCCTTTAAACACACTTTTTGTGGTCCTCAATAATTTTTAAGTGTATGATGTCCTGAGACTAAAGTGTTTGAAAACTACTGTTGTAAATAGTTTATTTCTCACCATTATAGCCCTGTTGATTTTTTTCCCTTCACCTTGGTCCTAGAGATTATTTATTGCTGCCAAGGAGTGCTAAAGGATTTATGCAGTATGTGCTCAGGCATAATCTCTTTTACTTTTTAAAATTTTTGTATTTTATTTTTTTTGGCTCCACTGGGTCTTCGTTGCTGCTCACAGGCTTTCTCTAGTTGCAGCGAGCGGGAACTACTCTTCATTGTGGTGCATGGGTTTCTCATTGTGGTGGCTTCTCTTGTTACAGAGCATGGGCTCTAGGCATGCAGGCTTCAGTAGTTGCAGCACATGGGCTCAGTAGTTGCGGCGTGTGGGCTCAGTCATTGTGGTGCACGGGCTTAGTTGCTCCACAGCATGTGGGATCTTCCTGGACCATGGATCGAACCCATATCCCCTGCATTGGCAGGCAGATTCTTAACTACTGTGCCACCAGGGAAATCCCCATAATCTCTTTTAAGTGTTCCTTGATACCTCCCCGCTGCTGGTCTTCATTGCCCTCTTGGTCCCAAAGAAGGCTAGAAGAACTAAATGGCTTCTGACCCAGATGGCCCTTGGAGAGTTGTGACATTTCACCCAAGGCCCTGCTGGTTAAATTCTCCAGAGAGGCTTTTGGCTTTTCTTTCTTCTTTATTGACATTTAATGTCAGGATGGAAACAGTTCTGAACCTTGGCTGTCTATGATATGTGCCGTTATTTAATTCTTTAGTTCTCTTTTATTAGAAATTCCCTGAATGGTTTTGTTTTTTCCTTTGTTGTTCTTCATGTTTATTCAATAAATCTTTCATTCTTTCACGCTTTTCCAACAGGAATCTTTGGGATGTCCTCGTTATATATATTTATTTTTAATATATTTATATGTAAATGTGTGACATATATGTATATCACAGGAATTCCTTGACCATGTTTGTATTCTGACAGCACAGGTCCTCTGGGTTGTTTTTGTTTCTTTTCTTACTTGAATTTTCTCAGGACAAGGCATTCCAAGGACTTTTTACAAAATAAGCACTTAATGAGTCCTTGGCACTGTTTAGATTATGATCACACTGAAATATCTTAAAATTCTAAATAGATGACACCAACACAGGAGGTTTACTTTCTAAGTTGCCTATTTATGTAACACTTCATTAATAATGAGCAGGATATTGCCTTCTTTTTAAACAAAAAATTATATTTAATTATAAAAAATAGGGGAAAATAAATTTTTTTAATATAATAATTAGTTGGTAGCACAGACTTTAAAGTTAATGCTTCCATTCAAATTCAAGTAGAATATAGGCTATTAGACCGCAGGTGCCTTTGGGTCAGGAGTTATGCCTTACTAAACGTTCTCTCCTGAACACCTAAGAAAGGATCTGAGCACACCATGGGTTTTCAGCAGGTGTTTGCAGTACTGAAGAGATGAATAGTAAAAATTATTAAGTGCTAATTTTATAGAAATCATAAAACATCTCCATGGAATTGTCTTCTTACTAGATCATTTGAACTTCTCCACTCAAACTGCCAAATCCCTGAACACAATTTCTTTTTTTTTTTTTTTTGTGGTCCGCAGGCCTCTCTCACTGTTGTGGCCTCTCCCGTTGCGGAGCACAGGCTCCGGACGCTTAGGCTCAGCGGCCATGGCTCACGGGCCCAGCCGCTCCACGGCATGTGGGATCTTCCCGGGCCGGGGCACCAACCCGCGTTCCCTGCATCGGCAGGCAGACTCTCTACCACTGCGCCACCAGGGAAGCCCCCTGAACACAATTTCTTAATGGACTTATACCATAGCTAAATATACTTGCAATATCTGGTTGTATCACATAAAACTGTTGTTTTGTAGAATGATCAAATAATGGCCATTTCATGTAGCTTATCCTAAATAAATCTAGGTCAATGTTAATTTTTGTGTTATATATACTTTAGTAGGGGAAGAATAAGGCAAAGAAAACAGGTCCCTTAAAAGAAACAGCCTCATGGTGTTTCTAGGTTGCCAAAGAGGGAGTGGACTCAGTGGTGGGGGGGGGGGGTTACTATGGTATGTTAGAGACATAGGAAACACTTGTGAGTGGATTAGTAAACTGTAACCAGACATATTTTGTTTCTGAACCACTTCTGTTAATGGTGGTCTGAAGGGAAGAGAGTGTGAATTTGGGTTAGAGCTCTGAAACAAATACAGAGCACTGTAGATGTTTGCAGTCCTCTCTGCAAATTGAAGCAGAAGATGCACAGTATTTCATTTTGTACTTGGAATTTTAAAAGATATTATTTAGTCCCATTTATAATGAGAGATGCAATACAAGGAAAAGAAGTAACTGAATCAGCAGCAACAGTTCTGGCCAATGAGCTCTTCAGTGGTGCTGGGCAAACTCTTTGTTTTAATTATTCCACTGAAACCTTCCTTTCTAGAAATAATACACTTTTTGGATGACAGCCTTTTGATTCCTAGAAATGTCTGATTCTCCTCACCTCCCATCTCCAAATAAACACACACAAGAATATTTTATTGGCTAAAGCAGACACTGGTTGCAAGTGATACAAGTTTCTGGGTGGCTTATGGCAGTAGATTTGTCTAGAAAAGTGTATTAAAGACTAGTTGTTACTGCAAACTTCACAAGGTAATTCATTGTACATCATGACCCAGTACATACAGACAGACAGACACACACCTGAAACACAAATTTAAAACATAAATAAAGTAGTGTTTATCTTTGATATTCAGGATTCACACTAATATTTTCACTTTTTATTTTATCAAAAATGGCCACAACCCACTAACTTGACTTCCTGAATCACCAGTAGATCCCCACCTGCATTTGGGAAACAAGAAAGAATTCATATATAAACATTTAAAATCTTTATTTCAATAAAGCCTGATTCAAAAAAGTAAACAGGTATAATCATCTACAGAAATGAAAACTTGTGGGAGGGCGTGCTTGTGGCACAGAAAGCCTCAGCAGTATTTTGTGAACAGTTAAAGGAAACTCAGGAGTACCTGCAGGTGGGGTTTTATTGCTGATTAATCTAGGTTGTTTCAGAAGCAGATGCCTTCTATAACTATTTACCATGTTTCAAATCTACATATGTAATGATTTTTAAATTATTTTTAACATGTATCATTACTTTTCTGAAACATTATTGCTAATGGTTTTAATAATAATATTTTTCTCAGGAATGTGATTCTCATGGTTGGCAAGGGATTACTGAAGGTATAGAAAGCAATCTTTTTCCAACCATGTCTATACATATCTGTATCTGTGTTTATTTGTTATCTGTATACCTGTATCTATCCAGCGTATTAAATAAGTCTAAAAGTTAGGCAGGGGAAGAGGATAGTTGCAACTTTAAATAGGATAGTCAGGGAACGTCTCAATGAGAAGGTGACATTTGCTTTAAGATCTGAAGGTGAGGAGAGCAAGACATGTGGATGGGTATCTTGAGGAAGAGCTTTCCAGGCAGAGGGAACAGTGACTGCAAAGAAACAGATACTGGAGCTTGTCTAGTGTTTTGGAGAAGCAGCAAGGAGTGAGTGAAGGGGTGAGTAGTAGTAGGTGACATCAGAGCAGTCACCCGGGACAATTGTACAGGACCCTCTGAGTCACAATAATGATTTTGGCCTTTACTTGGAGTAAAATGTGAAGGTACTGGAGGGTTGGGAGCAGGGGTATCATAAAATTTGTCTTCCTTTTGGACAGGATCTGTGTGGCTGCTGTGTGATATATAGACTGGGGTGGGGACCATGTGGGAACAGGGAGACCATTTACTGTGACTATTGCAATAATCTACACAAAAGATGATGTTGGCTCGGCTAGGGCAGTAGCAGTAGAGTGGGGAGGAGTGGTAGGACTATGGATCTATTTCAAAGGTGTATGTGGTTGTATTTTCTTACAAATTGGACATAGTTGTGAGAAAAAAGAGAAGTCGAGGATGACTGGATTTTCACCTGAGTTACTGAAGAGCTCTTGTTGATCAATTAGAAAATGATGAACACCTCAACGGAAAAATGGGTCATGATGTAATTGAAGGTAGGAAGTAACTTTTTTTAAAGTATTATTTTTTAAGTAAATCTTTTATCTGAGAAAAGTGCACAAGTCATAAGCATACAGCTAGATGAATTTTTACAAAACACACCCATGTACCCAGCACATAGATTAAGAAACAGAGCATTACCTGCATTCAAGAAGCATCCCCTCCGTAAAGTAATTATGTTTCAACTTAACTCTGCATTTATGTTAAATCTTTTCTGCGTAGCAAATGATGTGGATGTAGAGAGATGGGCCGCAGAGTAGGGGGGATATCTTTAGAAATCAGGAGAGGGAGAGTTAAGAAACTCGCCTGCAACCGTGTGACAGGAATTAGTCATCTGCTTGATCTCATGAAATTCTTACTGAAAAGTTCTTTCCTAATAATACAATGTGAGACAGAAGGTAAAAATAGATATATTTTCTACATAGGTCTCAAAATTAGAAAGTTCATAGGAGTTGCTAAAAAGAAAATTTAAAAAGAACACTGAGTTGACAAAAAAGAAACATATAAAAAGTGAAATTGAATGTACTAATGCCTAATGATCTGAGGTTGTTTTTTTTTTTTTTTTTTTGCGGTACGCGGGCCTCTCACTGTTGTGGCCTCTCCCGTTGCGGAGCACAGGCTCCGGATGCGCAGGCTCAGCGGCCATAGCTCACGGGCCCAGCTGCTCCGCGGCATGTGGGATTCTCCTGGACCGGGGCACGAACACGTGTCCCCTGCACTGGCAGGCGGACTCTCAACCACTGCACCACCAGGGAAGCCCTGATCTGAGTTTTTAAAGTAAAATTTTTATTATCTAGAAAGTTTGGTAAAGGTGAACATTAAAATAAGATTTAGATGATGAAACTGAAAACTGGATTTGGACTACAGAAACTATAGTTATAGTTTTTCTCAGAAGTTACATATGAAAAAATATTGAATATATGAGTCAAAATGGGTGTGAGGGACTGGGAATAGAAAGGCAAGGAGAAATAAGAAATGAAATGAAGTTCCTAGATGATGATTTGAGCCCCCTCCCCCCAAAAACCCCACACACTTTGGAAATAGAAATGTTACATTTCGAAAGTGAAGACATCTCTTCCTGTAGATGCTGAAAATGTGCACTGATTCTAAAAACTAATTGCATCATTATTTTGATAGCGTCAAAAATGTTAAGTACGTCTAAAGGTCACTGTTTTTATTGTTGGTGAAAAGAAAATGGCTGTCAAAATTAAAATTTAATGTTGAGAACAGCAAACATTGACTCCCTTTATTAAAAAGAAGTATGGAGAGAATAATATGCTGTAGTTACTGTACTGGGATAACTTTATTTATTTATTTTTGCCTCTTAGTACTCATTCCCCCTTCTTTGGGTAAGGCACCCCTATTTTGTCCTAAGGAAATTACTTAATCCTCACTGTGTACAATCTGGTAAGAGGGGAAATCAAGGTGCCTTGTCCTTTTCTGGCAGCAAGTGGGCCTGTGCCCCAAGGGAAGCTGTCCATGCCTTGTCTCCTGGAACAGGAATCTTGAGCTAAGTGACCAAACAAAGGACAGCACGCAATTGATGCTGATTCATTCAGGAGGTTGCTCCCCAAAGACAGTGTCCCTCATCTCCTTGAGCTGCCCTGGTTCTTGTTCTTTCTTAGATTAATCCCTCAACTTTTCTTTCACCTTTGGGAGCCCTCATCCCATATCCTATAAACTTCCTTTTTTGCCTAAATTAACTAGAATTGTTTTCTATATCGTGAAACCAAAGAACACCAACTGACGATCTAATGCTATTCATCAGATAAGGACCACCTTTCCAAAATTTTTGCTAGTAAAGACAATTTGGTTGAATATTGAATGAACATTTGGAAAAGACCAGGAAATATTTCATACTCACAAATAGAAACTTTTTAAGAAAAAATATTCAGTAGTGGCATCCTGCTCGAGATACATAAATTCTTAAGAATAAATTTAAGAATCCTTCAAGTAAAATATGTGTGTATGCACATACACACACACATACACACACACACACACACACACACTCAGAAAGAGACCAAGAGGGAGAGAGAGAGAGGAAATTCAGCTATCAAGATTTTCATTTTAATGAAGACTAAAAGCAGCAAGTATTATGCTGTTTTTATATTGCCCCAGTTTCTAGAGGGTAGGGTCTACCTTGCTCTTCGTGGACAAGAACTTGTTATTTATTCTTTGATGATGCCAAAGAAAGTGAACTAAACCATGACCTTGCCAGAAAACAAAATCTCCCTGTTGGATCTTTTCAGAGTCCTTTTCCAACCATCACTTAAACCTTATACCATGAACCTATTACAAATCACATGTAAATATTCTTTTAAATTATGTTCAAAACAAGGCCTTTGTGACCAAGTATAACAATTTTGAAGTAAAAGAGACTTAGGTTCAGACCCTGATTCTTCGGCTATAGCACTGAGAAAGTTAATTGTCTGCTCTTGACCTAAGTTTCTTTAACAGGAAAACATGAATAATTACACCTACCTTATCTGTAAGGTGTTCATAGCTGGTATTATTAATAGTTATATTCATACGTAGAAATTAATATTTCAAGAAGCTACTTGTATTAGAAGTCAGTTTATAAAATTTGCATATTTCTAGGATAATCTTAGAAGCAAACAGATTTTCATATTTAAATTTGAACCATGGCTATATGGTAATTGAGATTACTTTTAGAAAAAGGAGAGTTCTTGACTTTGAAAATAATATAGAAAATTTCTTATTTCTGATTGAAAAAGACGTTTGTAAAGACTTCATGAGGACAACACAGGAATGCATCTATGCAAATATAATTTTTTTCTTCTCAGGCAATATGGAAGGAAAAAGAAACATTTTAAAACATTTAAGACATGATTGGAAGTGCTCAAAAGCCAACTAAGCCCCTTTCAATGATTAGCAGAAAGCAGCTGGAAGCGTCTGTGGATTACAGCCAAAGAGACTCCATCAATATGTATCGATCCTCTTCTTCCCAGAAAGATACTATACTAGTTGGATTTTCTTTTCTTTCTTTTTTTTTTTTTTTGGCTGTGTTGGGTCTTAGTTGTGGCATGTGGGATCTTCGTTGCGGCATGCAGGATCTTTCATCGAGGTGTGCAGGCTTCTCTCTAGTTGTGGCATGTGGGCTCCATAGCTCTTGGGCTCTGTAGCTGCAGCACGTGGGCTCTCTAGTTGTGGCTCACATGCTCAGTAATTGCGGTGCACAGGCTTAGTTGCCCCGCAGCACATGGGATCTTAGTTCTCTGACCAGGGCTCCAACCCACGTCCCCTTCATTAGAAGGTGGATTCTTAACCACTGGACCACCAGGGAAGTCCCCACTAATTGTTTATATACCCAAATATTCTTTATACCATCTTTCTTAATTTTATAAGCTACATTCCATCATTTTGAGTCTGAGTCCATGTCTTTTGAAGTCTTGACAATTCTATGGCTAAAACCAGAAAACAGACACATCAGATATATCATACCTTGATAAATTATCTAGATATTTTATCTTTAAAAGACCAACTTAAAAAGATATTCATGTTCAAAATCCTCCCAAAGAGATCCTTGAAATTAGGTCCCCGTAAAAGGTAAATTCTAAACAAACGGTGATCATCAGGCTTTTAAGAATTACCCAAATAAGAGACTCATTATGTAAAATGTTTCATATTCAGAAAATCTTTCAACAGTTCTAATTCTTTTGGTTTATTTTACCTATTTAAGTGATATCATCACTACATATTTATGTATCATCTTATTGCAGAAGCATCATTGCCAACAGGTATTTTAGGTACCTTCCCTTGATGTCTACTAAATCTTTCAGTTGTCCTCATGGGGTTGTCCAGTCTTCCTTTTATTAATGTTCTAATCATCTTCACAAGTACTTACAGATACATCTTTCTGACACTAGACTGAATGGCCTACGTGTTCCATGGTGACAAGAACAGTATCAGTTTTGTTTACCGTTGTAATCCAGCTAGTAACCATACAGAGACTGGCACAAAGTTGGTACTTAATCAGTGTTTGTTGAATGAATATCAAACTGGTGGAGGCCACCGTGCACTGGTAAGAAACCATCCATGACAGTACCCCTAGGTTTGTCTTTATTTTTCTTAGCTCTTCTGGTGTCAAAACCATCCACCCACAGCATTCTATCAGAAAGCCTATCAGATGACTGGGAAACCAGGAGGCTAAAATTACTCAAGCCATGTTTGCCATGTATTGATATTATGCCACACCCAGCAGTGCACCTGGCCTCACCTTAAATACCCATGTGTTACTGCAGACACACAGTGATGTGAGTGGGATTGTGTGCGAACATGCTCCTGAAATTTTGAAAATATGAAATATTTCAGTGTAATGACATTGACCTATCCTTCCCTTAATTTCAAATCTCTCTCTCTGACAGTGCTGTTTATTTCATAGTCACATGATTTCTACCAAAAATAAAATAAACAAAAGGCACGGATGGTACCCCACCTTCCTTGGAACCATCTCTATAAACTATCCAATATTATTTTCAAAAAAAGAAGGAGGAGCCAAAATCATACGATGAGTATTTTGAAAGCATTTTGATTCCTCCCATCTCCCCTCCCCTAATTATTCATCAAAAAAGCAAAGAGAGAATGTCAGTATTTGAGTCCCTATGTGACAGAAGCTTGATGTGTTGCTGTAAAAGTTCAGTTAGTTACTTTTACAGCAACACTAGCTAGTGTGTAGGTATTACTTACTGTAATTTGCACGAGACTACTGGAAATGAAGTGAACAGCCCAAGGGCACATGGCTAATGAATATCAGAGCTAGGATTTGAATCTGCCTGTTTGATTCGAAAACCTGTGCTGTATCCCCAACATCTCAATGTAATAAGTTCACACTGGAATTCACACAATTCCAATAGAGATGGCAAATTGGTTTAACCATCTTTTTTTTTTCTCACCTGTATTTTAATTACTGTGCTGTTTTAATGGTGAGAGCTGAGAGTGTGGGAGACCCCACTAAGGGAACTGTTCAAGAAGGAAATTGATATTATGTGGCTAGAACTACACAAGGGTTTCAGTATCTATTTTTCTTCTTCAGTTTCACAGCTTATTTAGTTCCAAAAGGCAGAATTATTGAAATAAACTTTTCAGTGTGTAGAAATGGTCACTCAAGAAAAAATTTCCTCGCTCTTGAAAATATTTTTGTTGGAACAACATAGAAAGGTACCAGAGAAGCCTGTTTGAAGAAATGACTTGAGTCAGCAACAGTCTGAAAGATTTGTGAATCTGAGTAAACACCTCTGAAGGAAACCTAACATTTCAGAGTTCCAGCCCAGTTTGGGGGCATATTGTAAATAAACATTTATCAGGCAATACTCTTTTCTGTGACTATAGTTTCTTAAAACATTGAAACAATGAACTAACTTTTATGCAGGGCATATACACAATCTTTCCCAGGAGTTATCTGGGCTGGGAAGTTCATTGGGCTGTAAGTTCATTGTCTATTACTTCATAAGACATAGGTTAAAAAAAAAAACAGCATGTAATATGATGTTTGCTTCTAAATGTTTCCTGGAAGGGGCAGTAGAGGAAGAATACAACAATAAAGTTGAGGTAGAGAGGAAACATTTATGGAACATCAGTTCTAACACAGATTTGTCACATAGCTGTTGAAAAATAAATGTGTGGTATATGTTTGTACCCTAAACTGCAACAATTTGGAGACTTTATAAATATGTGGATATTTATATATGCACTCATATACATATATACAATATGCATTTATCCTCATGTACATACAAAATGTTGAGATTTTATTTGCTTTATTTTCAGACAGTAATAGTCCACAGAAAGCACTGAAGATAAGCTATAACCATCAGTTATTTGGAGGATGTTTTAACCCCTGTAGTCATCAGATGTTTACAATTAAATATATCTTAATTGAATGTTTTCTTCTACACAAGCACAGTAAAGAAAGATTATATTTATTCCAATAATTGAAATGTGTTATCAAAGATAACCCAATTTATATTTGTATTCTCACCTTGCATTATTCTTGACTCATATTAAGGACTCTATATATTTGTTTAATTGAATTATAATCTTGTATTTTGGCACAGTTGTGCACAAATTCCAATTCTTTCTATTCTAATAAGATCCACTAAGTCTAAAGCAATGTTTAAAATGAACTTTGTGTATCACATGAATTATCTTTATCAGATGCGGGGATTTATTTTAGGTCAATTACATTTTGAAACTAAGACATCCCTAGTTTTTGTTATTGCTTTTCTATCTTCTGGAAAAGAAAAGGAAATCATTTTTTATTGACTATCTATTATGTGCTGTCCCAGGCAACTTGCATAAATATTATCAGTCATAGCATTGTTTATATACCACTAGATGGTGCTAATATCACTTGACCCACCCCCACCCCCGCCCCGTTTAGACCAGGAAAACTTGCCTAATCTTACTCACTTCAGTGGATCTTGGATTACAAAAACTAGACTCTGCCAAACAGTTATCAACTATTTTGTTAATTTGAAGTAGCATATTTCAGAATCTTAGATTTTAGAACAGTGTCTATATAACTGTCTGTGGCTTGAATTTTCTTTGTACAACTGCATCATATGTTTATTCAGCACAAGTTTGTATTTCTTACCACAAGCGGAACTCAATACCTCCTGAGGTAGTAATGCCACCTATAAACTGCTTGGCTCTAAGAAAGTATTTCCTAATATAGAGTCAGAATCTTCACCCTCTATAATCCAACTGCTGGTTCTGAAGTTATCCCTGGGGGTCATGTAGAAGCAATCCATTTGTTATTCAGCTGTAATTCACTGAGCATATTACATAATGCTGATGTACAAAGTACCCCAAACTGGATGGCTTATAACAATAGAAATTTATTCTCTTTCCATTTCTGGAGGCTAGAAGTCCAAAATCAAGGGATTGGCAGGGCTGTCCTCTCACTGAAGTTTCTGGGAAAGAATCTGTTCCATGCTCTCTTCCTAGCTTCTGGTGTTGCCTTGCCAGCTATCCCTGGTGTTCTTAGCTTTAGATGCATCTCTCCCATCTCTGACTGCAATATCACGTGGTATTTCCCTGTGTATCTGTATCTGTGCCTTTGTCTTTGCTTCTTATAAGGACACAGTTTAGGGCTCACCCTAATGATGTCATTCTAGCTTGATTACATCTGCAAAGACCCTATTTCCAAGTTTTATCACTTTCATAAGTACCATGGGTTAGAATGTGTACATATCTTTTAGGGGGCATAGTTCAACTCATAACACTGAACATCTACTCTATTCCACGGTTTGAATTAGTAACTGAAGGGCAAGAAGGGGAAGATAAAGATGACATAGCTCCACTTTAAAGAATCTCAGTCTACTCAAAAAAAGGTCCATACGTATATACACTACCAAATGTAAAATAGATAGCTAGTGGGAAGCAGCCGCAGAGCACAGGGAGATCAGCTCAGTGCTTTGTGACTACCTAGAGGGGTGGGATAGGGAGGGTGGGAGGGAGATGCAAGAGGGAGGAGATATGGGGTTATATGTATACATATAGCTGGTTCACTTTGTTATACAGCAGAAACTAACACACCATTGTAAAGCAATTATACTCCAATAAAGATGTTAGAAAAAAAATGGTCCATAACGAATTAGTACATGGTTAAAGTGGTTGAGAACAAAAACGCTATGAGAATAGAGGGGAAGGAGTGACCCGCTCTGATTAGGTAGGTGGAGCAAGGCTTGATGGGAGGAGGTTACTTTCTAGCTGTTTTTTTCATTCCATTAATTTTCTGCTTGATCATAAAACAAATTCATACTCAGTGTAGATCATTGGAAAATATGAAAAGAATAAGATAAGCAAAAATCATATATTAAACTTTCATCCAAAGGTAACAATAGTTACTATTTTAGTGAATAGTTTTCAGTATTTTTCTCTATGCATATATAAAATCTTTCATACAAAAAGGATGTTTGGTATAATGGTTTTTTTTTAATTTTATTTTTTATACAGCAAGTGCTTATTAGTTATCTGTTTTATACATATTAGTGTACATATGTCAATCCCAATCTCCCAATTCATCTCACCACCACCCCGCCCCCCACCCACTTTCCCCCCTTGGTGTCTATACGTTTGTTCTCTACCTCTGTGTCTCTACTTCTGCCCTGCAAACCGGTTCATCTGTATGGTATAATGTTCTGTAAACATTTTTTTCATTTAATAGGACCTCAGGAATATTTTACACTTCATAAGATATTCTTCTAAAATATTTTTGAATTATATAATAGTCCATTTTGTAGATGGATCACAATCTATTTAAACTATTTACAGAAATATAAGTATCAAAACAATGTATTGAGACATAATTGACACACACCATTGTGTTAGTTTTAGGTTATAACATAATGATTTGACATATGTATATATTGTAAAATGATTACCACAATAAGTTTATAATTTTTTTTCTTAACATAATGTGATTTTCATCATAATAAGAAAAATTTCTCATGCACTACTGATTACTTCCTAAGAGTAAACTTCTAGGACTTAAATGAGTAAATAATTGTTTAAGTATTTAAATAAATATTGCCAAATTGCCCTTCAGAAAAGTGCCTTACTTTACACTCACCAGAAGAGAACCTATTTCTCTGTCTTGTCTCCAACATTGTGTATTCTTCTAAAATTTGAACATTTGATTGGTGAAAATTTATATGTTAATTTTCATGACTTTGGTTTTTACTGAGGGAAAATGCTTTTTTATACATCTTCTGATCACTTGTATTTCTGCTTTTGAGAATTTTCAAAAACATAGGCTTCATGAAGGTAAATACCCTCTCTCTCATGTTACTACTATATCCTAGTTCCTCATATAATAGTGGACATTTAGTAGGAACTCATTAATATTTATTGAATGTACTCAGGCATTACTTGACTTCTTTTTTCCATGTTTTTATCTGTGTATTTGTATATTTCTTAGTGAATAGTCAGTGGTCTGTATATTTTGAATATGTTTAATTTCTCAATTTATAGTGGGAACATTGTTGTTTGCCACTTAATTTTGTCTAATATGTTTTTATTTTTTTAATTTCTATTTCTTTATAACAAATCAAGTAATATTTTCCTTATGTATTATGTCTTTGGTGTTTGCTGAAAAAGACTTTCTTCATCCCAAGATTATGTAACTATTCATCAGTAATTATGGGGAAGTAATGGTCAAGCTCAATTTTTGTTTTCAAATTCTTAATCTACATTGTGGAGGGATTATTTCCCAGGTGATTTGAAATTTCAGCTTTATTGCGTAAAAATGATAATGGGAAATTACAGCAACAATAATAATCCTAGAACTAGGAATCATTGTGTAGGAAGAATAAGAAATTAGATATCTACTTGGAAATCCATAATGATCTTTAAAGGATGAGCAAGTGTCCTTTAGGCAGAAAAGAGGAGTAAGGCATTCTTGGTAGGAAAATGACACAAGGAAAACGTAGAAGCAAGAAAGAAGCGGTTTGGAATTGATGTGGTTGCAATTAGAAAGACGTAAAGTTGGAAAGGTAATTGGGAATTAGATTTTGCAAGATTTTATATGCCAAACTGAGATGTATGGGCTTCATTCTTTAAGAAACCAGGAGCTATCAGAGTCTATTCTCTCTATAAATGATAAACCTTCCAACACATGAAATAGCTAACATATTTCCCTTGAGATTCTCTTCTGCACACTGATAAGCCCACTTTCTTCCTTCTCTCCTCATATAATATGGTTTGACTTTATCATTTTTTGGATAATTTTTCTATGAACATACTTCACTGTATATGTGGCAGCTATTAAATATACTTTATTCTGTTTCCTTTTGCATTTTTAAAATGCTGCTTTCACGTGTAATTCCTTGGAAACACAGGCTTTATCATTTTCCTCTTTTTAATTCTCCACCCACACACACAAAATATCAGAATTATTAACTGAATAGAGACTTTATATTTTTGGTGAATAAAGTGATTAATTGCTAGTATCAACAAAAAAAATTGTGTTTGGTAGTGATGCTGCAGACCTCTTGTTCTCTCTTTCTCTCCAATGAAGCATCAGAGTGGCTATTTTTTTACATGTCTGAAACGAGGTGATGCCCAAATATCAAAAATAGGCGATAGCCAAGCTCTCAATTGGGGACCAACTAATTAGATATCAACTTCTAAAATTCCATAATTTTTTAAGCCTGGATGCAAAAGGATAATGTACTTGGAAACATTTAACAAGTTTATTCTACAGTTTTATTAATGTTGGTCTTATAATAGAGCTAAACCATTGCCATACTTTCATTATACCAAAATAGAAAAAAATCACTGTAAATGGTACCTACTTATTGTTTTTTAAAATCTTTATTGTAGTATAATTGCTTTACAATGGTGTGTTAGTTTCTGCTTTATAACAAAATGAATCAGTTATACATATACATATGTCCCCATATCTCTTCCCTCTTATGTCTCCCTCCCTCCCACCTTCCCTATCCCACCCCTCTAGGTGGTCACAAAGCACCAAGCTGATCTCCCTGTGCTCTGCGGCTGCTTCCCACTAGCTATCTATTTTATGTTTGGTAGTGTATATATGTAATGGTACCTAATTATGATATCCCTTCAGTTGTCTCCAGCCATACCGTATATCTTTAATGGCATTATTGTTAGCTTGGAATGCCATGTAACAACCTTTGCAGATGTACCAACTTAAATAGGGAGAAAACAAGAGCTAACTGTGATACAAAATAAGGTGGTGTAATAGCAAACATACCCCAAATAGTTTAATCAAATTCCCTGAAAGTTAGCCAACAGAAATTTGGAAGATTGTCTAATTGTCTAAGTGCAATCTCACCCACCATTCCTTCAGAGGTAAAATGTAACATATGAACTACCAAATGTAAAATGGATGGCTAGTGGGAAGCTGCTACATAGCACAAGGAGATAAACTGGATGCTTTGTGACGACCTAGAGGGATGGGATAGGGAGGGTGGGAGGGAGGCTCAAGAGGGAGGAGATATGGGGATATATGTATATGTATAGATGATTCACTTTATTGTACAGAAGAAACTAACAAAACATTGTAAAGCATTTATACTCCAATAAAGATGTGAAAAAAAATGTAACTTAGGAGATTCTGTTAAAAGTGATCTCTTACTGAAATGGCTCAAGAAGAATTTGAGGGGAAAAAGAGTGTCCCCTTATGACAAATTAGTAAGGGAAGACATACCATGGGAATATTTAGCAAGTCTTCCATAGCAAAAGATGGCTCCTTAATATTTAAAATTATCTGTGACTGTTCATAAGGGATACCATGTGCGTACACGGGTGCAGGGAGGTGTCTTTTGGTCAGCACCTCAGCATGTTGCCTCTTATGATCAGTGGGTGGTATCATTTCTGATAATGAATCTTGTTCATATAAGCAAATGATTATTTTAGAAACAATAACAAAAAGGCAACAAAGTATATCTAGACATGATGCAAGCTAAATTTTTTTTTTAATGTAGATGTTTGTGATTATAACTGGGTACTAAAACCAAAGTATTTAATTCTTAACTTTGGCTGAGGCTTTCTGAGTATGTTCAGACTACTCCCATATTTCAAAATGAGGTGTGAGATCACCAAAGCTAGTTTTGTGTAGGTCTTCACCCACATTGAGGGTATAAAAGGGAAGAAATGGAGATTAGAAGAGGGATTATGGGGAAAGCTATCAAAGAGCTCTAAGTCCCCTACCCTCTGCCTCATTCTGCATTCAAAGAACCAGAGAGCTCAGCATGGTTCTTCCAAGTTCTTGCTACTTGGAAGACCCAGTGGACACAGTCTCAGGTCAGACAAATTAAAGGGTAGGAGGCTGACTGCGGCTGGCTGGCCAGCTGCCCTGATGGTGGACCTAAGAGACACTGATCCATTGGAGCAGGCTGTTTTTCCAGAATTTGTTGGGGGCAAAGAATTCGTGAGAGTTTCCCACAGACCAGATGAGGGAAAAGGGAATTAGCGGAGAGCATGTGGGGCAGCTTTGCCTGGAGAGATTCTCTCTCTCAGAAGAGAGAAGCTGGAGGTGCACCCTGGATGTCTAGGGCCCCAGGTAGGAATCACGGGCAGTCAGTCAGAGGTGGTGCATTGCCCTGTACCACAGGAACCTTGGATAAGTGATCCCCAGCAATGGACTTCTCTCCAAAGAACCTTGAAAAGCATCCCAAAAGAAAATAGAGCTTTAAACACCAGCCAATCCCAGAGAATATCATCTCCAGTTGTCTACAACAGTATATGATGAGCAAAATCCTCCCTCATCTTCTCCCCAATCCCCACCAGCTCCACCCTGGGAGAAGTCAGAAACCATGGATTATTAGCAAGCTGGGGGCAGAGAGGTAGGGACAGAAATTGAGATGAAGCTGACCCTCCTTTTGAGCAGGTTCAAGCTAGGGAGGAGAGAACATTTGGTATAAATGTAGTTGGAAGTTTTTACAGTTACATGGGACAGGTCATTTTTATATTAAAACTGTGATTTAGGGGACTAAAGTGACCAGAGGTTACTCTGAGAGTGACCCCAAAAGTCAACAGTAACTGACGTAAAGTGCGTCTAAAACAAGAGAAGGACCAGGCCTGCAGATTGGGTTTGAATAGAGAGCAGTTTCCTGGTTGCACATTTGAGGCCTTCTTGTTCAGTATAATGTGATTAAAACCGTCTGCCTCTGCTCAAAGCCCTTTAGTTTCTGGATATGAGACCAGTTTGCTTCCATTGTTAGCTTCATCCTAGTCCTAAGAATAAATGGACTCTTTTTTTTTTTGATGTGGACCATTTTTAAAGTTTTTATTGAATCTGTTACAATATTGCTTCTGTTTTATGTTTTGGTGTCTTGGCTGTGAGGCATGTGGGATCCTAGTTCCCCGACCAGGGATCGAACCCGCACCCCCTGCATTGGAAAGCGAAGTCCTAACCACTGGACCGCCAGGGAAGTCCCTAAATGGACTCTTGCATCCCTACATATTTCAGTAGCTCAGGATCCACTTACCTTATCGCTGACACCTCTAACCTTATACCTTGAACCTTGTTTTAAAAGCCAGCCTTTTGCATCTTTCCTTGTCACCATGTCCCCACCTTGTTTTCTGACTCTGAGTTCAGTTTTTCATTTGCACCTGACATCTTCAGCTTTTCTTCCTGGGGCCTGAGCCCCAGTCCCCTGGCTGGAAGCCCACCACACACTGCCAATCCACTGCCAGCCAGCCCTCCCTAGGCCTTCTCTCCAGACTCTCTCAGGCTGTGCAGAGCTGGCCTACTGGGACATCCCACTCACTCACTCACAAATTTCCCTGTTGCAGAACTCCTGCCCAGACTTCTCCCTGTCCCTGGCTCTGTGTTCCCTACCCTTGCTTAAACAGACTCCTTTAGCCTATGTTGAGCCTCTCTGATACTCTTTTCTCACTGCTGAGAAAAGCTCCAGTTACTAAAAGTCCCATGCCAATGGCCTACCTCATCTCCTGGCCCAAGAACCCTTAATCATCAGGCCCAGGCCCCTTGAGTCTTCTAGACTTCGGTTAAGGCCACGTAGAACACGTTCTTTGATTTAAGAAATATTTATTTAATCCTCTGGTCTAGGTGCTTTGGAGTCAAGGAACACATCCTTAAGTGCCTTATATCAGGAAGGCCCATTTAGCCAATGCTTAACTTGACCAAAACACAGCTTAATATATTTTAAAATATCCACTTCTCCATTCATTGCTCTTACACTTCTTTATTCCTTCCTCACCCAACCCTCCTGAATGACAGTCATAGCAGGGAGAGACCTTTTCTGCAATCCCAAGTCCATTTATCAGGCCACCAAGAAGGTAAGCCTCTTCCAAGGCTATGGCTACTTCCAGGCAGCAGTGCCTCCTTGTAGAAAAGGTATACCAAGGTGTCTAGGTTTTATTGGGTACTTCGAAATCCAGATAAGTGATTTATAACCTACACCAGCTTGATCAGCAGGAGAAGAAATAGATTTGTAATAATGAAGATGTCAAGAATGCAGGCTTGGATTTACACATTTATACAAAGCAGATTCCCCTCCTTTCTTTTTTTTTTTTTTTTTTTTTTTTTCTATACGCGGACCTCTCACTGTTGCAGCCTCCTGGACCAGGGCACGGACCCGCGACTCCTGCATCGGCAGGCGGACTCCCAGCCACTGCACCACCAGGGAAGCCCTCCCCTCCTTTCTTTGTTTCCTCTTTCTGCTCCATCCAGATTCCCATCCAGTACCTCCCTTGTGACGGTTGTACTGTGAAGCATGTCCTGGAACCATATCCCACACTCCTGGTTGGTTACAATGTCATTTTAATATAAAGTGCTAGAACAATATTAATTTTTTTAAAGAAAAGATCATTTCTATCCTTTTTTTATAGGTGTAGTTTCATTTAATCCTTGCAACTTACACTCAGATTTAAAGCTGGCAGTGGGACCAACACTGGCATTGTAAAAGGGTACCAGTGACACCGACAAGTTAAGAGATTTGATCAAACTTAAATACTTGGTAAAGTTGGATGAGCACCCCCATCTTCTGACTCCCAGCCCAGCATGCTTTCCATCATTCCAGACCTTATCCTTATTACTTCTATTCTTTTTTTTAAATTGAGGTATAATTGATATATAATGCTATACTAGTTTCAGGTATACAACATAATGATTCAATATTTGTATGTATTGCAAAATAATCACCACAGTAAGTATAGTTAACATCCGTCCACATACATAGTTACCATTTTTTTTTTCTTGGGATGACAACTTTTAAGATCTAGAACAATATTGATTCTAAAGATTAGGTTTGGTTGCAAGTGATGGGAAAACCAAAACAATAGTGGTTTAAACAAGATTTTTATTTACCTCATACATACTGTACAAACATGGTGACTCTGTGGTCATCAGAGCATCAGACTTCTGGATAATTGCTTTGCCATCCTCAGTACCTGGCTTCTTCATCTTTTCAACATGGCTGCTTAAGTTCTGGCCATGGGGTCCCCATTACAGCTAGCAGTGAGGAAGAATAGGGACAGAACACATCTTTTTCCTTTAAGGACATTTTCTAGAAGTCATACAGTACATTTTTGCTAAATCGCATTGGCCAGAATTTAATGACATGATCCCAGCTAGCTGCAAGGGAGGCTGGGAAGTATAACCATTATTCTGGGTGGCCACAAGCCTTAATGAATTTGTGAGTTCTGTTACTAAGAAGAAAAGGAGGAAGGATGTTGAGGTGACAGCTAGCAGTTCCTACCACAACTTTGCATTTTACATTTTGGCAGAAGTCTGTTTTCGTTAGATTATTTATTTTTAATTCACATCTACTTGTTTATAAAATACTATGATATTTTAAGGCCTCTCCTTATATTTTAGTTTACACCTATAAACTGACATTATAAGTGTTGGTTATGATAGAATTCTTTTAAATTTTATTTTCACCATACTTAGTCTTTTTTTTTTAAACATCATCATTGGAGTATAATTGCTTTACAATGGTGTGTTAGTTTCTGCTTTATAACAAAGTGAATCAGCTATACATATACATATATCCCCATATCTCCTCCCTCTTGCATCTCCCTCCCACCCTCCCTATCCCACCCCTCTAGGTGGTCACAAAGCACCGAGCTGATCTCCCTGTGCTATGCGGCTGATTCCCACTAGCTATCTGTTTTACATTTGGTAGTGTATATATGTCCATGCCACTCTCTCACTTCATCCCAGCTTACCCTTCCCCCTCCCTGTGTCCTCAAGTCCATTCTCTACATCTGCATCTTTATTCCTGTCCTGCCCCTAGGTTCTTCAGAACCTTTTTTTCTTCTTTAGATTCCATATATATGTGTTAGCATATGGTATTTGTTTTTCTTTCTGACTTACTTCACTCTGTATGACAGACTCTGGGTCCATCCACCTCCATACAAATAACTCAATTTCGTTTCTTTTTATGGCTGAGTAATATTCCATTGTATATATGTGCCACGTCTTCTTTATCCATTCTTCTGTCGACGGACAGTTAGATTGCTTCCATGTCCTGGCTATTGTAAATAGAGCTGCAATGAACATTGTAGTACATGTAATTAGTCTTTAATATTACCTCTTGCCTGGGTTTTAAGTAAGAATATACTGAATAAATATTTTCTTCGATATGATTTATTTATAACAGAAAGCTTTGTATTAAATACTCAGATATATTGAGTAATAAAATAAAGCATATTATGCCACCACTTAGATCATCCCTCATTATTATTCATTTGGACTCTTTAGTTACCACCCATCTCAACCTCTCTTTCTCTTAAATGTATTGAAAATATCACTGCCAAAATAATTTCCCTGAAGTACAGCTATGATAATGTCGCTTCTCCATGTAAACACCTTAATGAGTTCCCCGTTTCTTATAGAGCAAATTCAGATTTTTTTAGCCTGGAATTTACTGCTTCCCACAATATTATCCAAACCTTAATCTTTAGGTTTGTCTTCTGTTATATCTTTTGTAACAGTCATCCTTAGTGGAAATATTCTATGCATCCCATAAATGCCTGACACTTTTGCTCCTCTCTAACTTTGCTAATGAAGTTTTTTCTGCTTGGACCAAGCACCTCCTCACACCTCCCCTTATACGTACCTTCCCCTCACCCAACACTTCCTCTTCTACACATTTTACTATTCTTCAAGGACCTATGAAATGCCATCTTCTCCATGAAGCCGTGGCCCAACACCAATATTTTTATAAACTTACTTCTGTAGGTCAGGTCTTAAGTAGTTTGTACATCTGTTATTCTCTTATCACATCATATATTAAATAAATTTAATTTTAATTTACCCCACAGTACTTTGTATTTTAAGTATATATGGTAAATAATTATTGAATGAATGAATAACATAATGCTTTGTCTTTTCTATGAGTTAAGGCTCCTTGGAAGCAAACTTGTATCATTAAGAGGTGAAGAAGCATATTTAGGCTCTATTTTTTTTTTAACATCTTTATTGGAGTATAATTGCTTTAGGCTCTAATTTTTTATTTCCAGTTTAAATCTAGTACCAGACAATAGGAAGTAAATGGTATTACTACTTGATATCAAATGAATAATTCATAGACTAGTTCAGAATCAACCTAACATCTTTTGCAAAAACAGCAGTAACGAAAATACATTACATACCCCACATGTTTTATACTCATAAAGAGTGTATCTTTAATAGTCATCCTTTAGCATTCCTTCAGCATGATAGTTCCTCAGTGTGATAGTTTAAATTTATAGACAAATACATTTTCAACAGTCAAAAAAGAAAGAAGGTGGGTATTGTAAATTTGGGCAAACCTGATTAATATCAAATTTGGGCAAGACTTCAGAATGGTAATTGAACTGATAACTTGTGAATACTTAGAATAAAATGTGGTAGCTATCAGAAGGCATAAAATACAAGTTACAACAAATTAGATTTGCTTCCTCTTTTGGTTATCGTAATGGAAAATCAGGGAGACGTTATGTGCCATGTATATCTTGATTTCTTTTTTATTAAAAGTGTTCTTTATGAAATGTAGAAATGATAATATAACAGCAGTAAAAGAAACAAAAGAGAGACAAAAATCACTATCTAACAATCATTTCTCTTTATTTTTCCAAATTCCCTCCAGTTCTTTTTTCATGCACTATTTAGTCACCAAATGTTTCTTGAACACCTTCTATGTATTTCATATAGAATATTTGCATTTTAATAGTTAATTTGTCTTTCCAGATATATAGGTGGATAAATGATGAAATATTAATTTAATGATAATATGGCCAGATTAATTCCCAATTTGTTAAATCACACCTAAAGGATGTGAATTACTGATTTGACATCAACCTGAAGAGATGCTAAAACTTCTATTTTGGGGCCCAGTCCTAGTCAGTA
The DNA here is from genome assembly GCF_000442215.2 of Lipotes vexillifer. NCBI lineage: Eukaryota > Metazoa > Chordata > Mammalia > Artiodactyla > Lipotidae > Lipotes > Lipotes vexillifer. Next base: position 152,119 of record NW_006793972.1, read on the forward strand.
TGTTCATCATAATCTTTAATTTTGAAAGAAGTAATGCTAATGAAATGTGCAGACATGCGGATGAAACAAAATTGTAGATGACAGATAATATCACAGATGAAAAAACTAGAATTTAATTCTACTCCACTTATCATGTCATGAACCCCAGGAATTGTGTCTACATTATTAACAATAATTATATTGATGGCAACTAATGCTTTTAGAACAGATTATGTATCAGCCATTGTGCTTAATATTTTACCAATATTGTTTAATCCTCGCCCCAAATTTTAGGATGAGGCAGTCACTCACAGATGAGGAAACAAAGGTTAAAATTAGTTAGGTAACAAGCTAATGAGGACCAAAGTCAGAATTCCAAGTCTAATCTTCTGACCATACAGCCTGTCTTGTTTTTCTTCAGTTTCTTTGTATCTGAGCATACCTAGAAAGTTCTCTTTAATTTCTCAGTGTTTCCCCAGTCCTTAACTCATTCTGAAAGATTTCTGCTATCCACACTGTATGTACGGATCTGAGCCTCCTTGACCTTTAAAATGAAAAACAAGTATCGATTCACCACAGAGCTCTCTCTGCAGACACATGGAACACTTTAGGCACCTCTCTCTCCTTTCTCGCTCAAGGGATTCTTCTGTAATTTTATTCCTACTCCTTCCTACTCTCCTAAGTCTATCATAGGTGACAATGTATAGTTTCTTTAAGTTTTTGACTATTTACTTTTTTTAAAGACTTTATTTTTTTAGAGCAGTTTTAGATTCACAGTAAAACTGAGCAGAAGATATTTTCCATATACCCCAACAAATGCATACTTCCCTTGTTATCAGCATTCCCCACCAGAATGGTACATTGGTTACAATCGATGAGCCTGCAGTGATACATCATAATCACCCAAAATTCACATTGTACATTTCTGTGGATTTGGCGAAATGTATAATGATACAAATCTATCATTATGGTACCATACAGAGGATTTTCACTGTCCTTAAAATCCCGTGTTCCCCCTATTCATCCCTCACCTCATCCCCCTACCCCCCAACCCCTGGCCACCACTGATGTTTTTACTCTCTCCATAGTTTTGCCTTTTCCAGAATGTCATGTAGTTGGAATCATACAGTATGTAGCCTTTTTAGATTGACTTCTTCCACTTAGTAATATGCCTTTAAAGTTCAGCTTGATAGATCATTTTAGCTTGATAGATAATTTCTTTTTTTGTCTTTTCAGCTTGATAAATCATTTCTTTTTTCTTTTTTTTTTTGCTGAATAATATTCACTGTCTGGGTGTACCACAGTTTATTTATCCATTCATCTACTGAAAGACATCTTGGTTGCTTCCAACTTTTGCCAAGTGTGAATGGAGCTGCTATAAACAACTGCTATTGTGGGAAAGTTTTTGTGTGAACTTAAGTTTTCAGTTCATTTGGGTAAATATCAAAGAGTATGGTTGCTGGATTACATGGTAAAAGTATGCTTAGTTTTATAAGAAAGCACCAAACTGTCTTCCAAAGTGGCTGAACTACTTTGCATTCCCACCAGCAGTGAATGAGAATTCCTGTTGCTTCACATCCTCACCGGCATTTGGTGTTACCAGAGTTCTGGATTTTGGCCATTGTAATAGATATGTAGTGGGGCTCTTACGTTTTTCAAAGACTGCTGACCTTATTGCCTATGCCTAATACATACTTCCTTGGCTATTATAAATTCTAAAGTAGCATGGTTCCAAGGTTCCTGTCAATTTTTCTTCATCAGTCCTCTTCAGTCTTAGTAACCAAGTTTAGACTAGCAGTTGACTTTATTGCTTTCTCTAAAATCTGAAAAATGATATTGCTTGGAAAATGAGGCAAATTTTGCCAGATGCACTGATTTTTAGCAGACTGTATCTTTACAAGTTATCTGGGCAGTTTAGAGTTTCCATTATGTGTATCTTTTGTTTCTGGGACAGCTTTGTGATTTTCCTTTGGCAGTACTTTCACTCCTTCTATCTGATTGAACAGTCCATAGCTCTAGCACCAAAGCATCATCATTCATTTTTATCCTTATCAGGATGAGGTCCTTATACCTCTATTCTTAGAGGACATCCAAAATTTCTTTCAACACCAAGATTCTATAATTTTTGCTTTCTACAATTAAGGGCCTATAGCTAAGGGAAGATGTCCTGAATTCATATTATTTATTTGTGATTTTTTTCTTAAATAATAGTAGTTGTTTTTAATTATATAATTATGGTGGAACAGAGGAGTGGTAGCTACAGCCTTAACTTGTTAAATATTTTTAAAAGACCACTACTATCAATAGCATCATATAAATATTTAATTGAATTTTCCTAAATGAATTCTTCAGTGAATCACAAAGCAACCCCTACTACATTGATTGAGAAAAGAGTCAGATTTATAATGCCAGAAAGGTACCCAGGATTTAACCCCAAGCTTCCTTGACTGAACACAAAGACCTAGTTCTGTTATACTTTCTCCAGTTCCTAGAGTAGAAAGTATAGGTTAGATGTTACTATTGATCAGATCCTTTTCTACGTAATTTGAATAGCCTTAATTCAACGAATAAAGAGAGAAGAAAAAAATCCCTGGAAAACTCAGAATTATTTGTGATATTTAAAAAATGATGGCCAATATCAATTGAGTCTGTAGACATACACAGAAGAAATAGTTTCCAAAGCAACAGTAACGAAGTTGCCATTATAAATTCAACTATGTGAATTATTTATTTCTAGAGATTTTTCAGTAAGGATAATAAAAACGAGTACACAATAGCTATTCTATATTTATAGCAGCTGCCATTTAAAAGGAAAATCATGTGGCATTTAGAAGAAATAAATATTTTGAACCACCACATTTGTGCATTATTCTTTCCATTTACCTCATCTTAATGGCATGGGAAAAATTGTGCAAAAAGAGAAATGAATGTTGAGCTGTTTATGTCCTGTACAGGTTAAGTAGGCATATTGTTCTCAACAGAGATATACAGCTAATGGATACTATCTAAGCACCATTCTTCCAGCAAGACTCTCTAGATATTTGAGTAGAGAGGTATCTCTCATTCTCCATGAAACAAGGTTCCTTTCTCTATTCTTTCTGCTAATAGGAGAGAGAGAGATGATTTTATCAGCTGAGATGAAAAAGACCCAAGTTTCATATGCACTTAAGCAACCTGTAACATCCATTCACCATCACTGAGAATGAGATTTTTCTTTATTGTCCTTCCATAAGGCCCCTTAGAATGATCTCTGGGCATGTCTTCTACTCTGTTACAGCCTGCACTTACCTTCCTTTAAATCTGCTTTCTCCACATGCAAAGCTGAATGGAGGTATTTACCACTTCCTGTATTAGCACCCCTTAGCCGGAGCCTTAAAATGTTAGTCTTTCAGTTTACCCTCTCCTGTCTCTCAAACTCTAACACAAAATATGTAATAGCATGGAGGGTATCTAGCTCGGTTTTTGACATGGGCATGGACCATGAGGCCCTGTTTTCCCAGGTTGCTAGGGCTCTCCCGCAGCTCTGTCAGTGGTTCAGGGCTACCAATAACAATAGATAGTAAAGGCTGATTCAGTGGCTTCAGTCTTGGATGTTCTCTTTTGAGAAAAAAGTAAAAAATGATGGAGACATTGGATAGCTGTTCAGTAGCATCTCATACATATATGTCCTTAAGAATGTAGTTGAATTGAGCAAAATCAAAAACTGTATCTTTTATGAACCCATGTATTGCAAACATAAATTATTAGAATTGATTCAATATTTTATAATTGTTCTTTTAAAAATGACATTAAATATGTAAATCACTTGCTTCATGTGAAATAGGACACTGACATTCATTTAAGGGGGTTTGAACTACCTTTCTTCCTCCTCGGGTGACATTCAGTTTATAATCCATTTTCTAAAGGACATATATTAATATTTAGCAATTACTTAATTAGTTTGTGACCATCTGAGTATCAGAATCCACAATATGATGAATAGTTGCTCTTAAAATAGAGTCCACTGATAGCCACATGCCACCAAAATTATACAACTTTGATACCTAATTAAAAGGTAGTAAACAGTCACACTACTGGACTGTTACTCCAAAAATTAAGAACTTCTGACTTTCATCAGCTTATAGGTTCTAGTTTTCCTCTAAATTTCAGGGGCTGGATATGACAACCTAAAATAAGTAGCTGTCAAATACATGCTTTCCTCTGCTCCTAGATGTAGAATCCCAGTATTGCTCCTGAGGAAAGAAAAAGATCTGAAAACCTATTCCAAATCTTTTTGCTAAGGATGCATCAATATAGAGATGTGCTTTTCTTTATCATCAATACCTTCCTCTATCTGTCTAATTCCAATACGTTTTCATGCATTATTTTACAACCACTGAGGAGAGGTAAAAGGATGAGTAAATAAGTGTTGGTCACAATTATTTACCCTCTTTACTATCATTAGGCTGCAACAAGTGTGAAATAAATCTGTTTTAATTTAATAATCTGAATTAGGTTTGTGCTCAGTTAAGCTCAAGGTTGCAGCACAGGGTAAGTGCTTAGTGGTGAGAAGAATGTCAAGAAGAGAGAAGGGCTCCTGGGGAGAGACATAGAGGCAAAGGTAGGGAATGTTGGAGGGGGATGCCAAAATTATACTTCCCCTGCCAAAAGTGTTTGGATTGGGGAGAGAGTAGGGAGTCATGTAATGGCATATATTAATCATAGTTGTTATAAGTAATTCACAGAAATATGAGGTAGCCAGATGTAAATGAAAGCCGTATTTATTCACTTAAACTCCAAACTCTTATTTTTCTGCCCATCCAAAATTCCCACATTGTGTGAGTTTGTAGTTAATTCATTTGTTAATTCACTCATATATGTGAAGAGCCTTACCGTATATCAGGAATTGTGCTAGGCAGTGGTGATACTAGTTCCCCCAAGATTTGCAATAGAGTAAAAATGTCGTGTTAAAGATCAACAAACATGGCAGCGGGGGTGGGGGGAGATGGAACCAGAAAGTTGAACTTAGGAAGAAACATTTGAGCTGATGAAGAAGAAAGGGGTGGAGGAAGAGCATTCCAGTCCAAGAAAACCATGTGGTGAAACCCAGCGATATGCATGAAGATGGTGTGGTTGGGAGTATACCATATGTATGGTTGCTTGGCAGGTTTGGAGGCATAAGGAAAGAGAAAGAAAATGAAGCTGGAGGAGTGGCCTGGAGAGGAAGAACTCTGTAAACCAGGATGTGGCATTTTGGATTTTTCATTTGGGCCCTTAGGGAGACCAGGAATTTTTTAATGCTGAGGATTAACATGGTAAGATTTGTATCTTTGAACAAAATGTAGCCTGGAAAGTGGAGAAAATAGATAAAAAGAGATCAATATTTTTATAGAGGCTAAATATTTTTGTTTCTTAATTGGTACAATGTATAGAATCACTGAGTGAGGAAAGAAAAAATATCCACTGAGAAATTTAAAATATTGATGTAGAACTCAGAAGAGAGTTGGAGGTATATAGGGGTGGCCAGCAATATCAGTTGGGCTCAATGCCTAGGAAGAGGAAGAAAACATAGTATGGGCTTTAGAAGATACCAATATTTAGGAGTAAGCAAAAGACAAGAAATCAGCAAAGAGTCTAGTGGAATAGGAAAAAGCCAGGAGAATTTAGTGTCCATGATCCTGATAGAAGTAAATTTTAAGAAGGAAAGAAAAAATGAATAAAATAACATCGTTGAGTAAAGTGCAACAAGGTGACTACAGGTTCTGTCTTTAGAAGACCATTACTGGCCAGAATGACAGCAGAAGGAACCAACCAGTGGTGAAGAGGAGAGGAATAGAGGGTGAAGGTGGTGGTGGAGGGAAGAAAAAGATGGGACTGTAGCTGAGGTAGGAGGTAGTGTTTAACCCTTTTTTTAAGCATGGAAGCAGATAAACATGTTGATAAACTTCAAGTCAATAGAGAACTGAAGGAGAGAGACAGAGAATACTCGATGGATCAAATCCCAGAGAAGTCTCCAAGCAATGAAATACCACTAAATGGGTCAAAAGATGCTTTTATGAGAAGAACCTCAGCGCTTCAAAAATATTTAAAATGGAGGAAGGGTAGCGATTGAACTGGTAATTTATTCATACATCTGCTATAAAAAAAGTTGATCTAAATTGCATCCCTAATCCTGGTAAGAGGGGATAAAACATTCAGTTTGAAAGCCTACTGTTTAAAAGTAATTATTTTTAAATTCATAGATCATAAATTTGAAGGGGACTTGAAGGATCTCTTAAAGTTTCTGTCAGCAAAGTGCTGAAAAAGGAGGAAAGTCATGACTTTGGGGCCTCTTTTTCTGGATCCTACTTCTAGAGGCTGCAGTGGTTAATGGAGGGGGAGGTGCTCCATTCTGCTTCCTCCTGCCGCTCCTATCCCTGCAGGAGATCCAGATGGTAGGTGGGAGGGGATGGGGGCTGAGATCAGTCTGGATCCTGCTCACAAGTGCACTGAGGATTTATTTTCACTGCTTATGATTGGTGGTCTCTCTGTTGACAAAGTGATGCAAGAGTCCTTTGGGCTCCGTAGCAGATAATCAAAAGCACTTTTTTAAAAGTTCAATTGGAATGAGATAATATGAAATTATAAACCTATAATATAGAAGTTTCAGATGCAAGTACAAAGTGATGACACCATAGCAACTGCTTTTGTACACAGGAACCTATATTTAATATCAGGAAATTCACCAACACTCAATATTTTAAGACGCTAAACATTAGTAGTAAAAAGTTAATTTCAATGCTGCTTCATTTAAAAATGGATTTGCATTAAAAATATATGTAGCTGGAGGAGCTTCGAGATGGTGGAAGAGTAAGATGTGGAGATCACCTTCCTCCCCACAGATACATCAGAAATACATCTACATGTGGAACAACTCCTACAGAACACCTACTGAACGCTGGCAGAAGACCTCAGAATTCCCAAAAGGCAAGAAACTCCCCCACGAACCTGGGTAAAGCAACAGAAAAAGGAAAAACAGAAACAAAAGAATAGAGATGGGACCTGCACCTCTGGAAGGGAGCTGTGAAGGAGGAAAAGTTTCCACACACTAGGAAGCCCCTTCACTGGCAGAGACAGGGGGTGGGTGGGGGAGTCGGGCGGAGACTGGGTGGCGGAGGGGGGGGAGCTCCGGAGCCGCGGGGGAGAGCGCAGCAACAGGGGTGCGGAGGGCAAAGCAGAGAGATTCCCGCACAGAGGATTGGCGCCGACCAGCACTCACCAGCCCGAGAGGCTTGTGTGCTCCCACGCTGGGATGGGCGAGGGCTGGGAGCTGAGGCTCAGGCTTCGGAGGTCAGATCCCAGGGAGAAGACTGGGGTTGGCTGCGTGAACACAGCCTGAAGGGGGCTAGTGCGCCACAGCTAGCTGGGAAGGAGTCCGGGAAAAAGTCTGGAGCTGCAGAAGAGGCAAGAGACTTTTTCTTGCCCCTTTGTTTCCTGGTGCGCGAGGAGAGGGGATTAAGAGTGCCGCTTAAAGGAACTTCAGAGAAGGGCGTGAGCCGCGGCTACAGCGCAGACCCCAGAGACGGGCATGAGACGCTAAGGCTGCTGCTGCCGCCACCAAGAGCCTGTGTGCGAGCACAGGTCACTCTCCACACCTCACCTCCCGGGAGCCTGTGCAGCCCGCCACTGCCAGGGTCCCGTAATCCAGGGACAACTTCTCCGGGAGAACACATGGCGCGCCTCAGGCTGGTGCAACGTCACGCCAGCCTCTGCCGCCGCAGGCTCGCCCAGCATCTGAACCCTTCCCTCCCCACCGGCCTGAGTGAGTCAGAGCCCCCGAATCAGCTGCTCCTTTAACCCTGTCCTGTCTGAGCGAAGAAAAGATGCCCTCAGGTGACCTACATGCAGAGGTGGGTCCAAATCCAAAGCTGAACTCCAGCAGCTGTGCAGAGAAGAGAAAGGGAAATCTCTCCCAGCAGCCTCAGGAGCAGCGGATTAAATCTCCACAATCAACTTCATGTACCCTGCATCTGTGGAATTGCTGAATAGACAATGAATCATCCCAAATTGAGGAGGTGGACTTTGGGAGCAATGATATATATCTTTTTTTTTTTTTCCATTTTTCTCTTTTTCGGTGTAGATGACAGGCTCTTGGTGCTCCAGCCAGGTGTCAGGGCTGTGCCACTGAGGTGGAAGAGCCAAGTTCAGGACACTGGTCCACATGAGACCTCCCAGCTCCACGTAATATCAAACGACAAAAATCTCCCAGAGATGTCCATCTCAACACCAAAACCCAGCTCCACTCAATGACCAGCAAGCTACAGTGCAAGACAGGAACACAACCCCATCCATTATCCGAGAGGCTGCCTAAAATCATAATAAAGCCACAGACACCCCAAAACACACCACCAGACACGGACCTGCCCACCAGAAAGACAAGATCCAGCCTCAACCACCAGAACACAGGCACTAGTCCCCTCCACCAGGAAGTGTACACAACCCACTGAACCAACCTTACCCACTGGGGGCAGACACCAAAAACAATGGGAACTACGAGCCTGCAGCCTACGAAAAGGAGACCCCAAACACAGTAAGTAAAGCAAAATGAGAAGACAGAGAAACACACAGTACATGAAGGAGCAAGGTAAAAAGCCACCAGACCTAATAAATGAAGAGTAAATAGGCAGTCTACCTGAAAAAGAATTCAGAAAAATGATAGTAAACATGATCCAAAATCTTGGAAATAGAATGGAGAAAACACAGGAAATGTTTAACAAGAACCTAGAAGAACTAAAGAGCAAACAAACGGTGATGAAAAACACAGTAAATGAAATTAAAAATTCTCTGGAAGGATCAATAGAAAAACTGAGGCAGAAGAACGGATAAGTGATTTGGAAGATAAAATAGTGGAAATAACTACTGCAGAGCAGAATAAAGAAAAAAGAATGAAAAGAATTGAGGACAGTGTCAGAGACCTCTTGGACAACATTAAACGCACCAACATTCGAGCTATAGGGGTCCCAGAAGAAGAGAAAAAGAAAGACTGAGAAAATATTTGAAGAGATTATAGTTGCAAACTTCCCTAATATGGGAAAGGAAAAGATCAAGTCCAGGAAATACAGAGAGTCCCATATAGGGTAAATCCAAGGAGAAACATGCCAAGACATATTAATCAAACTATCAAAAATTAAATACAAAGAAAAAGTATTAAAACCAGCAAAGGAAAAACAACAAATAACACACAAGGGAATCCCCATAAGATTAACAGCTGATCTTTCAGCAGAAATTCTGAAAGCCAGAGGCTGTGGCAGGACATATTTAAAGTGATGAAAGGGAAAAACTTAGAACCAACATGACTCTACGCAGCAAGGATCTCTTTCATAATCAACAGAGAAATTAAAACCTTTACAGACAAGCAAAAGCTAAGCAAATTCAGCACCACCAAACCAGCTCTACAACAAATGCTAAAGGAACTTCTCTAGGCAGAAAACACAAGAGAAGGAAAAGACGTACAATAACAAACCCAAAACAATTAAGAAAATGGTAATAAGAATATACATATCAACAATTACCTTAAATGTAAATAGATTAAATGCTCCCACCAAAAGACATAGACTGGCTTAATGGATACAAAAACAAGACCCATATATATGCTGTCTACAAGAGACCCACTTCAGACCTAGGGACACATAGAGACTGAAAGTGAGGGGATGGAAAAAATATCCCATGCAAATGGAAATCAAAACAAAGGTGGAGTAGCAATTCTCATATCAGACAAAATAGACTTTAAAACAAAGAATATTACAAGAGACAAAGAAGGACATTACATAATGACCAAGGGATCAGTCCAAGAAAAAGATATAACAATTGTAAATATTTATGCACCCAACATAGAAGCACCTCAATACATAAGGCAAAAACTAGCACACATACAGACTGAAAGTGAGGGGATGGAAAAAGATATTCCATGCAAATGGAAATCAAAAGAAAGCTGGAGTAACAATTCTCATATCAGACAAAATAGACTTTAAAGAATATTATAAGAGACAAAGAAGCACACTACATAATGATGAAGGGTTCAATCCAAGAAGACATAACAATTGTAAATATTTATGCACCCAACATAGGAGCATCACAATACATAAGGCAAATGCTAACAGCCATAGAAGGGAAGATCAACAGTAACAAAATCATAGTAGGGGACTTTAACACCCCACTTTCACCAATGGACAGATCATATAAAACGAAAATAAATAAGGAAGCACAAGCTTTAAATGATACATTAAACAAGCTGGACTTAATTGATATTTATAGGACATTGCAATCCAAAACAACAGAGTACACATTCTTCTCAAGGGCTCATGGAACATTCTCCAGGATAGATCATATCTTGGGTCATAAATCAAGCCATGGTAAATTTAAGAAAATTGAAATCGTATCAAGTATCTTTTCCAACCACAATGCTATGAGACTAGATACCAATTACAGGGAAAAATCTGAAAAAATACAAACACATGGAGGCTAAACAGTACACTACTTAATAACCAAGAGATCACTGAAGAAATCAAAGAGGAAATCAAAAAATACCTAGAAACAAATGACAGTGAACACACGATGACCCAAAACCTATGGGACGCAGCAAAAGCAGTTCTAAGAGGGACGTTTATAGAAATACAGTCCTACCTTAGAAACAAGAAACATCTCAAATAAACAACCTAACCTTACACCTAAAGCAATTAGAGAAAGAACAACAAAAAAACCCCAAAGTTAGCAGGAGGAAAGAAATCATAATGATCAGATCAGATATAAATGAAAAAGAAATGAAGGAAACGATAGCAAAGATCAACAAAAGTAAAACCTGGTTCTTTGAGAAGACAAACAAAATTGGTAAACCATTAGCCAGACTCATCAAGAAAAAAAGGGAGAAGACTCAAATCAATAGAATTAGAAATGAAATACAAGTAACAACTGACACTGCAGAAATACAAAGGATCATGAGAGATTACTACAAGCAACTCTATGCCAATAAAATGGACAACCTCGAAGAAATGGACAAATTCTTAGAAATGCACAACCTTCTGATACTGAACCAGGAGGAAATAGAAAATATGAACAAACCAATCACAAGCAAAACTGTGATTAAAAAACTTCCAACAGAGCTTCCCTGGTGACACAGTGGTTGAGAGTCCGCCTGCTGATGCAGGGGACATGGGTTCGTGCCCTGGACTGGGAAGATCCCACATACCGTGGAGTGGCTGGGCCCGTGAGCCATGGCCGCTGAGCCTGCGCGTCCGGAGTCTGTGCTCCGCAATGGGAGAGGCCACAACAGTGAGAGGCCCACGTGCCACAAAAAAAAAAAAAAAAAAGTCTTCCAACAACAAAAGCCCAGGACCAGATGGCTTCACAGGCGAATTCTATCAAGCATTTAAAGAAGAGCTAACACCTGTCCTTCTCAAACTCTTCCAATATATAGCAGAGGGAGGAACATTCCCAAACTCGTTCTACAAGGCCACCATCACCGTGATAACTAAACCAGACAAAGAAGTCACAAAGAAAGAAAACTACAGGCCAGTATCACTGATGAACATAGATGCAAAAATCCTCAACAAAATACTAGCAAACAGAATCCAACAGCACATTAAAAGGATCATAAATCATAATCAAGTGGGGTTTATCCCAGGAATGCAAGGATTCTTCAATATATGCAAATCAATCAATGTGATACACCATATTAACAAATTGAAGGAGAAAAACCATATGATCATCTCCATAGATGGAGAAAAAGCTTTGGACAAAATTCAACACCCATTTATGATAAAAACCCTCCAGAAAGTAGGCAGAGAGGGCACTTACCTCAACATAATAAAGGCCATATATGACAAACCCACAGCCAACATCGTTCTCAAGTGTGAAAAACTGAAAATATTTCCTCTACGATCAGGAATAAGGCAAGGTTGCCCACTCTCACCACTGATATTCAACATAGTTTTGGAAGTTTTAGCCACAGCAATCAGAGAAGAAAAAGAAATAAAAGTAATCCAAATCAGAAAAGAAGAAGTAAAGCTGTCACTGTTTGCAGATGACACGAAACTATACATAGAGAATCCTAAAGATGCTACCAGAAAACTACTAGAGCTAATCAATGAATTCGGTAAAGTAGCAGGATACAGAATTAATGCACAGAAATCTCTTGCATTCCTATACAATAATGATGAAAAATCTGAAAGTGAAATGAAGAAAACACTCCCATTTACCATTGCAACAAAAAGAATAAAATATCTAGGAATAAACCTACCTAAGGAGACAAAAGACCTGTATGCAGAAAATTACAAGACACTGATAAAAGAAATTAAAGATGATACAAACAGATGGAGAGATATGCCATGTTCTTGGATTGAAAGAATCGACATTGTGAAAATGATTGTACTACCCAAAGAATCTACAGATTCAATGCAATCCTTATTAAACTACCACTGGCATTTTTCACATAACTAGAACAAAAAATTTCACAATTTGTATGGAAACACAAAAGACCCCAAATAGCCAAAGCAATATTGAGAAAGAAAAACAGAGCTGGAGGAATCAGGAAACCCTGACTTCAGACTATACTACAAAACTACAGTCATCAAGACAGTATAGGGCTTCACTGGTGGCACAGTGGTTGAGAGTCCGCCTGCCGATGCAGGGGACACGGGTTCGGGCCCCGGTCTGGGAAGATCCCACATGCCGCGGAGCGGCTGGGCCCGTGAGCCATGGCCGCTGGGCCTGCGCGTCCGGAGCCTGTGCTCCGCAACGGGAGAGGCCACAGCAGTGAGAGGCCCGCATACAGACAGTAATCAAGACAGTATGGTACTGGCACAAAAACAGAAATATAGATCAATGGAACAGGAGATAAAGCCCAGAGATAAACCCACACACATATGGTCACCTTATCTTTGAGAAAGGAGGCAAGAGTATACAGTTGGGAAAAGACAGCCTCTTCAATAAGTGGTGCTGGGAAAACTGGACAGCTACATGTAAAAGAATGAAATTAGAACACTCCCTAACACCATACACAAAAATAAACTCAAAATAGATTAAAGACCAAATGTAAGGCCAGACAATATCGATCTCTTAGAGGAAAACATAGGCAGAACACTCTATGACATAAATCACAGCAAGTTCCTTTTTGACCCACCTCCTAGTGAAATGAAAATAAAAACAAAAATAAAGAAATGGGACCTAATGAAACTTAAAAGCTTTTGCACAGTAAAGGAAGCCATAAACAAGATGAGAAGACAACCCTCAGAATGGGAGAAAATATTTGCAAATGAAGCAACTGATAAAGGATTAATCTCCAAAATTTACAAGCAGCTCATGCAGCTCAATAACAAAAAAACAAACAACCCAATCCAAAAATGGGCAGAAGTCCTAAATAGACATTTCTTCAAAGAAGATATACAGACGGCCAACAAACACATGAAAGTAGGATCAACATCATTAATCATTAGAGAAATGCAAATCAAAACTACAGTGTGATATCATCTCACTCCAGTCAGAATGGCCATCATCAAAAAATCTAGAAACAACAAATGCTGGAGAGGGTGTGGAGAAAAGGGTTTCCTCTTGCACTGTTTGTGGGAATGTAAATTGATACAGCCACTATGGAGAACAGTATGGAGGTTCCTTAAAAACACTAAAAGTAGAACTACCATACGACCCAGCAATCCCACTACTGGGCATATACCCTGAGAAAACCATAATTCAAAAAGAGTCACGTAACGATGTTCATTGCAGCTCTATTTATAATAGCCAGGACATGGAAGCAACCTAAGTGTCCATCAACAGATGAATGGATAAAGAAGTTGTGGCACATATATACAATGGAATATTACTCAGCCATAAAAAGAAACGAAATTGAGTTATTTGTATTGAGGTGGATGGACCTAGAGTGTGTCATACAGAGTGAAGTAAGTCAGAAAGAGAAAAAGAAATATCGTATGCTAACACATATCTATGGAATCTAAAAAACAAAGGTCATCAAGAACCTAAGGGCAAGACAGAAATAAAGACACAGACCTACTAGAGAATGGACTTGATACAGGGAGGGGGATGGGTAAGCTGGGACAAAGTGAGAGAGTGGTATGGACATATATACACTACCAAACATAAATAGATAGCTAGTTGGAAGCAGCCGCATAGCACAGGGAGATCAGCTCGGTGCTTTTTGACCACCTAGAGGAGTGGGATAGGGAGAGTGGGAGGAATGGAGATTCAAGAGGGAAGAGATATGGGGATATATGTATATGTATAACTGATTCACTTTGTTATAAAGCAGAAACTAACACACCATTGTAAAGCAATTATACTCCAATAAAGATGTTTGAAAAAAAAAAAAATGATGGCTTCCCTGATGGCCCAGTAGTTGAGAGTCCGCCTACTGATGCAGGGGACACGGGTTCGTGCCCCGGTCTGGGAAGATCCCACATGCCGCAGAGCAGCTGGGCCCGTGAGCCTTGGCCGCTGAGCCTGCGCGTCTGGAGCCTGTGCGCCGCAATGGGAGAGGCCACAACAGTGAGAGGCCCGCGTACCCCCAAAAAAACAAACAAACAAACAGAAAACACACATCCTCATTAACGTCCATTTCTCCATCCTATTGGCACAAATTAAAACTAGCAGTGGCCCGTGCAGTGAACTCAGTGGGATCCCAGCTAATCATTTTTTTTAATTGAAAAATAGACTTTTTCTCCATAAGAACCATCTGTATTTTCAGGACATTCTTATTAACACTTTCTCTCCTGGACTATGCATTTCCATTGAAAATAAAAAGAAGCAAAGATCTCAGAGCTTCCCCCGCCCAAAAAATATATATGTACTTCTAAGATGACTTTCAACTCTGAGAAATAATTGGTGTTTAAAACATTTCATGAACTGCTTTGCAATCTGAAAAGAAAATAAATTTGTCTTCTTGATTATAAAAGTGTATACTATAATTAAAACATTAAAATATGTAAAAACACTAAAAAGTTACATAAAATGGCATCACCTAGAGATAAATCCTGTTCATATTTAGGCAGACACCTCAGATACCTCTATAAAAGCACATGTACACACATATGCTTATCGTAATTCCACTAAAAGTTTCTTTAATTTTTAATGATGACATAAAATTTAGTTTTTTGTTTTTGTTTTTGTTTTTTTTGTAGTACGCGGGCCTCTCACTGTTGTGGCCTCTCCCGTCGCGGAGCACAGGCTCCGGACGTGCAGGCTCAGTGGCCATGGCTCACGGGCCCAGCTGCTCCGCGGCATGTGGAGTCTTCCTGGACCGGGGTACGAACCCGTGTCCCCTGCATCGGCAGGCGGACTCTCAACCACTGCGCCACCAGGGAAGCCCTAAAATTTAGTTTTTTAAAATTTATTTTAAATTTTAGAATTTAATTTCCAAGGATTGGAGACCATGGCTTCTAAACATTCTTTGTATTTTAGCCTACATTGCAACATAGATAAACAGATTTGGTGTGTTAGGATATTTTATGTTGGTTCATGTTAGTAGCTGTTGTTTTCCATTGGAAAGAGACCAGTTTTGCAGAAGTTCTTTTGTGTTTCTAAGTCATTTTTTCCCCACTTTTCATATATGTCTTAACGATATCGTACCTTTCCTAATAGTCATGATTTTCCTCAGTAGAAAGAGGGAAGGCCACAGCATTCAATGATGATGGTATTGTTTTTTCCATGAAAGGACATAAAAATTAAGAAAATAAGTTTATTTACATAGGCTGAGAAGTTTTTACAATCTGAAGACATACTGTGAGGAGACCTATTCAAAATGAAAAATGGAATCTTTTGTTTGTTTTCATTTTGAAGAGGTTGTAGGAGAAAAGGTCATTACCATGTCACCTAGGATTTATTCTCTGCCTGACAGAAGGAGGAACCAAGTGAAGACATCTGAGAAAAGTGAGAAACTACTCATAAATTCCCAACGAGAGATGAGAGCACAAGTACCAGCGTCCTCTTTAGTGTAGTGTTTCAAGGAGAGCTAACCCATTTTGGTGGGACAGTTTAAAAGGGGAAAGGAAAATAATAAAAAGTGAGAGAGAGCAGGGAGAAAGGTAACGCAAGAGTTAGAGAAAAGCGAAGCAGAAGGTGGATGTGTGTGAGCCTGAAACGCCAGATCACCCCTCTGCTCAGGAGCCAAGCCCCTTGCCCTTGCTCCACTCTTGGAAACAATCGTTCTTTCACATGGGGCCACATGGATTTGTTCCATGTGTTCTTGTGTGTACACTGTTTGATTTCCTGACCTGTCTTGGATTCCTGTTCTTCTCTTGGCCTTTTTTCTGTTTACCAATGAAGCCAAGATGAAACGCCTTAGAGATGAGTATCTGGATAAAGCTACCTGAAGGAGACCAGACATCCTGAATGCCCAGGGTAGTGTCATGTGTCCTTCTCAAATTTCCTTTCAGATCAAGTCTCCTGACTTCCACCTGGAGCCAAATGAGCACCAGGCAGTGACCCTTCTCTTCCTGAAAAGGAAGGTGGTCAGGAACACAGATAAAGAGGATAAGTGCAAAAATTACATCTTGGTTGCAAACCTTGGATATAACTTCTGTCACTGGTTTTAGTACTTGGTATCACATATTTTGACAATTTTTACAGACTTGTATTATTTAGTGTTTTTTAAGAGACTCTCCAAAGAGCCTATTTTGTGAATAGCCAGTCTTTTTTTATATTATAGTTTCAGTTCAATGGCACCTTTGAAGTGGCTTCTCTATGTGGATTCCAATCAAAGCAAGACAACAACTAAAGTACTTTCTTTTCATTTGCTGATATGTGGAATAAAACTGTCTTTGCTTTCTATAGAAACTAAAATTAAAATTTAACCTCTTGGACCTTTTGCAGAGTAATTAAATTATGCTCTAAGATTTAGCTTTGCTGCAGGTTTTGTAGTCTCTGAGAATACCCCAGAATGTAATCTTATATTTTAGGCTTGATCATTTCTTTTTTCTTTTTTTTTAAAGCCCAGATTTTAAAAATATTTTTTTAATTTTTGTTTACTTTTTTTTTATTGCAGTATAGTTGATTTACAGTGCTGTGCCAATCTCTGCTGTACAACAAAGTGACTCATTTATACACATATATACAATCATTTTTTATATTCTTTTCTGTTGTGGTTTATCCCAGGAGATTGGATATAGTTCCCTGTGCTATACAGTACGACTTTGTTGTTTATCCATTCTAAATGTAATAGTTTGCATCCACCAGCCCAAACGCCCAGCCCATCCCTCTCCTTCCCCCCTACCCCTTGGCAACTACAAGTCTGATCTCTATGTCTGAGTCTGTTTCTGTTTTGCAGATAGGTTCATTTGTGCCATATTTTAGATTCCACATGTAAGCGATATCTTATGGTATTTCTCTTTCTGACCTACTTCACTTAGTATGATAAACTCTAGTTGCATCCATGTCACTGCAAACGGCATTATTTCGTTCTTTTTTATGGCTGAGTAGTATTCCATTATATATATGTACCACATCTTTATCCATTCATCTGTCGATGGACATTTAGGTTGTTTCCATGACTTGGCTATTGTGAATAGTACTGCTGTGAACATAGGGGTGCACGTATCTTTTTGAATTATAGTTTTGCTGGGTATATGCCCAGGAGTGGAATTGGTAGATCATATGGTAATTCTATTTTTAGTTTTCTGAGGGACCTCCATACTGTTTTCCATATAGTGGCTGCACCAACTTACATTCCCACCAACAGTGTGAGGGTTCCCTTTTCTCCACACCCTCTCCAGTATTTGTTATATGTATACCTTTTAATGATGGGCATTCTGACCAGTGTGAGGTGGTACCTCATTGTAGTTCTAATTTGCATTTTCTAATAATTAGTGATGTTGAGCATCTTTTCATGTGCCTACTGGCCATCTGTATGTCATCATTGGAGAAATGTCTATTAAGGTCTCCTGGCCATTTTTCTTTTTTCTTTTTTAAAAATTATTTATTTATTTGGCTGGGCCGGGTCTTAGTTGTGGCATGTGGGATCTTTAGTTGTGGCATGAGTGATCTAGTTCCATGACCAGGGATCAAACCCGAGCCCCCTGCATTGGGAGAGTGGAGTCTTAACCACTGGACCACGAGGGAAGACCCTCTGCCCATTTTTCAATTGGATTGTTTGGTTTTTGTTGTTGTATGAGCTGTTTGTATATTGTGGAGATTATAGGCTTGATCATTTCTTAATTTAAGGGATGGTTAAACCTACTTTAGTCTACAACCTTTGCATTATCTTCCTTTTCTGCAGTACGCATACACACACGAATTCTTTTCTCTGTAAATTATGATATAATTATTTTGCTTCAAAAATGACTGAAAGTAAATAAGAATATTATCTATCAGTTATTCTGGTTGGAGGGAATATAAGTATTTGTTATGTTATTCTCTATGCTTTCTAAACATTGTAAATATTTCACAAAAGAACTTTTTACTGAAATACTTTTATTTTGACCTAATTTCATATTTACTTAAAAATTACAAGAATAGAACATAGAATTCCTATATACCCTTTGCTCAAATTCTCAAAAATTAATACTTTAACAAACTACCTTTACAATTCAGTCTTTCTACAAGTACATTTTTTTTTCCTGAACCATTTGGAGTAAGCTGCATGTCTGACATCCTTTTACCACTCAATTCTTCAGTGTACATTTCCTAAAAATCAAGGACATTTCTTACAGTATATTTACCAAAAATTAATACAGTATTAGGATTGTGTTGGTACACTACTAGTTGCTAATCAATAGGTCATATTCAAAATATTCCAACTGTCTCAATCATGTTCTTTGTAAGGCAAGGAAATCCTGGACCCATGCGTTTGGCTGTCAAGTCTTCTCAGTCATCTTTAGTCTAGAAGTGTTTTTAGTCTTTCCTTGCCTGTCATGAACTTGGCTTTTTTTTTTTTTTTTTTTTTTTTTTTTGCGGTACGTGGGCCTCTCACTGTTGTGGCCTCTCCCATTGCGGAGCACAGGCTCGGACGCGTGGGCTCAGTGGCCATGGCTCACGGGCCCAGCCGCTCCGCGGCATGTGAGATCCTCCCGGACCGGGGCACAAACCCGTGTCCCCTGCATCGGCAGGCGGACTCTTAACCACTGCGCCAACAGAGAAGCCCCGAACTTGGCATTTTTGATGAGTCTAGGTCAGCTATTTTTGCGGAATGTTCTTTTTTTAAAAAAATTTATCCATTTATTTATTTCTGGCTGCGTTGGGTCTTCGTCGCTGCACAAGGGCTTTCTCTAGCTGCAGCGAGTGGGGGCTATTCTTCATTGCGGTGTGCCGCCTTCTCATTGCAGTGGCTTCTCTTGTTGCGGAGCACGGGCTCTAGGTGCACAGGCTTCTGTAGTTGTGGCTCGTGGGTTGTAGAGCACAGGCTCAGTAGTTGTGGCACACAGGCTTAGTTGCTCTGCAGCATGTGGGATCTTCCCAGACCAAGGCTCGAACCCGTGTCCCCTGCATTGGCAGGCGGATTCTTAAGCGCTGCGCCACCAGGGAAGTCCCTGGAATGTTCTTAGACTTGGGTTTTCAAAAGAATTTTGAAAAGTTTTTAGAGGCCACATATTTTCTGTTTCTCAAACTAACTTAAAACTGCATCTAATTCTACACTCATTTCCCCTCAAGCAGCCATGCTTCTCCTCTGCATCCTATTCCCACAAAAGTTGTCATCATTTACCAGTTACCCTCCGCCTTCCCATCCAGCTGCCATGATGGAGATGGTACCTTATTAACCCATTTTTGTAGGGTTCCCTCTTCTCCATCCCCACTGCCATTGCTGAGTCCAGGCTCTCACTTCCAGTAGCCTCCAGCCATCTCCAGCCTCCCCCTCCTCCACATCTCCCCTCCCCACAGCCTTTCATCCCTAAATCTCTGCAAACAGATCTTAAATATTAAATATAAATCTTTTGGTGCTTCCCTACTACTAAAGATACTTCAGGGATTGTACAGAGTTTGTGGGATAAATCACCAATGCCTTTTTAGTCTATCAGTACTGACTTTAATTCCCAGCCCTTCCTCCATTGCCGTTTATGCTCCAGTCACATTGAACTACTTGAAAATTTCCAAGCAACCCTGCTGGTTTGTGCATCTGAGCCTTCACATATACCCACCCATTCCCTTAGGCCTAAGTATGCTCCTCCATTCCCACTCACACATTCTTTTTTACTCAGCTAACAGTGACTTTTCTATTAAAACTCAGCTCAAGTAGTCTCTCCTCTTACAAGACTTCCCTACCCTCATTACCCCCCTCTAGAAGTGGAACTTTGCTTTTTTTCTGTGATCTCTGAGAAAACAAAACAAAACAAAATTGTACAACAATTATAACCACCACAGGACACTTTCTGGTACTGAACCATTCCTGAACCAAACTAACAGTTCAGAAGCCAGATCTCAACGTGCCACCCTAAAGAGGATAAAGCGTTCATTTATTTTACTCTCCCTGTTTTGTCCTGCAGTAGTTAGCTTCATCTCTGACTACTCTTAAGATATTTACCTGTATGACTGGGTATGTGAAGTTTCTTATGATTCGTAATTATTGATGCCTTTTTATCTCTCAAACTGAGGCTTTTCCTCCTGGGAGTGGACTGCTGCTGTCTTTTAAAAATCACATCAGTACTAATTATACATATATAAATCATAGAAATTGGCAGTGTAAGAATAATGAATGGTAGCAATCTTACTACCATAAAGATTAATTTCCCAGGAAAAAAATTTCATGTGATCATTACTGTCAATGTGTTCTGGAAAGTACAATGGTTGGCACAAATGGTTTATGGGCCTCTGGCTAGGCTTTCTCTCTCTGGGTCATTCTATGCCTAGCAGACTGCCTGGAACTCAATAAATATTTGTGAAATAAATAGTAGCTTTGTCAAGCCTAAGATATAATCAGGCCTATAAAGAAATGACAAAACTGTTATTCAAGTTACCTGCTTCAAAAGCAAGACTCAGCATTTAGTACTATAGGTTTTTGTTTGTTTGTTTTTGCGATATGTGGGCCTCTCACTGTTGTGGCCTCTCTCGTTACGGAGCACAGGCTCCGGACGCGCAGGCTCAGCGGCCATGGCTCACGGGCCCAGCCGCTCCGTGGCATGTGGGATCTTCCCGGACCGGGGCATGAACCCGTGTCCCCTGCATCAGCAGGCGGACTCTCAACCACTGCGCCACCAGGGAAGCCCAGTACTATAGGTTTTAAAGCTAATTTTGACATGCTTTCACCCGGGCTCCCGAGACCATGGTCAGATCCTTGCACTGAACCCTGTTACAGCTAGTATTTTCTACATACTTACTCCAGCCTATGTTCAGTTCCTAATTTCTATTCCTGTAAGTCAGTGATTTTCAAATCTGCCTTCATATAAGAATCATCAGAGATTCTTTGAAAAAATGCAGATGCCTGGGACCCACCCCCCAGAAGTTCAGGTTTAACTATCCCTAACACTGGTATTTTTGGAAATTCGGCATTTTAATGTGAAGTGCCAGTTAGTACTAACAAAGAATCTTTTTTATTTATGTCCAATGTCTGAACAATTTTTTTAAATTTCACTTTTGTATAGTTTGGTTTATTTTTTTTCAGATTGCATGAGACTACTATGCAAGTTATAACTTGTGTAATTATTTTTATATAGATATTACTATGTTTAGCGCATGTTTTCTTCAGAGAATAGCAACATGGAAGCACTGGAGGGATTTTAATCTTTTAAACAACATTTAGTGTTTTGAATTCCCACATAGGATTCCTTAGGAAAACATAGGTATAACTGATGACACTGAAGTTATCAATGCAAAAATAAAGACTTGTCTTAAACCGCTTCATTGTTGTGAGTGATGATATGAAAACTACTAATGCCATTTTCTGTGAGTTCCAGGAAAAATAAAACAGCTAGGAATTCTAGTAGCTAAGAGTCTGAATACAGGTTAAAGTAAATGGAAGGTCTTCAGCTTATGAATAATTGAGTCATCTAGTTCTTCTTTAAGTGGCCACATGTCTAATCTTTTCATGAAATAAAGATAGTTTTCACTGATACAACAATAAATTAAAATAGTTAACCTTTATTTTAAATCATCATATTGCATAGCAGTTGCCACCAAGTATTATTAAGTAACTGTCTACTTCACTAATGTATAGTTTAGATGTCAATTCAAAACTTGAAATCAGAAAGCATATTCTTTTTATTAAATGTTGGTTTTCCACATTGTGGTTGCTATTTTGTTTCTAAAATCGTAGTCTAAATTTGCAGTCTATTTTGATTGGGCACATGAAAGATTAAAGAAAGGCTGAACAAATTACATTATTGTCAGCTAGCTTATAGAAGCTTTGACACAAGATTAATATATTAAAAAGTAAAATTAGGGCTTCCCTGGTGGCACAGCGGTTGAGAGTCTGCCTGCCGATGCAGGGGACACGGGTTCGTGCCGGTCCGAGAGGATCCCACATGCCGCGGAACAGCTGGGCCCGTGAGCCACGGCCGCTGAGCCTGCGCGTCCGGAGCCTGTGCTCCGCAACGGGAGAGGCCACAACAGTGAGAGGCCCACGTACCGCAAAAAAAAAAAGTAAAATTAGGGTTATGAAACTGTTTTGACTATGTTTAAAGTGACTGAAACCCTTTACGTTGAAGGGAGAAGACAGGACAAGAGTGCTAAAAATAATTTAAAACGGGCCAGATTCAAGTCCCTCATTCTAAGACATTAGTACAAAAATTACTTTGGATATCAACTAACTCTTGCAAAATTTTATTAACATTTAAGTGTAAATGAGTTAGAAACATGTACACTCTGTTTTCCTTAAAATACAGTTATTAAAATGCTGGCAAAAGCGTGGAGAACAGAAGAGTGGCCGGTCTCCAAGCGCTACCTGTGCACACGCAAATGATGGCCTTGATTTTGCCTTTTATATGGACTCGAGCTTCTTAGCGTGATGTTCTAGTGGGAGGACTGTTCCTAAATATTCATCTCCACCAAAAAAGGAAAGTATTAGTAAGTTTGATCAGTGGTTTGCAATACATGTACCATTTACAAAAATAATGGGAAAGTCTTAAATGTGTCCTAACTCACATTGGAACGTAATAACCATAAACAGAGTAAAAGAGCTGCTTCAGAGGTTATGTGGCCTATTTGCCAATATCCATAAAGTGGGAACTTCCTTGCTTGTCACCCAACTGTCTTTTCCCTTTGGCTCTGACTTATGATTGGGAGGTGTCTGAGACAATTTGCTACCAGGATTTTAATTCTTTTTTATCAGTATTCATTTATGAGAAGATTTGTTATTTTTGGCACTCTACTTGCTCAATCCCTTTTATTTGAGTATTCAAATATCCCCTTTACAATGATCGGTAAAACAGTGATAAAACTATCAGAGAGCATGAAGATTGTACTTTACTTACCAACAGCACAAAGAAACTTGCTTTATATCAAGTAAATATTACTAGCCAAATTGAAAACTTCATAATCTGTGGAGCAAGTGTCAATTGACATTTATGATGAAGAAAATCATGCCTCCCAGGAATACATGACTTTTCTTTTAAACAACAGCACAGTCACACTTATATTTCTCTGCAGTGTTTCTGTTGTCTGGGTGTGCGGGGAATTGTCAGGACTCTTACTTGCTGAGAGTTTCTGCTGTAGAATACCATAGTTTTCCTTCATCTGTAACTGGGGAGAATCTGATTGTCTAAGACCAGAGGTGGTATAAGTTAATGGCTTTGGAGAGTGCCATAGGAGATGTTTGGAGGGCTCCTCTGTCTTCATAGGGATTAAATATTCAGACATGGCTTGAAATGCTGATCTAGGAGACTTGGAATGGAAATTGGAGGGGAAAAAGAGGCAGTTTCCATCAGCCAGTATGTTCATTCGCCCCACATCAAGTATGATAGAATGGTGAGGGCCATGAACAGCATTAAGTAGACTCGTGCTTGAGAGAAGTGGGTACAGTTGTGACAAGTTAAATGAAAGTGATTTTGTTGAAATTTTTGTTCAGCTGAAGGCAAAGCAGACTTGCCGCTATTCAAAGAGAAGGAGATTGAAAAGACTTGCAGCCGGGGTGGGTTCAGATGCTCAGAAAAGAGAAGGAAATTCTCCATTTTCTATCTCCAGGGTTTGTAAAATGGGATAGGTTGTATTTTGATCAGTATTTTAAAAAATAAACTAATTTCAAGAAAAGGTATTATTTGGGTGGTCTGAGGATAAAGGACTAAACCTTTAGGTATTGTAGCACATTTTACACATGTTGGCCAACTTGGAAAGCACTCCTCTTGGGCGTTTCCTGAGCCATCACTTTCCTCACCAGGAAGTGTGGCCTCACTAGCACAGATGGAAAGAATGGGTCAGCTTTTCACAAAACTCTCAGGGGTTTCTGTGTGTCTAGTATATCGAGTATTATAGGATTTTAATCTGTTTGGATGAGAAACAATGAATACTGTTGTATTATAAACACTTAAAAAAATAGGAGACCACCACCTAAAATCCTTCCACAGTCTGTTGGTGGTCTGCTCACCACTCTGATAAAAAGAAAGAAAGAAAGGAAAGGAAAAGAAAAGAAAAGAAAAAAGAAAGAAAGTGGTTTCATCGAAAATGGTGCAGTCTTCATCTTGGCTATTTTAAAATAAAGATTTATTCCAGTATGTTTTTCAGGTACTCTAACTACCTCCAGATGAAGCCCCTGAAACATTATGAATTTAGATATCATGTGAATTTGGATATGATGTAAATTTGGACATAATGTGATCAGTGATTGGCTAACTCTCACCAAACCTCTTATTTCATTAACTTAGCAAATTGTTGCCCGACATTTATGCAGCTGAAGTTTCTGGACCCCTCTCATAGTGTATGATGGGTTTTTACTGTGTTGTGAAACTGTGCTTCAGAACGAAACACTAAAGCCTAGGACCCTGTATATTCCTCGTTTTCCTCCGAATATATGTGGAAAGGAAGAAGTTATTGTAGGGATTATCAGATTTATAGACATGATTCAGATGGAAGAATGGTAATGATAGTAGTGAGACTGAGCTCAACTTTCTTTGAAGACCTCGCTTCTGTAGGAAAGGGGTGAAGAGGACTGGAGGGATTGGTGGTGGGTACAAGAACCTTGAGTTTTCTAATTTAAGGTAATTTTCTTTTTTGAAAATTTGTCTCTTCCAGACTAACTCATTTGCGGCTTGGCGGGAGGCGTGGATAATGCTCAGTTTTTCAAAGTTTCTTCCCCTCCCCTTTTTCCTTCTCTTCTGGCCAGATGGCATTTGGGCACCAGGAAACTTTTGAAACCTCATGGTGTCAGAGGGAGGGTTGTCTGGTCCACATGCCGAC
Organism: Lipotes vexillifer; assembly: GCF_000442215.2. Classification (NCBI taxonomy): domain Eukaryota; kingdom Metazoa; phylum Chordata; class Mammalia; order Artiodactyla; family Lipotidae; genus Lipotes; species Lipotes vexillifer. The sequence goes on from NW_006793972.1 coordinate 177,373, forward strand.
CTGGGGTGTTCTGTAGCATCTCTGGGTGTTTCGTTCTCTGTGGGCTTTACAATACTCTAAAGTGGTGGGTTCTGTTTGTATTTAGGGCAAGTCAGCAGCTGATGCTTCTGATGTCTGTGATCCCTGTCATGGCATCTGGCTACTTTCCTGAAGAATCCATGAATCCATACACCTTCTCAACATTTTTACTGGTTCCCTCTGTGGGGAACTTCTGGACCTTGCCTTGACTTGCATAAATCTTGGAGAAGCAGGAGCACATACTCACTTGAGACCTCTCCTCACCTGAACACAGATAATTGCTGTTTCTGTCCAACAGCAGTTACCCCATGTCAATGCAGATCACTTTGGTACCAGCTGGGAAGAGAAGTGTAAATCCTATTTGCCCTCAGATCTCTCCACCTCTCCTTCCCTCCGTCCCGTCCCCACTCCCAGTCAAGGTTTTCACCTTGGGAAGGAGCAGGGCCAAAACATCAGCAGAGTCTCCACACTCACCTCATCTTTCCTTCTCTCCTCTCACCACTCTCCGTGTTGTCACCCCTGTGTGACAAGAAATGGCATCTAAAAAGATCACAATGTACATCCTTTCTTTCCCATGGCTTGTAGCAAATCTCTATGCTTTATAGTTCTTGATGTTTAAAGGGAAGCTTTAGGAATTTAGGAAACCCTTTTCTTTCTCAGATGCAAGGCTGTTGTTACAGGAAGACTGAGCTTCCATGAGCATCTTTGCCTAACTTTTTAAAGTTTATTTTGAAACTTAAAAATGAACACTTTGTTCTTGGCTGGTCCGCTTATGCTCTGAAATAATGGCCACTTCATCCTTGACAGGTAAATGGTTGGACAACAGGAATTACCGCCAAAGTGAAAATTATATCAGATGATATTTCAAAATATCCTATTATGCAGTTATTTACAACTTGCAATTATTTCCAAGCATAAGTATATTCTTTTCCAGGGACAAGCATTGTAGGCAAGTTATAAGAAATGAAGGAGTATTTAGTGAAGGAGTGAAATTATCCTGTGAAACAAGTTTAAAGTATATAGATTCTTCTGCTTTATTTTTTTTATAACTTTATTTATTTATTTATTTTTGGTTGTATTGGGTCTTTGTTGCTGCACGCGGGCTTTCTCTAGTTGCGGTGAGTGGGGCCTACTCTTCGTTGCCGTACCCGGGCTTTTCTTCGTTGCCATACCCGGGCTTCTCATTGCAGTGGCTTCTCTTGTTGTGGAGCATGGGCTCTAGTCACGCGGGCTTCAGTAGTTGTGGCTCACAGGCTCTAGAGCACAAGCTCAGTAGTTGCGGCGCATGGGCTTAGCTGCTCTGCAGCATGTGAGATCTTCCCGGACCAGGGATCGAACCCTTGTCCCCTGTGTTGGCAGGCAGTTTCTCAACCACTGAGCCACCAGGGAAGCCCCAATTCTTCTGCTTTTTACCTCATATGGGTCTAATTGAAGAGAGGGCCTGGGAAATAGACTGGATTAATGTGTTGGCAGGTATCACATGATAAGTTATGATGTTAAATTTATATGTTGGTGATGTTATATGACTGATATTACTCCAACTCTCTCAAGACCTCTCTCTGGGATGCAAACATCTAGATTTGGTGACAGACAGCTGAGAAACAGCAGGACTGAATGACTCACCAGGAATAATTCTAGTTAATCAGCTTCAAGTAGGGACTAATTTCCAGGCAACCATCTTTGCCACCACTAGAGCCTGGAAATTCCCATTTATGGTCAATGTCAAGGTGAGGGAGAAAATAGAAATTCACTTTGAAACAGCCAAAAGCATTTTAATCTCTCCTTTCACTGCAGAAGCTGAGCACTTCTAAGCAGCAACTTGACTTGTTCTGAAAGGGTCAAGAATATGTACTTAGAGTGTCTGTGTTTTCTGATTGCTTCACAGGAGAAGTTTTTGTCTTAATAATTAGATTGAGACTTTAAGGGGAGTGGCCATGCCATAGATACGTCTCTGGAAATGTCTAACCAATATTAGCTCTGTTCTAAATAAGTTGGTTTATTATACTCAATTAGTAGATTAATATTCTATAATTTCATGGTAGAAACTCACAGAGAAACTGTTTAAACTGATTTTGCATATGCTATACAGAGAATTTCTTTTGAAGTTTACAAAGAGATGGACATTACGTAAGGAGGGAGGAGAAGGTTGTATCCGGTGGGAAGGCCAGTGAGAGTGAGTGCAGTGATTACGAGAGGGTGTTCACATCCATTTGGCTATACTGGAGACAGGGAATAGAAGTAGAAGCCAAATATTGGAATACTCAAAAGCAAGCAACAAAATTAGTAACGTGACATGATGGGAGCAGGTGAGGTCTATATTTCCACTCTTAGCTACATGGAAGATGAATTGGGCCCCAGTAGCACAAAAGAAACAAATAGGATGATATCTGGCTTTGGTGCCAGCTCTCCTTAAATTATTCAAGAAGACTCTAGAGTGTATCATGAGTGATTCTGATTGTTTTTTCCTGCCAATCTTGTTTTCTCTCCACCTCCACATGATGAATCCTAACAATGGCTGCATGTGTCCTGTGTTGTTGCCATGACATCAACATGATATAGATGTTGTGGCTTGGCACCCAGGTCATGGTCCAGTCTCCTGCTTTTGATGTGCTTCTGATGTCCATAACATCCAACTCTTCTCAGTCCTATTGCTAAAGTGGGACTAATCCCACTTGTATTACTCTCTGTTACTTGGTCCATGAAGCAGCAAGCTGTCTCTTCTCAGGGCCTTCCCTAAAATTATCACAGCCTATTTCCCCATGGGCTCTGACCACAAGTTGTAGGGGGTGAGGGAGAAAGCCAGAAAACAATCTTGATTTACACACTCTAAACTGTTGTATTAGTTATATACTGCTACATAACAAATTGTTCCAAAACTTAGCAGCTTAAAAGAACAAGCATTTATTATCTCATGGTTTCTGCCAGTCAGGAATCACGGCATGGCTTAGCTGGGTCCTCTGGCCTAGGGTTCCTCATCAGGTTATAGTCAAGGTGTCAGCAAGGGCTGTGGTCTCATATCAAGGCTTACCCATAGGAGGGCTCAGGTCTCCTGTTGACCAGAGACACCATTTCCCTGTCAGGTTGGCCTGTCCTAGGGCAGCTCACAACATGGCAGCTGGCTTCTCTCAGAGCACATGAGGGAGAGAGTGACTGAGAGCCAGCAAAACATCAATCACTTTCTTTTGTAAACTAATCTCTGAAGTGACAGCTCATCACTTGTGTCATATTTTGTTTGTTAGAAGCAAATCAGTTGGTCCAGACCTCATGTAAGGGGGAGAGAATTACACAAGGACATGAATACCAGGAAGGAAAGATCACTGGAGCCATTTTAGAGGCTGCCTATCACAACTTTTGATAATTTACCATCGTTTCAGGTGACCATGTCCTTTTAAAATCTTGAGTTTCTTGTGCAAGTACCAGACAAACTCAGAAAAATCTGAACTTGTATAGGCCTTCACTCTCAGATTCATTCTACAGTTCCTTCAGAAAAGGAATGTGGCAGCAGTATATCAATACTAGATGAGTTAAAGGCTGCGTGTGGTTGGGGAAATAAACTAAGGCACTGTTGAAATTGTCCTGACAGGAAGCAATAAAAGTCTAAACCAGGATGGTGGTAGGGAGCTAAAAAGGAGTCTATACGTGCCAAAGAGGCAGAAAAGAATGGATTGAAAATAATTGGTTCCAGACTGGGTATTGAAAGTGAGAAGAAAGGAACGATGACTTGGATTCCCAGATGGCTGCAGGGTGTTGGTGACATTTATGAAAAATGGGAAAATTTGGAAAGAAATTGGGTTTAGGGAAAAATGGTTAAAATCTATATGCTAAATTTGAGTTTATGTTTAAGTTATAAGGGAACAGATACAACTGGCCTAGCTTTGTGCCGGTTGGCCATGCAAAGACATAGAAAAGAGTCCCATGACCTTGAGGATTCGTAATATCTACATGGCCAGGGAGAGTGACTGAAGCTAGAGACAGAGGTCAGGACAGGAGCTGTGGATTTATTTCTCTTCAATATAGAAACTTTGAGAGAACATGGAGTCAAAGGGTCAAAGGGAAGGCTCCAGCTTGGCAGACAGGACAAAGAAGAGCCCCCAGATAATACCTTAGATTTGAAATCGCTCTGTGGTTTACAAAGTGCTCTAACTTATATTCCTCTTTTAAGGCTTTGGTGAGGCAGTTACAATGATCTTCATTTTATGCATGAGCAGAGGAAGGATGGATCAGACCTTAACTGACCTACCTAAGATCACATAGTTTGTAGGCAATCAAACCGAGATTTCACTGCAGATCTTTTGATATCCTACCTACTCCCTTGGAGTCACCATTTTAAATATGTGGAATAATAAGAAAGAGAAAAGAGGAATTTTAGAATAATATGGTTCTGTGAAAAATTAGAAAGCAGAGAGACTTTTTTAATTTTTATTTTTTTTGGCCGAGCCTGGTGGCTTGTGGGATCTTAGTTTTCTGACCAGGGACTGAATCCGGACCACCACAGTGAAGGCGCTGAGTCCTAACTATTGGACCACCAGGGAATTCCCCAGAGAGATTTTTTTTTTTTTTTTTTTGGGTCTGCGGGCTCTCACTGTTGTGACCTCTCCCATTGCGGAGCACAGGCTCCAGACGCACAGGCTCAGTGGCCATGGCTCACGGGCTCAGCCGCTCTGTGGCATGTGGGATCTTCCCGGACCGGGGCACGAACCCGTGTCCCCTGCATCGGCAGGCGGACTCTCAACCACTGCGCCACCAGGGAAGCCCCCCAGAGAGATTTTTTTTAAGTAGGTTATTAATAATCTCAAGATTGCAAAAAGTTTGAAGAGAATTGTTACAGAAAAAAATGGAAAATAAGAATTTTATACTTGAGAAGTAAAAAGAATCAAGTTTTTTACACATGCAAAAAGCAGCATATTAAAAGTGCATGGTGCAAGCTTTAGGCCATCCTGATCCTTAGGAAGGGTGATGCTTCCAAAGTAGTTGTCAGAGCTCTAAGCGGGTAAGTCAGAGTTATGAGCAGCACATTCAAGGAATGACCACGCAATTAGATGTTTTACATCAGAATAGCAAGATCTCAGTTTATAATTTTTCTATCACAGTGATAGAAATCCATATTTCACCAATCTTATAACTTGAGGTTGAAACCTATCTTCATGACCTGAATCAATGAATAGTTCTGTCACTTTTGGTACTTTAAGAGCTAGTTTCTTTTGAAAATTTGGAAATCCTTATATGTCATAAATCTTACATAATTCACGATTCTTTATTTTATTGACAGAGAAAACATCCATTTCTTTCTTCATGGTATTGAGGTTTATTTTATCAGACCATAATAAAATAAAATGGAGTTCCTTGGCGATTCTAACAATGCCCTAATTAGAGATATTATATCAAAAAATAAGTGGTATCCTTTTCTCCTTTGGGGTATGAGGAAGTTTTCATACAGAAGTATGTATACTTTACTATGAAGAATGGCTCATTTATCAGTATCATTGAGGCAGCATATTCTGATTTTGAAGGACATGTCAAAGTCTGGGATTCTAAGGGTAGCAGGCGAGTGTGGGAAAGGTCTTCATCCTTCCTCCTTCTCTTCCCCTTTTTCTTTCTCGCCCTCTCCCTCGTCTCTGCACAGCCCCCCACTCACCAACCCAGTGCTGCTCCCAGGATTAAAGTTCCTCCTGGCCTTCGTATACTGACTTCTATACGTTTTTTTGTTTTGTTTTTTGCTATTTCATGCATTTTTTAAAAAATTTTATTATTTACTTTTTTTTTTTTTTTGCAGTACGCGGGCCTCTCACCGCTGTGGCCTCTCCCGCTGCGGAGCACAGGCTCCGGACGCGCAGGCTCAGCGGCCATGGCTCACGGGCCCGGCCGTTCCACGGCCTGTGGGATCTTCCCAGACCGGGGCACGAACCCGTGTCCCCTGCATCGGCAGGCGGACCCTCAACCACTGCGCCACCAGGGAAGCCCTATTTCATGCTATTTTAAAGTAAAACATCAGTATTCTTTGATTTTGAAGTGATAAAAAGTTATTTCATTATTTACACAATCCGTATTATGAAGCAGTTACAAATTGACTTCAAAGAACATTGACTTAATTATTTCACATATGCAAAAAGACGAAAGTAAGGCTAGTCTGCAGGTCTAGGCCTCCTCTTCCCTGTGAGCTGGTTAGCCTCTGATTTATGGTGGGGCAGAGCTGTTTCTGTCTAGTCAGACACTCATCAAATGAGTGGACTGCGAACATGACAGCCTTAACGTTGACATTGCCAGCACTGCGTGACTACTCCACCTGCCACAGGGAATCAAAAGAAGGTGAAGAGAAGCAGAAATGCTTTATCTGAGAGAAGATCTACAGTTTGCTATCGAAGGAAAGCTTGCAGTCCTTGCAACAAAAGAAAATAAAACAACTTTTAATTAAAAAACAAATCCAACAAACAAAAATGAAACTAACCAAACAAACAAGCAATCAAACAAAAAACCTCCAAAGTGGGACTTCCCTGGTGGTCCAGTGGTAAAGAATCCACCTTACAATGGAGGGGATGTGGGTTCGATCCCTGGTCAGGGAACTAAGATCCCACGTGCCATGGGGCCCACGTGCCACAACTACTGAGCTTGTGTACCTCAACTAGAGCCCACGCACCACTAACTACAGAGCCCATGTGCCCTGGAGCTTGCGCGCTACAACTAGAGAAAACCTGCAAGCCACAACTAAAGAGAAGCCCACGCACCACAATGAAGATCCCGAGTGCTGCAACTAAGACCTGATGCAACCAAAAAAAATTTTTGTAATAAATAAATAATAAATAAATCTTTTAAAAAACAAAACAAAAAAACCCAGAAGTTGTTTTAAAAAGAAAAAACCTTCAAAATTATCAAACAAGAGATGGGGTTATTTGAAGAAGTCTGAGGAGGGTATTTGGATGCAGCTTATTTCTCTAACTTCTCCCCTTTACTACTCTCTCCTCCCTCTTTACCATTCTCATTATTTTCTCTCCTATCCCCCCATTTTCCCTCTTCCGTCCTCATTTCTCTTCTCCCTCCCTTCCCTGCAGACTTCTACCCTTCAGTCTCTAAATCTATTATTTTATTTTTTATTATTTATTTATTTATTTATTTATTTTTGGCTGCATTGGGTCTTCATTGCTGTGTGCTGGCTTTCTCTAGTTGCAGCGAGTGGGGGCTACTCTTTGTTTCAGTGTGCAGGCTTCTCATTGCGGTGGCTCCTCTTGTTGTGGAGCACGGGCTCTAGGTGTGCAGGCTTCAGTAGTTGTGGTGCTCAGGCTCAGTAGTTGTGGTGCGCAGGCTCAGTAGTTGTGGTGCACAGGCTCTAGAGCACAGGCTCAGTAGTTGTGGTGCATGGGCTTAGTTGCTCCATGGCATGTGAGATCTTCCCGGACCAGGGCTGGAACCCATGTCCCCTGCATTGGCAGATGGATTCTTAACCACTGCACCACCAGGGAAGTCCCTCTAATTTTTTTTAAGGTTAAAAAATGAAAGGTTATCATAGGACTTGGGCAGTATAGAGAAATGGCATGGAAATGCCTGCAGGCCATTTTGAGAATCATCCATAATTTGAATTTAAAAATTGCCACAAGCACAATTTTATTCATCATGATGCTTTCTTTTGTTTCTTCTTTTTCAATTTCAGCATATTTCTCAACTTCTTCAAGATTTAAAATCTTGAGGGGTTGATCTCCCCTCATGACAGCAAGTTCAGTGTTTTTGCTGCCTGACTGAATCTCTTCCAGAAGGGCCTTGATGACCAGCTTAATGATCAAATGGTCTCTTTCAGTGGTTTAATCAGTATAGTTCTTCTCTAGAGATTCATGCAGTGACTTGGCACCTGGCCTATGGCATTGGCCTTCCAGGCATGGTATGTGTCTGAGAGGTCAGTCTCCCAAGAGATGGGAGGGGGAGGGTGAAGGTGGGTTGGGTGAGAGGCAGCCCCCCAAGCAGGAACTAAAGCTCAGATAAAGAGCCCGAGACCTGTGGGCATAAGACTCCCAACCTGGTCCTGGCAGCCAGCACAGAGAGCGTTTATAGGTTCTCTGTTCTCTCTGAACTCATTTACCTCAGAGTCAAACAAAGGGTAAACAAAATGTTTTCTGGACAAATATAAATCAAAACGGTTGTAAAATTTGTTTTGTAGAATGCTATAAAAGGGGCTATTTCATTGCCAGTTTCTCTTGTAACTGAGGTTTGTTAGTATAAGGAATATTCTTTGGAAATCTTTTCTTTTTCTAAATTAAAGTCTTATAGAATATGGAAATGACCAAAAGTATTAACATAAAGCTTGATTATGGATATTTTGTAGGAAATAATTTAAAATGTCAAAAGAATTTTTAGCCCAGAGTTGTTAGTGTAGCCAAAAAGTGTTACAGAAACGTATAAAAGTGAAGCCATGGATCCATAAATCATGGTATATATGTACAGTGAAATCTTGTGCAGCTACTAAAAATGATTCTTGCCAAGTTTTCAGTGATATATGGAGGTACCATAGTAGAAAAAAAGTGCAATATATCTTAGCAGCAAAGTAAAGAAATGTGATCAATCTATATGTATTGATATGGAGCCATCTTCAAGACAGATGAGGTAGTAAGTAGGATTTTTCATAGTCACAAGCTTTGTTGTACAAAAATATAATTTCACTTGTTCTTACCATACATCTGACCCTTAGCTCCCTTATCTCTAATGGAGGAAGACATAATCAAGTCATTTCTTAGGTAGACTCTGTCAAATGCAGTGATTTCTCAGTCATTCCAAGGTTCAGACTCAAGCAAATCACAGTATTGGATGCTGGAACTCTGCCACAGCTGACCCTGGAAACCCAGATGCCTTTGCCATGGTGTTTGCCATAAGGCATGTGTTCATTACCTGTGCAACCAAGTCTGTAGCCAAACCTCACTGTGGGTTCAGCTGCTTGGCAAATAAGTTACATGCCTATCACAGTTTCAGGGGAATGCAATTGTCATATGCAATTTGTTATACTTTCTGGCCTCTCTGGTATATAATGGAACTCATGGGGTTGGAACTCTTTGGTGATGGAACCATAATTGGCTACAGCATCATGCCCATTAAGATGGCCAGTTTGGTCTACAGTTTGAGGTTACTGACATGGTACCAGCCCCATGGTATCTAATAATTGATTTTAAGATGCCATTTGATTATTCAACTGACTGAAAACAGAATGACTTAGTAGTTAAGTTTCTCCTTCCAGTTATGTCAGATTTACCCCTGAGGAACTGCAACTATCTCTCAGAATGGTAACCATTGACAAATGAGACAGTGCCGTCATTTAGCAATCATTTGGAGTACCCATTGAGTACCATTTGCAAGGTAATCAAATGGAAATTGATCGTGTCTTATATTTGCAGGATACTTAGATTTTATAGGACACACCTATGCATTTTCTTGCTTGACCCTAAAAATAGGTTTGTGAATCTATAAAATGGAGATCTCTCTCCTCGTTCGTTACCTAACCTCCCTCCTCATGAGGGAGGAGTTCCCCATTTTATAGATTAGGAAACAGCGGTTCAAGAGTTGAACCATTCGCCCTAAAAAACCACTAGTAAATGTTGACTTTGGGGCCAGGACTCAGCTGATTGTACATGGGGTGCTGTTTCTAATATTCCACATTGTCACACTTTCTGTTGGCTCTGTAAAGAGGCTTTGGTAGGGAAACTGGGCAAAGGCTGGGGAGTGTGAAGACAGTACCTCTGGATAGGGAGGATGAAGGAGGGCCTTTTAAAACGAGAGGCTGGTGGAGCTGAGGGCTCTTTCTTTCACCAGCTTGCCATGGAGGGCCCAGGACCAGCCCTCCATGAGTAGGTACATTTCCACTTCAGGTTCTGTTCTTTCTTTTATTCCCCCCGCCCCCTTTTTTGGGTCTCCCTGGCCAAAAACTACCCTGACCATTAGAAAAAAAAGTTATAAGTTGTAAGTATGAGATCCCACAAGATCCCACTCATCAAACAACACTATAAGAAGCTGTGGGGGCTTCCCTGGTGGCGCAGTGCTTGAGAGTCCGCCTGCCGATGCAGGAGACGCGGGTTCGTGCCCCGTTTCGGGAGGATCCCACATGCCGCGGAGCGGCTGGGCCCGTGAGCCATGGCCGCTGAGCCTGCGCGTCCGGAGCCTGTGCTCCGCAAATGGGAGAGGCCACAACAGTGAGAGGCCCGCATAACGCAAGGAAAAAAAAAAAAAAAAAAAAAAAAAAAAGAAGCTGTGGTACTTGGGCCTTGGGGAGGGAGTGTTCCTTCATTTTCAGAATAACTCAGGGAACTTCCGATCTGCAAACACAACATCCTTTAAAGCCAGAGACCTCTTTGGTATGTGTTGAAAGGATGGCAAAGACGAGAAAAATGAGCCCACTGATTCTGAAGACCTAAAAGTCACAGCCTCCCCACTAATATTTTGTACTTTTAATGTTTGCCACAGTGTTTGGGAATCATTCAATAAGGCTTGATTAGATTTACATGATGACCGAAGGTTTTCTGAAATCCCAAGTGAGGAGTGGGTGGGAGAAAGGAGGTGACTCGAACAAGACTGTCTGTGTAACAGAGTGTGAGCCAAAAGAGAAAAGCAGTGCACCTCTTCTGCCAGTTTTCAACAGAAATTCACCATCCAGTGTCAACAAAGGAAAAGAACAAAGGGATGAAAACAAGAAACACTCATGTCTTTCACAGTAGGAAGCAATGAAGGTAAATATTATGCTAAATAGTTTTAACAGTATTCTGTCAGCCTGACGAAAGAGAGGCTAACTGGTTAGAAAATCATCAAGCTTCTCTTCATCCAACATGCTTAGCAGTGGGGGGTTTCTCCATGTGTCTCTATCGGGAAAGTGTTTTCATATTGGTGGTTGCTAAGCTGAGTCAGCACGTTGTGCTAGTTAGGCCAAAGTCATGGATCTAGTTGGTTACTTGTCTGTGTATTCATTTATGCTTGGCTCTGTTCTAAAAATGCTTTGAGGTGGCAGCACCCAATAGCTTATTGTGCTTGGTACCTTGATCCTATTTATTCAGTTATTAAAACACAAGTGATCGTTTCAAAGGACACTTGGAAGAATAGAGGAGTACAGACATATCACTATAACTAGGAAAATAACCCAGAATGCTTTTTTTAAAAATTAAACTAACAGTAGGTCTGTCGTAGTTTCAGCAACAGACAAAGGGTGGACAATTTTGGTTAAAAATAATGAACAGTGTGCTAAGGGTCATGAAGGACCACTGAGGCTGATGTACCCAATCACCGTGCTCTTGGCTTCACCCCAGAAATGTATTCCTATGATCCTCAACCTCAGAGAAGTCTAGTCCAAATCAGTGCCTCTTGTACTAGAAAAACTATAGCATAGAGACACCAGGACGCATCACTAGATACTGAACAAGATGTTTGTATAATTGCCAATAATTCCATTCTTTCTCATTCAGTTTTTCATTCTATTCAGGCCTTCAACAAATTGGATGAGGCCCACCTACATTGGGGAAGATGATCTGCTTTCCTCTGTCTACCAATTCAAATGTTTATCTCATCCAGAAACACTCTTGCAGACACACCCGGAAATAGTGTTTAACCAAATATCTGGGCACCCTATGGCCCAGTCATGTTGACACATAGAATTAACCTATACAGAGCTTGTAGTGTGGCATGGAAGATAGATACATGAATAAGTAATTACAATCGAATGAGGAAAGTGCAGTAATGGAAGAATACAAAAAGAATTAGGAGATTTGAGGAGGAAGACGCTCGTCAATCAGGGATAGTTGGACAAGGTTTCTAGCAGTTTGGGTACTTGATACCTTTTTTTTCTTTTTTTTTTTTTTTTTGGCCACACCACGCAGCTTGCGGGATCTTAGTTCCCCTTCCAGGGATCAAACCCGGGCCCTTGGCAGTGAAAGTGCAGAATCGTAACCACTGGACCACCAGGGACTTCCCTGGGTACTTGAACTGACTCTTGAAATTTAGGGAGTAGTTTTTCATGTGTCCAGGTATATATGGAAGGGGCATAGAATTCTAGGCCATTTCTCACTTACTTAGGTGCTAACACACTTGTCCAAGCAACCATCATTTTCACTTCTCTATCCCATTAGCCTTCTTACTGGCCTCCTGATTTGATTATTTACCTCTTCAATGAATTCTTCTTACAGAAGCCAGTAGGGAGCCTTAAGTCCACAAATCAGCTCATGGTTCACTCTCCCGTAAATGCTCCAACAATTTTCCATCATACTTGGTAGAAAATCTGAGGTTCTAACACTGCAGTGCCCCATATGATCCATATTGTTATGACTTCTCATCACCTTTCCAACCTAATTTCTTGGGACTTTCCTTCTCTGTTGCTGGGTATACCTACATCGAGCTCTTTCATGAGTCTGACAAACCTGCTTTGATCTCAGGGCATTTGTTTCTACCTCGAACACTTTTCCTATAAATATTCCTGTGGCTCCCTCTCACTTCCTTCAGTTCTCTGCTCAAAGTCAGCATCCTTAAATGGCTCAACATCCCTGTTATCAGTTTACCCTGCTTTCTTTAGATTTGTGCATTTGTTGTTGTTGTTTTGCACATGTCTAGAAAGCTCCCTGGGTGAGGTGATACTTGAGTTGGGTATTGAGGGGTGAGTCAGCAGGTAAGAAGCGGGGAGGAGAGAATCCCTGGTCAAAGGACCAGCATGTGTTCTCTTAACACAAAGCAGAATGCCACCTTGGAGAAATGCAGGTGGTTCTGCTGTGGGGGTGAACGAGAGGAAGGCTGGACAGGAAGACGGGGCCGTCTGGAGAACACACAGACCTGGGGCCTGCAGGCCCTGTTTCTCGTGCTCATGTCTACCAGCACCCCGTCCTTCACTGTGAGGGGCTACTCTCATATTTCATGTCTTACAACAGCGTTTCTCAACCTTTTTTTCATGTTGTCCCCCCACCCAAGGAGTCTGTTTAAACTTAGTTTCCTAATACTACTGCCTATGAAATTTTAAAACCATGGATATGCTATATATTTGTTTATCTGCTGTCTATATTTGTCTGTGCTTTATACATAAAGATAAGATTTTCTCCTCCTGAGAGCCCATTTTCACCCCTGTTGAGCATGTATGTTTACGATGTTCACTGACAACATGATTCTCTCTGTCTCTCTTCCTAAGACATACATTTTCCAGGGAGAGCATCTGAATACCACAGAATATCACATATATGACAAGAACTGAACCACTTTTGCATGCTATTAACTAAATGCACATAAATCATGGAGTGATTTTTCTTCAGCCAGTACAAGAGGTTAATAGCCCCTTACTAATTCTGCCCCATTTTTCATACATGGACCACCTTTTTTTATATCAGTGCTTTTTAAGTGGCATTTGGGACTCTGAAACATTCCAAGGAATGTTAGATGCCAGATTCTTAGAGCTCTGCCTTCAGTAATAATTCATTTATTCAGAGGTTACTTACCCTCAAAGTCTCTGCCTCCCAGCCCCACCCCCACCCCCACCAAGGGAATGAGCTGGAGAGCACAGGAGGGAACAAAACGGCATCTGAAGAACGAGCCTCAATACTACACTCACTGCAGTAAAGCTTGTGAATTTTTTTCAGAAAGTCAGTTTCTCACACAGCATCTATTTACATTTAATGTAAACACAGTTCTATTAAGATTGGTAATCTAGCTTCAAAACACATGATCGATTTGAGGTAGCAAAATAGAAAGGGGAGAAAAGGGCTAATGCAGGCAAGCACATGACAATGTAAGGTGAGGGCTGATGATAACAAGTATAATACAGAAAAGCAGTGAAAATCACATCTATTAATAGGAAAACATATCAGTCTAACGCCAGTTAACATAGCAGCAAGTGATTTCAGGTATGACAATAAGCAAAATTTTACTGTGCTTATAATGTTCCTAAATGATTACCATATTACCTTTTATTTAGGAAGATGGAGAATATGAACCTTATTTTCCGAATTTCCAACTAATGTGGTTGAAGTAAAGTTATTTGCTTAAATTAATAAAGCTTCATCTAACTGGAAAATTTAGCTATTCATATAAACTTACTTCCAGGAGGATTCTGGATAGCATCTGCCTTTAATAATTGTAGGAGCTATAACATGCAATAATGCAGGGTGTTCAAAGCTCCCATGAGACAAAATAATAGATTTTGTTCATTTTGAATAATGATATGTGGTATGAGTGAATCCGAAATGAAAAGTTAAAGGGTTCTTGGTTTACATGTCCAAGATTTAAAAAATATAATCCAATATCCTAAGTAGCTTTACCACTGGTCAGCACACGCTGTGATAAAAGCTGTAACTAATTCTTTTGGTGGTGATGATGGAAACTCAATGTGTACAGAAATTTACTTATATCAGTATATATAGATGAGTTGACTCATTGATTGTGCAATGTTATGTATCTAGCAGAGTTGTGTTCAGGTTAAGCACTTTGTCAAGAAGGATGTTGCCTGCAGAGATAATAAGCCATTAGGATAAACTTACTTCCAACTAATCTAATACCTGGACTTCATTGAGAGAAAAAATAAAGCAATGCCTTACAAGCAGGGGATTAATAATCACCATCAAGCGCCCTGGGATCAAGAATAAAGAAGATCCATTTGTTGAATATGACTGGGGGGTATCGATGGAGGGGGATGCAGATGCACCCTGAGCTCACAGATTATTATTTTTTTATTGAATTATAGTTGATTTACAATGTTGTGTTAGTTTAAGGTATACAGCAAAGTGATTTAGTTACATATATATATATATTCTTTTTCAGATTCTTTTCCCTTATAGGTTATTATAAAATATTGAGTGTAGTTCCGTGTGCTATACCATAGGTCCTTGTTGCTTATCTATTTTATATATAGTAGTGTGTGTATGGTAATCCCAAACTCCTAATTTATCCCCCCCCTCCTCTTTCAGTAAACATAAGTTTGTTTTCTATGTCTGTGAGTCTGTTTCTGTTTTATATATAAGTTCATTTGTATCATTTTTTATATCTCACATAAGTGATATATGATATTTGTCTTTCTCTGACTTACTTCACTTAGTATGATAATCTCTAGGTCCATCCATGTTGCTGCAAATGGCATTATTCTTTTTTATGGCTAATATTCCATTGTATACATATACCACATCTTCTTTATCCATTCATCTGTTGATGGACATTTAGGTTGCCTCCATGTCTTGGCTATTGTAAATAGTGCTGCAGTGAACATTGGGGTGCATGTATCTTTTCAAAAAACATAATTCACAGCATTATTTTTTATAACTAGTAAGTCTGTTTTGCCTGTATTATCAATAGAAAGATGACAGTTTGGTCACAAAAGTGTGCACTTTTCTTTCTTTTCCTTTCCTTTCCCTTTTTTTCTGTTCTTTTAGCACCTTTCCCTTATATCTAACCAACCAGCTTGTTTGAGTGGACTTGTCTCAGGATTGATTGAGTCAGGCTATATCAAAGTGGTTGAATTAGTTGCTCACAAAGAAACAGCCTGAGAGATTTAAAAATAAAATTGACCAAAAGTGAAGCTTAAAAAAAATCTTTTTTAACATAAGGTAGTATGGTAAACACCATCAGAGAGCTTTGAAGTCTCAAGGGGGAGTTACTGTGGGTGAAGAAAAAGGAACAGATCCAGAGGGAAGGGTTGAGGGGTCCACCAGTTCTTCTTAGCTACTGCCGCTCTCCTCGCTGCCTGTGCAGATCCTCCAGCCTGCTTTCTAGACGTGCGCTCAGAAAACCCTGAAGAGCTCCTTTATTTGGAGGAGATTCAAAGAAACTTGGGGGAAAGGATATCTGGTGATCTAACATAAAACCTTAACAAGTGGAAGGCCTGGACTAAATGCTACAAGAGTTGCAGTAACAAGAGGCAAACTTGACCTGGTTAGGCTTTTTGCCCTGTTTCCTTTATTTCTATTTAACTGTGACAATTTCACACATAAAAGCCCATGCTTCAAAGATTTCTAAATCTTGGAGAGTCATCCTTGTGTAGATGATCCTTGAATCCCAAGCATTGGATTTTAAGAGGTAATTTCAAGGGTTACTATTTTGAAAATGCAGAATTTGAGGCTATTTATTATGTTTACTTGTCTTAAAACTCTCTTCTTCCTGATTTATATGGCACAATTAAATTCTGGTTCTTTCCTACCTCCCTGACTACTAGTTATGTTCCCTTGTTCCTCATCAGAACCCACCTCAATGTATTTACCCTGGTTATCTCCTTGGCAACTCTTCGTACCCTAAATACTCTGTCTTGGGGGAATCAACTTTATTTCATGGATTGAACTATTATCCATATTCTGTAAGAATTCTATATGAAAAGAAAAAAAGCTTTCCAAAGAACATTTCTTACACTAATAATTCCCAGTTATAACAGAAACTAGAAATATATCTCTTTATGGCTTTCTACAATATGGAAATTCTACAGTTTTTATTTGTATCTGTATTTATCCAGAAAGCATTTTACTTACCCCTTGTTTGACTCTGATGTAAATGAGTTCAGAGAGAATGGGGAACCTATAAACTCTCTCCATCATGATGGATGACCTGCCAGCATCCAGTTTACAAATTTACTATCAGAGGTATGCCATTAGCAGCACCCCATGGCAATGCTATTTTGGTCTTTATTTAGGTGAAAATACTTTATTATTTTTCAAATTCAGAATCTTACCTTATTTTTTATCACTGAAACTAAATTTTAACACACTTCAAATACTAAAATTTATAAAACTTTTACAAAATATGTAAAAATGTAAATGTATGAAAATAGACACTTAGTGGATAAACTAGGAAAGTCTAGACTTTCCCAGTCTGCTCACACAGGTGGCTGAGATGGTAGTTTCAGTGCTTGGGTCTTGGTGATTTGTAGGATGCAATCCTCCTAGATATGCCCACCTTTGATACCCTGTGTGATCCCTGTCCAAACACTGGATCTGTTTATCTTTCAAGTACCAGGGGCCCCAAAGCTGAGGAGCGAAAGGCTGGCATCTGGCTGACTGCCAGGACCAGGTCGGAATTCCTGTCTGCACCAGAATCTTAGGGACTCAGAGGCTGAGGTTTAGCTCCTGCTTCAGGATCTGCCCCTCAGTCACCCCACCCTCTGGTTGGGGTTTATCCTGCTTTCATTCACATGCCCCACTCCATATTAGTTACTAGTGGACATTAAAGACTGGAGAGCTGGAGAGGAAGGGAGGGAGCGGAAGAGTGAGGAAGAAAGACAGAAGATGAGGGCCCAGGGGGGAAAAACTTGAGAGAAGGATAAAGAGGGAGGAGAGAGGACAAAGGGGGAGGAATTAGAAACAAGCTACTTCTCGATATTTTTCTCAGACTTCTTCAAACAAGCCTGCCTCTTGTTTGATAACTTTGAGGATTTTTTTTTTAACATTGGGTTTCTTGTTTGTTTGGTTAGTCTGGATTTTGTGTGTTTGTAGGTTTATTTTATTTTATTTAAAAAATTTTAAGAGTCTTTTTCGTTCTGCCTCCAGGACTTCAAGAAGCGTTCCCTGACACCACATCGAATGAGAGTCATTTATGCTCCACTACTGCTTGCTCTTACTTGTGTCACAGCACTTATGGATTTGTTTTGCCATGTCAATTGTCAGTTTAAACTACCAGGAGGGCAAGGACTGTTTTTTGTTTTTTGTTTTTTTTAATGGCATACATTCACCAGAAAATAATATTTTCTATGATACAGAATCCTGCACATGAAAATTCTCAGTACACAATATATCAAGACTGAGAGGAAAATACATGAACATGAGAGTATGTTCATTTTCTTACAATTCTACTTTTTAAGAACATGTGGGTATAATTGTGGCTCAATAAAAGAAGTGCTCAAATGATCTCCCTTTGGTTTTCCCTTTGAAACACTCCCTAATTGATAACACACTTGCTTAATCACTCTACTAGGTAGTTAATACTTAAAACCTGAAGAATTTTTTAAGAGTAAGCAGAACATCTGGAAGCTGTGAAAACTGTGATTTTGGCTGAATTTCTAACTATAGGTTCTCTTTGTTTCATTCAAAAGTGTTTGTTGGGGCTTCCCTTGTGGCACAGTGGTTGAGAGTCCGCCTGCCGATGCAGGGGACACGGGTTCGTGCCCTGGTCTGGGAAGATCCCACAGGCCGCGGAGCGGCTGGGCCCGTGAGCCATGGCCGCTGAGCCTGCGCGTCCGGAGCCTGTGCTCCGCAACGGGAGAGGCCACAACAGTGAGAGGGCCGCCGACCGCCAAAAAAAAAAAAAAAAAAAAAAAAAAAAAAAAAAAAAAAAAAAAAAAAGTGTTTGTTCCCGTACAGTCTACTCTTGCATCCAGTTTCCACCAAACCTGAATATCAAGGAATTTTACCCGTAGCACTCTTACTCCCCACAGAAGCATAGAAACCTAAACATTGGTCTTTCCTGCTTGTCTCCAGGTCATATCTGAGTTCTGGAATGTATTAATTTCTCCTGCTATAGCATTTTAATCCATTCATAACTTTGCTCATATCTGTGATTCAGGAATTTTGGATCACCTTTTAATTCATTTATGCATTCATCACTCATGTGCTCAACAAGTATTTACTGAGTTGCCTTGGCACCATTAGAGATAAAAGGCAAATAAGTAATTGTTCCTGCCCTGAAGAAAATTACTATGGGGAAATAGTCAAACAGTCCATTACAATACAGTGCCATAAATGCTGTTGATTAATTCAAGTGGTTTCTGAGCTGTTCTAGTACCATGCGAGGTAGAGGTTATAAATAGATTGCTATAAAGAAGGGACATCTAAATGTGGGACGGGGAAGTCTTCCAGAAGAAGTGATCCTAAGTTAGGTCCTGAATGACAAGGAGTCTCTAACCAGAGAAGATGGGGGGCAGAGAAACAGGGAGGAGGGATGATCATGTTCAAAGCAGAGGGAGCAGCACAGACATACAGAACAGACTTGTGGTTGCCAACGGGGAGGTTGGTGGGGGAGTGATGGATTGGAAGTTTGTGATTAGCAGACTATTATGTATGGAATGGATAAACAACAAGGTCATACTGTATAGCATAGGGAACTATATTCAATATCCTGTGATAAACCATAATGGAAAAAGAATGTGTATATATGTATAACTAAATCATTTGCTGTACAGCAGAAATTAACACAACATTGTAAATCAACTATACATGAATAAAATAAATTTTAAAAAAGCAGAGGGAGCAGCATCAGAAAAGTTTCAGAAGCAAGAAAGGTCTTGCAAGCCCTTGGCTGTGGCTGGCCTTTAAGTAGGATTGACTGTTGCAGCAGCACTTATCAAATCTATGTTGAATGAAGGAATAGAGAGAAATGAAGCTGGGGAGGCAAGGAGGAATAAAATCTTAAGAAGCCTTTTAGGTCATGCTAAAGCACTTGGACTCCATCTTGACAATTATGGGAGTCCGTTGAAAAGAATGGTAGGATGGGTGGAGCTGAGGCAGGAAAGTGGTGTGATCAAGTTTTTATTTTAAATTTCCTGTTTTGGTGTTAACATCAATAATGATACGGGCAAGCGTGGAGGCAGGGAGCCCAGAAATGAGGCTATGGCTGTAATCTAGATCTTAGTAACCCCAAATGTGGTCCTGGACCAACAGCATCATCTACATTACCCAGAAGCTTGTTGGAAATGCAGAATCTTGGGGCACGGCAGACCTACTGAGTCAGATTCTGCATTTTAATCCGCTTATCAAGTGATTTGAATTCATATTAAAAATTCAGATTCACTTATCTAGAGTTAATTATGTTAGTGGTAGCAGGGCTAAGAAGACAGGGAAGATTCGAGAGGTATTTCACTGGACCAGTCTACTAGAATTTGTGAATTAATGGATGAGAGCAGAGGAGAGCCAGGCAGATATGGTATCTGTAAGTGAAGAAAAGGGTTATAGAGAGAGCTGGTATTGATCTCTTGGGCCTGTACTTTACAAAATTGATTTGTAATTATTCATATAAGTAATAAAATTGTTATATGGCTAATCGCTGCCCTGAAAACTATAGCCAAGGGAGTGCTTACAAGTATAACATAGGAAATAATATCATTGAGTCGAAAGGCTCTGTAGTTAGCACTTTTTAGATTACTACATCCTACCTCAAAGCTAGAGACTGAAACAGTACTTTGTCTTAGTTCAGTTTAGCATGAGTCTAGCAGATCAGCGGGGGGGTGGGGGAAGGAAAGGAGGTTACAGGAGAGAGAGCGCGAGCCAGACAAAGAGTCCAAAGCCTTTTCCTCCGCAGAAAAGTTTCATGGAAGTACTAGCATTTGAGCTGGGTATTGAAAGATGGATGTAATCTGAATAAGCAGAGGTAAGGCAAATGGAAGTAAACACAGGGATCTGTATCATCAGCAGGTAAACAGCGTATGAACAGAACAGACCGGTTATGCTGGGGCATTGGGAGTGTAGGAAATAGGGCTGAAAACATAAATGGGGATCAAGGTGTGACATGACTTAAATACCAAGCTAAGGAGCATGGATTTGTTTCAACTGGAAATGGAAAGCTATTAGAGTTGTGATTTTCAGCCTTGGCTGTCATTGGAATCATCTGGGGAGCCTTAAACCAATACCTGAGTCCCATCCGCATAGACTCTAATTTAGTATGTTCTGGATTGTAGGCGAAGCACCAGAACTTTTTTTTTTTTTTGCGGTACGCGGGCCTCTCACAGTTGTGGCCTCTCCCGTTGCAGAGCACAGGCTCTGGACGCGCAGGCTCAGCGGCCATGGCTCACGGGCCCAGCCGCTCCACGGCATGCGGGATCTTCCCGGACCAGGGCACGAACCCATGTCCCCTGCATAGGCAGGTGGACTCTCAACCACTGCGCCACCAGGGAAGCCTGCACCAGAACTTTTGAAAGCTTCCCAGGTGATTCTAATGTCAGCCAAGCTTGAGAAGCAGTGCACTAAAGGAGTTTGAGGAGAGAAGTGATATTACCAGGGATCAGTTTGCTCTCTCTCTCTCTCTCTCTCTCTCTCTCTCTGTGGGAAACCAGTGAGTAGTTTACGGCAGATCTGTTATCATTTGTTTGTTTGTGTTTTATAAAGCCAGACTTCTGAAGGCCCTTAGAGCTGTTTGAATAGAGTGCCATGGGTGTGAATCCTGAATTCATTTAAATGTGGACTTCTCCTTTTTACCATTTGATATTATTGTTTTAATGTAATCTTTAAGAAAAAAAAAAAACCCTGCTGTGTTGCCTCTCGCCAGAAGCCAGCTCTGCGTTAGCTCTGAAATTAAGTTTGTATTCAGTGATCTTTATACCACCCTTCGTGTCTGCTCATGCCAGAGAAATGGCAAGAGTTGCCAGGTTTGGGGTAAGACAGGAATAAAGACACAGACCTACTGGAGAACGGACTTGAGGATATGGGGAAGGGTGAGCTGTGACAAAGCGAGAGAGAGGCATGGATATATATACACTACCAAACATAAGGTAGATAGCTAGTGGGAAGCAGCCGCATAGCACCGGGAGATCAGCTCTATGCTTTGTGACCGCCTGGAGGGGTGGGATAGGGAGGGTGGGAGGGAGGGAGACGCAAGAGGGAAGAGATATGGGAACATATATATATGTATAACTGATTCACTTTGTCATAAAGCAGAAACTAACACACCATTGTAAAGCAATTATACCCCAATAAAGATGTTTAAAAAGAAAAAAACAAGACTTGCCAGGTTTTAGAACATGTAATCTCCTCAGGCATTTTTTAAAAGTCCATAGGAATCCCCACCTTTCCTCAGCTACCTACCCATCTAGCCCTGCATTCTAAGAATAAAAGGTAGGTGTTTGTACTAATGTACCCATGGCAGAGATAACTACTGTCATAAAATGAGTATATTCCTAATAAATTGTCAGTTGGAAATTTGATAATGGAAACTTTAGATACTGAATTCCAGAACCACCAGTGTCACATTGGGTCATCCCAATATTCTATATCAGTGGTATGAAGGATTCATATCGTATCTTATATATGTGCTTAATATACTTTCAACTACATTATCATATTTACTATCCAACAATTCCACAAGGGAAGTCTTATCCCCATTTCACAGATGAGAAAAATAAGGTTTAGAGAGATTGTGACTTGTGCAGGGTCATAGAACTAGTAAATGGAAGAGTGAAATTTGAGTATAGTTATCCAGCTCTGTGTTCCTCACACCATACATATTTTATGTTTTGAGAGAGTTGGAGCATATTTTCTTTCCATTATATCAATCTCAGAAATTTAGGACTCTTAAACATTCCTGTTTCTTTTAATATATTTCTTAGGTTATATTAAACCCTGGTTAAAAATTTCATATACATTTTCAACACATGTGCCTTGTAAAGTAATGAGATAGGTTAATTTACTGTGTGCTTTGCAAATCCATTTTGACTGATATTTATCTCTTAAATTTCAAAGGATGCCTCATATCTATTATATACTAAATTTTCTGGGAGTCCATTCATTTTGTAGGTTTTATTCCTATCTCTTTTCAGCCTCTAGCTTTCAGATTGGTCTTTTCAAATCTACAACTGCACCTTTGCTTATGCCATTCCAGTATTCTGATTTATCATATTTGGTCTCCTAATGGTTTATTTTACAAAACATGTTTTGAGAAACTGTTACATGCCAAGAACTTTGGGCATACAATGATCAGTAAGACTGCAAGTCTTTTCCAAATTGACCCTCACTTTCTGGAGATGCAATGACACGTACGTGATGCAGTTCAGGTGAAGCTATAGCATTTTGTGTACAAGGTGTTGATAAGGTTTTATGTCCAGTATTCATCCTTACAATACCCATTTCTTGACCTTTGTGGTTGTCAAATTGTATGGCTTCAATAAATAGCCTTCAATGCACTTTAGATAATTTTTTTTAAGAAATAAATAGGGCAAACCTATTGTAACTCATAATTTATAAATCTGACAAGTTTAATTTTTATTTGCTCCTTAATGAATATTTGTACATTTTCCCGTATTAAAACCATTTTGTCACTTTACCCACTGACATAGCCTTGTTATACCTTGCTGGGATTTATCTCCATCTGCATAGAATTCAGTTACCTACAACATGGCTTTTAAAATGGCACTGTGCTCTCACCTCCTAATCATTACCATTGCAAAATATTCAATAAGGCAGATCTCAGCACCAGTATTATTCATGTATCAGTTTTGCTGAGTGGACATTGAGGTCTTCTGTGAAGGGAAAAATATTCTCCAGAGTGATAAACATTCAAGAAAAAAACATTTTTTAAGTTGTAGTTAAACTAGAGAGTAGATTTGATGTTGCAGAAGTCAGTGACCAACTAAAAATAACCATTAAAATAAGCACTGTTTTACTAATTATTAAGATAAATGAGTACCATATCTATCACACCTTTATATGATCTAGCATTGCATTTTGGCATACTGGAACCTTCCTACATTCTACTGATTAGGTCAGAGCTCCTAATGTCAACCAAAATTGTAGAATCAGTTGGCAAGAAACACAGGAACCTTAAAGTATCAAAAAAGTATAGTAGAGTCTTTGATATTCAAGAAGATACTCCTTGAGATTCATTTCTGGTAATCAAAAGAATAATTCCACAAGTTGAATTGGAATTCATAGGAGGTGCCATTGTAACTCACACTCTAATCATAACTCCCTAAGTCACATCAAGGGACCTCAGACTCACAGACTGACACTTCTCTAAGATTCTGATCTTGAGGCTCTTTTTCTGGCCCCAACATCATGGCACGCTCACTCTTCCAGGCTCCTGTCCTCTCTGAGCTTCTCCTCCATTCACAGCAACACACCCAGTCATTTAGCCCATCCCACACTGACCCTGCCCATTGACTTCCTCCTCGGTTCCATGGACAATCTTCATCCACCAGATTCTTCCCATCAGTCTTGTGTAGAGCTAGTCAAAATCAGGTTCTGACTTCCAGTCCTCAGATCTGGTCTCGATTTTGCCAATAATTACTATGAGATCTTACTTATTCCCTCATGAATATATCACTGTCTCTTCATTGTAAAGTAAGAGAGTTGCACAAAATAGTCTCTATACTTCCTTTTAGCTCTAAATGTTTTGCTTTTCTTGTTAGGTACAGGGTAGAATAAAGGGAAGTAGCATTTGCAAAAGAAATGTATATGCTACCAGTTTTCCTTAGCTTTTTTACTTTCAGTTTTAATGTAATCGTAGTGGCTGAATTAAGTCTCTCTTCCAACTTTCCCCAGCATTGATCTGATTGGATATATGGATGAATGACAAAAAAAAGTTGCAAAGGAGAAGGTTAAAGTGTAGCATATTAGGGAATTGCTTTCTAAATATATTGGTTAGCCATGTTGATGTGAGAAGTAGCATCCTGCATGAAAAAATGTAGAATTTTTCAGCAAATCTAGATTAAATTAAAAAATACATACTGCATGAAATTGGGGCTAGGCCATGGAAGTGTGCACTCAGCTTCCCTAGGCACCACTTTCCCCTTCACGAGTAGAGCCTGGGTACAGAATGTCACCATCCTTTGCCTGATTTTATCAAACAAGCTTTCTGACAGTTCTCCCATCCTCTGGCTTTCTCCTGGCTTCAGTCCATCTTCTCCAGGATGACCCAGGGTCTTGGTGCTCCAGCCAGGTGTCAGGCCTGAGCCTCTGAGGTGGGAGAGCTGAGTTCTGGTCCACCAGAGACCTCCTGGCCCCTCATAATATCAGTCGACGAGACCTCTCCCAGTGGTCTCCATCTCAATGCTACGACCCAGCACCACTCAATGACCAGAAAGCTCCAGTGCTGGACACTCCATGCCAAACAACTAGCAAAACAGGAACACAACCCCACCCATAAGCAGAGAGGCTGCCTAAAATCATAATAAGGTCACAGACACCCCATAACACACCACCAGACGTGGACCTCCCCACCAGAAAGACAAGATCGAGCCTCATCCATCAGAATACAGGCAGCACTCCCCTCCACCAGGAAGCCTACACAACCCACTGAACCAACCTTACCCACTGGGGGCAGAACCAAAAACAACAGGAACTACGAACTGACAGCCTGTGAGAAGGAGACCCCAAACACAGTAAGTTAAGCAAAATGAGAAGACAGAGAAATACACAGCGGATGAAAGAGCAAGGTAAAAACCCACCAGACCGAACAAATGAAGAGGAAATAGGCAGTCTACCTGAAAAAGAATTCAGAGTAAAGATAGTAAAGATGATCCAAAATCTTGGAAATAGGATGGAGAAAATAAAAGAAACATTTAACAAGGACCTAGAAGAACTAAAGATAAACACAATGATGAACAACACAATAAATGAAACTAAAAATTGTCTAGAAGGAATCAATAGCAGAATAACTGACACAGAAGAAAGGATAAGCGACCTGGAAGATAAAATGGTGGAAATAACTACCTCAGAGCAGAATAAAGAAAAAAGAATGAAAAGAATTGAGGAGGGTCTCAGAGACCTCTGGGACAACATTAAACGTACCAATATTTGAATTATAGGGGTTCCAGAAGAAGAAGAGAAAAAGGGACTAAGAAAATATTTGAAGAGATTATAGTTGAAAACTTCCTTAATATGGGAAAGGAAATAGTCAATCAAGTCCAGGAATTGCAGAGCGTCCCATACAGGATAAATCCAAGGAGAAACACGCCAAGACACATATTACTCAAACTATCAAAAATTAAATACAAAGAAAAAATAGTAAAAGCAGCAAGGGAAAAGCAACAAATAACATACAAGGAAATCCCCATAAGGTTAGATAGTAAAGTGATCCAAAATCTTGGAAATAGGATGGAGAAAATAAAAGAAACATTTAACAAGGACCTAGAAGAACTAAAGATAAACACAATGATGAACAACACAATAAATGAAACTAAAAATTGTCTAGAAGGAATCAATAGCAGAATAACTGACACAGAAGAAAGGATAAGCGACCTGGAAGATAAAATGGTGGAAATAACTACCTCAGAGCAGAATAAAGAAAAAAGAATGAAAAGAATTGAGGAGGGTCTCAGAGACCTCTGGGACAACATTAAACGTACCAATATTTGAATTATAGGGGTTCCAGAAGAAGAAGAGAAAAAGGGACTAAGAAAATATTTGAAGAGATTATAGTTGAAAACTTCCTTAATATGGGAAAGGAAATAGTCAATCAAGTCCAGGAATTGCAGAGCGTCCCATACAGGATAAATCCAAGGAGAAACACGCCAAGACACATATTACTCAAACTATCAAAAATTAAATACAAAGAAAAAATAGTAAAAGCAGCAAGGGAAAAGCAACAAATAACATACAAGGAAATCCCCATAAGGTTAACAGCTGATCTTTCAGCAGAAACTCTGCAAGCCAGAAGGGAGTGGCAGGACATATTTAAAGTGATGAAAGGGAAAAACTTACAACCAAGATGACTCTACCCAGTAAGGATCTCATTCAGATTTGACAGAGAAATTAAAACCTTTACAGACAAGCAAAAGCTAAGAGAATTAAGCACCACCAAACCAGCTTTACAACAAATGCTAAAGGAACTTCTCTAGGCAGGAAACACAAGAGAAGGAAAAGACCTACAATAACAAACCCAAAACAATTAAGAAAATGGTAATAGGAACATAATATCGATAATTACCTTAAATATAAATGGTTTAAATGCTCCAACCAAAAGACATAGACTGGCTGAATGGATACAAAAAAAAGACCCATATATATGCTGCCTAATGAGACTCACTTCAGAGCTAGGGACACATACAGACTGAAAGTGAGGGGATGGAAAAAGATATTCCATGCAAATAGAAATCAAAAGAAAGCTGGAGTAGCAATTCTCATATCAGACAGAATAGAATTTGAATAAAGACTATTACAAGAGACAAAGAAGAACACTACATAATGATCAAGGGATCAATCCAAGAAGAAGATATAACAAATGTAAATATTTATGCACCCAACATAGGAGCACCTCAATACATAGGCAAATGCTAACACCCATAAAAGGGGAAATCGACAGTAACACAATAATAGGAAGGGACTTTAACACCCCCCCTTTCACCAATGGACAGATCATCCAAAATAAAAATAAATAAGGAAACACAAGCTTTCAATGACATATTGATCAAGATGGACTTAATTGATACCTATGGGACATTCCATCCAAAGCAACAGAATACACTTTCTTCTCAAGTGCTCATGGAACATTCTCAAGAATAGATCATATCTTGGGTCACAAATCAAGCCTTGGTAAATTTAAGAAAATTGAAATCATATCAACTATCTTTTCTGGCCACAATGCTATAAGCCTAGATATCAATTACAGGAAAAAAAACTGTAAAAAAATACAAACACATGGAGGCTGAACAATACACTACTAAATAACCAAGAGATCACTGAAGTAATCAAAGAGGAAATCAAAAAATACCTAGACACAAATGACAATGAAAACATGACGACCCAAAACCTATGGGATGCAACAAAAGCAGTTCTAAGAGGGAAGTTTATAGCAATACAATCCTATCTCAAGAAACAAGAAACATCTCAAATAAACAACCTATACTTACACCTAAAGCAATTAGAGAAAGAACAACAACAAAAAGAAAACCCAAAGGTAGCAGAAGGAAAGATATCATAAAGATCATATTAGAAATAAGTGAAAAAGAAATGAAGGAAATGATAGCAAAGATCAATAAAACTAAAAGGTGGTTCTTTGAGAAGATAAACAAAATTGAGAAACCATTAGCCTGACTCATCAAGAAAAAAAGGGGGAAAGACTCAAATCAATAGAATTAGAAATGAAAAAAGAGAAGTAACAATTGACACTGCAGAAATACAAAGGTTCATGAGACATTACTACAAGCAACTATATGTCAATAAAATGGACAACCTGGAAGAAATGGACAAATTCTTAGAAAAGTCCAACCTTCTGAGACTGAACCAGGAAGAAAGAAAGAATATAAACAGACCAATCACAAGCACTGAAATTGAAACTGTGATTAAAAATCTTCCAACAAACAAAAGCCAAGGACCAGATGGCTTCACAGACAAATCCTATCAAACATTTAGAGAAGAGCTAACACCTACCCTTCTCAAACTCTTCTGAAATATAGCATAGGGAGGAACACTCCCAAACTCATTCTATAGGGCCACCATCATCACCCTGATACCAAAACCAGACAAAGCTGTCACAAAAAAAACTACAGGCCAATATCACTGATAACATAGATGCAAACATTCTCAACAAAATACTAGCAAACAAAATCCAACAGCACATTAAAAGGATCATACACCATGATCAAGTGGGGTTTATTCCAGGAATGCAAGGATTCTTCAATATATGCAAATCAGTCGATGTGATACACCATATTAACAAACTGAAGAATAAAAACCATATGATCATCTCAATAGATGCAGGAAAGGCTTTTGACAAAATTCAACACCGATTTATGAAAAAAACCCTCCAGAAAGTAGGCAGAGAGGGAACTTACCTCAACATAAGAAAGGCCATATATGACAAACCCACAGCCAGCATCATTCTCAGTGGTGAAAAACTGAAACCATTTCCTCTAAGATCAGGAACAAAACAAGGTTGCCCACTGTCACCACTATTATTCGACATAGTTTTGGAAGTTTTAGCCACAGCAATCAGAGAAGAAAAAAAAATAAAAGGAATCCAAATTGGAAAAGAAGTAAAGCTGTCACTGTTTCCGGATGACATGATACTATACATAGAGAATCCTAAAGATGTTACCAGAAAACTACTAGAGCTAATCAATGAATTTGGTAAGGTAGCAGGATACAAAATTAATGCACAGAACTCTCTTGCATTCCTATACAATAATGATGAAAAATCTGAAAGAGAAATTAAGGAAACACTCCCATTTACCATTGCAAAAAAAAGAATAAAATACCTAGAAATAAACCTACCTAAGGAGACAAAAGACCTGTATGCAGAAAACTGTAAGACACTGATGACAGAAATTAAAGATGATACCAACAGATGGAGAGATATACCATGTTCTTGGATTGGAAGAATCAATATTGTGAAAGTGACTACACTACCCAAAGCAACCTACAGCTTCAATGCAATCCTTGTCAAACTACCAATGACATTTTTCACATAACTAGAACAAAAAATTTCACAATTTGTATGGAAACACAAAAGACCCCCAAATAGCCAAAGCAGTCTTGAGAAAGAAAAACAGAGCTGGAGGAATCAGTCTCCCTGACTTCAGGCTATACTACAAAGCTACAGTCATCAGGACAGTATGGTACTGGCACAAAAACAGAAATATAGATCAATGGAACAGGATAAACAGCCCAGAGATAAACCCACACACATATGGTCAACCTTATCTTTGATAAAGGAGGCAAGAATATACAATGGAGAAAAGACAGCCTCTTCAATAAGTGGTGCTAGGAAAACTGGACAGGTACATGTAAAAGAATGAAGTTAGAAAACTCCCTAACACCATACACAAAAATAAACTCAAAATGGATTAAAGACTTTAATGTAAGGCCAGACACTGTAAAACTCTTGGAGGAAAACATAGGCAGAACACTCTATGACAGAAATCACAGCAAGAGCCTTTTTCACCTACCACCTAGAGAAAGGGAAATAAACAAAAATAAACAAATGGAACCTAATGAAAGTTAAAAGCTTTTGCACAGCAAAGGAAACCATAAACAAGATGAAAAGACAGCCCTCAGAATGGGAGAAAATATTTTCAAATGAAGCAACTGACAAAGGATTAATCTCCAAAATTTACAAGCAGCTCAGTGCAGCTCAATAACAAAAAGGCAAACAACCCAATCCAAAAATGGGCAGAAGACCTAAATAGACATTTCTCCAGAGAAGATATACAGATTGCCAACAAACACATGAAAGGATGCTCAACATCACTAATCATTAGAGACATGCAAATCCAAACTACAATGAGGTATGACCTCACACCATTCAGAATGGCCATCAAAAAGTCTACAAACAGTAAATGCTGGAGAGGGTGTGGAGAAAAGGGAACACTCTTGCACTGTTGGTGGGAATGTAAATTGATACAGCCACTATGGAGAACAGTATGGAGGTTCCTTTAAAACCTTAAAATGGAACTACCATATGACCCAGCAATCCCACTACTGGGCATATACCCTGAGAAAACCATAATTCAAAAGCACACATGTACCCCAATGTACATACCTCATTGTAATTTTGATTTGCATTTCTCAATAATTAGTGATGCTGAGCATGTTTTCATGTGCTTCTTGGCCATCTGTATGTCTTCTTTGATGAAATGTCTATTTAGGTCTTCCCCCCATTTTTTAATTGGGTTGTTTGTTTTTTTGATATTGAGCTCCATGAGCTGTTTGTTTTTATTTATCACTAGATGAATGTATTCTGTTTTTCCAACTAGATTTTAAGGTTATTGTGGAGGACCATGTCATGGCCCTTTTCTGTCCTCAGCATCTGGCTCAGTGCCCAGCACAAATCATCACCCAATAAAAGCTTATTTGTGGTAATATCACATAATTTCATGAAAATCACTTAAATATTATTGACAGCATATTATTTGAGAGATGTATTGTCTGCCTCTCCTTTGGCAGGAACATCATATCTTCACTCATAATGAAACTAGCCTTGTGGCCCTTCTGTAACCAGCTAATGCATAGCCAGAAGCTGAGTCAATTGAACATTTGCTGTGGACGTGAAAAGTGTTTAGCAACTATCCAAATGATTGTCTTAATCCTCTCAGTCTGTTATAACAAAACACCACAGACTGGGTAACTTATAAACAACAGAAATTTATTTCTCACCATCCTGGAGGCTAGAAGTGTGAGATCAGCATGCCAACATGGTGTGGTGAAGGCTGTCTTCCAGGCTGCAGAGTGCTGACCTTTCACAGTGTCATCACATGGCACAAGGGACTAAGGATCTCTGTGGAGCGTCTTCGTCTTTTATAAGTCCCTAATCCCATTAATAAGGGCTCTACCCTTATAACCTGATCACCTCCCAAAGGCCCCCACCTCCTAATGCTATCAACTTTGGGGGTTAGGATTTCAACATATGAATTTGGGGGGCACATAAATATTCAGACCATAGCAATGGCCAACACTAATGAGCTAGTAGATATCACAGAACTTTTATGTGTTTTTTAATCCTGGAGGCATTACATGTTATCAAGAGCCCTAACTGTATATCTGTCACTATGTGAGTAAACGGGGAATATAAAATAATAATAGCTTATACTTGTAGAATATTTTATATTTACTTATTTAACATTTACAATAACCCCTTTAAATAGGTAAAATTTCCCATTTTATAGAAATAATATTATTTCTAATTTTATAGATGAGAAAACAGGGCACAGAAGGGTTAAGTAACTTGCTCACGATTGCACAGCTAATAATGGAGAGAGCTGGGATTTGAATTTAGGTAGCCTGACTCCAGAGTATAAAGCTAATATGCCATAAAATAAGTTGGTTCCCTACATTCTATAATGACTGGTTAGATATAAGTAAGTAAAATGTATTTTAATTAAAGAAAGTTGAGTATTTGGTGGCTTTTCCAAATGAGAATGAAAGCCACATGAGAGCTGGGAAAGTCCCTGTGAGGAAGTGCCTTCTGCCAGCTCAAGGTCAGCTCAAGGTGATACTCAGTTCCTTTCCACCCTCAAGTTATTTTCCATTAGTGTGAGAGCAGAAATGGGAGCCCTGGCTGAGGTGAAGAGGGCCTTTCATCTTCCCAGGCAGGGGGACCACTTGGGAAGGCAGGCTGATGAGAGCTGCGGGGGAGCTGAGCCATTTTAAAAACACATGAAAGTAAGAGCTTAAGAAAGAATTTTTATCAGGGTGGCAAAGTTGAGGGTGTATGCTTATGCACGCATGCAGGAAGCGTGGGTTAAAACTGATCAGTGATTAAAATTCCTTAGACCTTTAAAATGCAAATGACTTGAAAATTTTCTGATAAGTAAGCACTCTCATTTATGGGTACTACAACATGGTACTTGATTCTAGATAATAGGTGACGTTGCATGAAATTCACTAGATAAAGCTATTGCCTGCTGGGGCTTGGGAAAGAATTCCATTGATTTCTCATCCCTACCTTTTTGTCCTGAGAAAGTAGTGGGGCAATTAAAACTTTTCCTCTTTAAACTTTTGTGCAGATAATGGCACAAATGCTTCAGTGTAACTTACAAAGACAATGTCACAGCACTAAACTCTGATTCCCTGTCCTGGTTTTTTGGAGATTGAAGTCAGGCACACACATTTTCAATGACACCCATTTTTTCTTTGTCCTTCTGAACTTGCTGCTGCAGTTTTCTCTCACTAACGCATGCTGCCAGCCAGGTTCTTCAGCATGAATAGTGACTACTCTGGCTCTCTCACTGGGACCCTCTAATTACAAGGCTAAGTTTGAAGATTTCAACTTATTTTGGCACTCAAGGTGGTGACGCAAGATTTAATTCTCTCCTCAGGCTATCTAATTAATAAAACTCTCTATTTTTTGTCAGGATACATTCAGCAGGGGTTTAAATAACTAGTTCTCCAAGAGTCCTATTTTGCCATTGTCAGAAACTGTTCTTTAAATCTGCTAAAAATATCCCAGGATACAGTAAAGGGAATGCACAGCTTCCTCCCCTTGTGAAGATATGGTGAGTTTCTTTTGCATTTGGCTGTTTTAAATATATGTCAAGAAGAGTGGGAGGAAGGAGGAGTGAGATTTTTGGCATCAAAAACTACTCAAAGGCTCAAGTGATTAAAGATGTACCTTCCCCATCTATAGGGATGAGAGAAGAAAGAGTTTAAAATATTCTGGGCATATCCTTTCTTCCTTTTTCTTTCTCTCCTTTAGTAAGTCTGCATATTCTACCTAAACAGATGAATTTCACTGCAAAATAAATTCAGTTGGAGTTGCATTCTTCTAAGAAATAAAGTAGGGAATTTTCCCTTTGGTTTTGCTTTAAATTCCACCGTGATGAACAACCAAGGATAAGAAATCCAATAGATCAGTGACAAGAAACAGAAATTACACATTGGATATCAAGAAATAGGCCATTATTTTGAAAATATCTCCATAATGAAAAGATTCCCAAACCTCAGTTATGATGCACTTACAGAATGATATACCCTGTGCAACTGCAGTAAAACAAACCGCATTTTGTGTCTGTGGTTCACTGCAATGAAATTTCACTCATGTGTTTTCTTTTAAAACAATTATCTTAGGAAAAGAATTCATTAATTCCATGAAATTTATTGAGCATTTTATATGTGCCAGACAGTGAAATTTTGCTCATGTATTTATTTTATTTTAGAAAATTAATTTATTCAGTGAATATTTACTGAGCATCCTCTGTGTAACAGACAATATTCCAAGTGCTGAGAAACAGCAGAGAAAGAAACATAAAAATCTCTTCCTTCATAGAGTGTGCAGTACAGTTGGGGAGACAACCAGATAGATGGAAAATATAGATTACGTTAGATAGTGACTAGTGCTAAGGAGAAAATTAAAATAGGGAGAGGGGAATATGAAGGCTCCTGGAGAATTACAGTTTTAAAGAGGGTGGCTAGAGAATCTTTGGTTGAGAAATTAACTTTTGCATAAAAGCTGCAAAGAAGTGAGGGGCTGCTATGGGGATGAGAACGTTCCAGGCAGAAGGCCAGTGCAAAGGCCCTCTGAAGTGGGGGCAAGTGGGCAGATTTGAGACACATTGAGGAAAGCAGTGTGATTGGAGCAGAGGAGAGATGCGGTAGGGCCTGGTCATGGAAGGGTCTGTACATCATTATGAGGACTTTGTCTTTTGTTCAGAGTAAGGTGAGATTTTTGAGCAAATGAAGGTTTGAGGCAGAGGAATGACATGATCTGACAAGTTTTAACACGACTGCTCTGGCAGCTGTTCTGAGAATAAGGTGAAGAAGGGGCAAGAAGGAAAGCAGGGAACCAGGTTAGAGGTTGTGGCAATGATCCGGATGAGAGGTGATGGTGCATTGGACCAGGACAGTATCAAGGGAGGTGGTGGGATGTGGGCAGATTTTGGATATATTTGGAAGTTATAGATGACGGGATCTATTGGTGACCAGGGTGACGTGTGAGGAAGAGAATCAAGAATGACCACAGCATGTAGAAGGATGAGGTTGCCATTTACTGAGATGGTGAGGAATGTGAAAGCAACAAGTTTAGGGGGAGATGTCAGTAGTGCAGTTTTGCACATGTTACATTTGAGGGGTTCCCATAAGACATTTGAGTGAGATATCAAGTCTGGAGTTCTGGGGAGAGGTCCGGTTCAGAGGTATATACGTATCTCCAAAAGCCATGGTATCGGACGAGATCTCCAAGAGAATGAGTATGGCTGGAAAAGAGAGGTCCAAGGACCAAGTCCTAGGGCACATGTACACTTTGACTTCAGGGAGATGAAGAGACACCAAAGAAAGAGACTGAAAAGCAGTGACTGAAGAGGTAGGAGGCGAGCCAGGTGAGTGTGGTATGTTAACCCGAGTTCTCTGTGCAGAAGCAAGATAGAATTAAACATACAAGTATTTTATTATGGGAAATGCCTATGAGACGAAGTAGAGGAGGGAGCCACATGTGTCTGGGACAGCCGAGAGGCTGCAATGATAGTCTATCCACAAGGAGAGAAGGTTGGGGAGGTAGGGGTTGAATGGCTGCAGTTTAAAGTGGGTTCAGCAAGTCCACTGGGAAGTTCTCTAGCCAAAGTCAACCGTCTGAATGGTGCTGGTTTCCCAGGAATGAGCCTGTCTTGATAGCCCTGCCACAAGTAGCCATTTGGAGGCTTGGCCTTATACCCTCTGCAAGTATAACAATGGATTTCATAGGCAGTAGTTGGGGGTCCTTGGTCAATTAAGCTCCCTCTAGTTAGAGGCAGTGTTTATACACCTGCCAAATATGGTGACACAATTATTTATTGCTGTGTGATAAACAAACCTAAAACTTTGTGTCTTAGACCAACAACTTATTACTATACATCAAGGCTGTATAAACTGACCGAGCTCAACTAGGTAGTTCTTTTTTTTTTTTTTTTTGCGGTACACGGGCGTCTCACTGTTGTGGCCTCTCCCGTTGTGGAGCACAGGCTCTGGATGCACAGGCTCAGCGGCTTTTTTTTTTTTTTTTGCGGTACGCAGGCCTTTCACCACTGTGGCCTCTCCCGCTGCGGAGCACAGGCTCCGGACGCGCAGGCTCAGCGGCCATGGCCCACGGGCCCAGCCGCTCCGCGGCATGTGGGATCTTCCTGGACCAGGGCATGAACCCTTGTCCCCTGCATTGGCAGGCAGACCCTCAACCACTGCGCCACCAGGGAAGCCCCAACTAGGTAGTTCTTGCTTGATATCACTCATGCAATTGCAGTCAGATCTTGGCTGTATCTGGAGTCACTGAAAGCTTGACTGGGCTAAAAGGCCAAAATGGGTTCTTAACCACATGTCTGGCACTTCAGAACTCTTCCATGGGGCCTCCTGGGTTTATTACACGGCAGCTCACGGCTCTAAGAGGCAGAGAAAAGGATCTGCCAGTTCTCTTAAAGGCTAGGTCTGGAACTTAAAGTGTTATTTCTGTTAGTCAAAACATATTCTGTTACTCAAAGCGTTGACAAGCTAGCCTAGATTCAAGGGGGTGGAGGAACAGACACCATTTCTCAGTGGGGGAGTGACATGCATGTACAGGAAGAAAAAGAATTGATCAGCTATCTTTGAAGATAAGCTATCACACCAAGTGAAAATATTTGAAGAAAGGAGAGAGTAATCGACTATGTCAAATGCCATTGAGAGGTCATTAGAAATGAGGATGAGATGTACTTAGCAATGTAACCTTAAGAAAATATTACGTGTAATGGTATAGGTAGAAGTGATTTGAAGACTATGGAAGGAGAAATATCGGAGCTAGATAGTATACACAATTTTTCCAAAGAGTTTTGTTGTAAACTAAATGAGAAAAATCAGACAGTAGTAGAAACAGGATGAGGGATCAAGAAAGGGTTATTTTAAACTGTGAGAAACAGTGTTGTGTATATGGTCATGGTAATGATCCAGTAGGGGGAAAAACTGATGATAAAAAAGAAAAAGGAAACATTACTGAATAATTTTCTTAAGCAGGCAAAGAAGGATGGAACTAATGTACAGGTGGAGGGTTTGGCCTTAGCTGTAAGGACAGCTTATGTGCACAGATGCAGGCAGTTGGGTAGATATAGTTGGAGAACTAGGGAATTTCTCTTGATTACATCTAATTTCTCAGTGAAATAGGAAGCAAGGTGATCACTGTGAATAGGGATAGTGAGAACACTTGACATTTTGAGGAGAGAGGAGAGGCATGAAAGGCCTCCAGAGAGTGGGAGAAGGAACTGATTAGGGGTAGAATGATTGCTATACAATCGTAGGAGGCCTCTGAGGTTCAGGAACTTAGAGGGTGACCAGTCAGCATAGATCTATATTTTACTCATGCATATTCAGCAGAACATGGACTAGTGGGAGAGATGGGTTTAATTAAGCATGGTTGTAGTTTAGCCAAGGGAATTATACGAAGCTAGAGAGAGACAAGTGAATTGTAGGCACATGCAGGAGGGTGATTGTGATAGTTGATCGTGGAGTTTAAGATGTTGACTTTGATCACTAAAATGCTGTCCCTCTCAAAATGCTATACTTTGTGTTTGTGGCTTTTAAAATTTTTCCAGTGTTTTTTATTCCTCCTTCTATTCAGTACATTAAAACATCCCAACGTTTGAGTAGGCTTGACCAGAAGGCATTGACTTACTTAGCTTTAGAAGTGTTGGACTAGAACATTTTTAAGGGTTTCCTGGGGTTCAGCTCTGATATTCTATGATTATCTTAAGGATTAATTGTATACCTCTTATGTGCAGTTCTCTATAGGAGGTGCTTTGGGATTTACAAAGAAACATTTGATATACTCTATGACCCCAGGATGATTATAATTCAGTATCTTTTTAAAGTAAGTTTAGAATGTAGATGTGCTGGAACTTAAGTATTTAGTGATTGGTGAAAATTGATATTTATTAATCTATTAGTTCTGGTCATATGCAACTATGATAGTGGGCTAACCCCATGTTTGCCCTGACCCTATCACATCATCAATAAACTCCAGGGTCCAGCAACTTTGCCTCCCAGAAACTTAGATTGGAGTGGGGGAAATTGGTGGGTGTTACTTTAGCAGCACATCTCAAAAATGGTGGATTCAACGGATTTGTTCATGTAGGGTCATTGGGAAATGTGGGAAGACTTGGGGCACTTTGATGACTCCAGGAAGGAGAGAATATTCTCCTTTTGCTGTCATGTCAACATAAGCATAGTCTTCTTTGTGTGGAAGAAAATGTGAGTAGTATATAGGCCATTTCTATATTCAGCCCCTGCACTAAACTGGGGCACAGATGATGCACTCATTTCAGACAGTACCAATTGCTGCAGACGGACTCTGCATTTATCAGTTGGCATATTCATTAACTTGACAGATGATTGGTTTCATTGTGCCACATTCTGGTTGTTTGATGTAAAAAGTCCAGGTGTTACTCTAGATACTTTGGGCCTTCAGGCAGAAAACATCATCTACATAGAAGTTTATTACTCTTGACATTTGTATCGTCCAGAAGACACCAGTTCAGGTTTAAAGTTTAGTGTATGCTGGTGCAGCTGGGAGGCTGTGGAGAGGGGTTTTTTCCACTACATCTAGGTTTTATAGTAGCAAGTGCTATAGTAATGTCCAATTAGGTTGAAATTATCCTCCTTCCATAAGGACAAGAAGGATTATGAAGGACAAAAGTTATTCTCATGTTGCCAGAATGCTCCACTTTAAGAAGATCCAATCTAAATGTATGAAAAATGTACACTGGGGAAAAGAATTCACAGCATCAATGAATCCTTTATAATATGTAAACGTTTGCCTCAGAAATCCTTTAAATATTCAACTACAGCTGCATTTTAAAATTGCCCAGTTTACCAAAAATAGTTTTTATATTTATTGTATAATGTGAGTTGCAGGAGAACACTCATTTCACACTTACTACTAATAATTGAAACTAAAATAAAAGAGGGAGGAGAGGTTATGGGTCAAATTTGCAATTCTCAAATTGCAAATAGAACGTAACCCCCAAAACTGCTGCAAAGTTTATTCTATCCAAAAACAAAAACAGCAACAATAACAACCACCACAAACCAAAAATCACGTGTCAGAAGAGCAGATAAAGCTAGAGCCATAGCTCAGGCAAGCAGGCGGGCGGGCAGTCAGGAAGGTGGGTGGACCCAAGAGTGGACACGTGGGTGGGAGGCTCTTCCATCCGTGTACAGGGGAGGATTTGTAGGCAGGGTCCAGAGAGTGGCTAGACAGACTGGCAAGAGAAGCATCTGAAAATATGGCTGGAGGACTTCACTGGTAAGGCAGAGGCTGCTTGCTTTGTGCTTTCTCTATGTGGGCAAATCGCCTGCTACATGTGGGTGGTCCTGACCCATGGGGTTACAAAGAGCCAGAAAATTCAGGAGTTCAAGTGAATTCTACCTATGATTAGAGATGCTAAAATTACCCCTAGACCAGCCTGGTGATTCTGAAAGAGAGGATCACAAACAGAACTTCCCCTTGCTCTCTGGGAGTTGATGATAACAACTTTCTGCCAGGGACTTCAGTCACGCAACAGATGTCACCAAGGACATGGCTTAAGAGTCCAGCTGGCCATCCTTGATGTCACAGAAGACCTCAGTGGCGTTGGAAGTCAATTTCTCTTGAGATTCCTGCTTGAATATCTATCAATTAAACATTAGTAAATAAACCCTGTGGCTAATATTTTTGAGTTTATGGGAAAAGAATTAACTGTAAACAGTGAAAAAAGCA
Source organism: Lipotes vexillifer (assembly GCF_000442215.2). Lineage (NCBI taxonomy): Eukaryota > Metazoa > Chordata > Mammalia > Artiodactyla > Lipotidae > Lipotes > Lipotes vexillifer. The sequence goes on from NW_006793972.1 coordinate 216,115, forward strand.
ACAGATGTCAGGAAGAGTGTTGGGCCCTTCAGGAAGGGGGAAGGGAGGAGACAAGGGGCGGTTTCTTTCCCTCCCGGGACCAAGCTTCTCCCTTAACATTCTAAGGATGCAGAGGCAGCTCACCCCTAACACTGGCATAATAGAAATAGAACTCACGGGGCCAGATGAGATTTCAAGAGATTCACACATTAAAGATTGTCTGCATGTTGATGATCCTGAGTGATTTGGATGGGTGTTGTGCTCCATGTAAGAGATGTGTCCATTCTCCTAACAGACCTAAATTCCTCAGCTCTTAGGTCACAATTTGGCTTCCTAATTTTCAGCTGAGGGAAACAGAATGCAGTGTTGGAGTTTTTCAGTCCCAAATGGTAGTGTCTGCTTCCAAAGAACATTTATTCATTATTTCAGTGAATTTTCTTAGTGATGGCTCTGGCAAATTCTGTAGGGCTACACAGACCTATAAGAGGTTGGGTGAATAGAATAACACCCTTCATCTACTTTCTTCATACTTCTCGGTCTCATCTTCTCACTCTCTTTGGGCTACTCTCAATCCTCCACTGGTCATTTAAGTTTTGAAGCTCACTACAGCTCCATTTTTGGTCTCCTTACCCTCCGTTTTCCCTTAGTAATCTCACCCATTCCTATGGTTTCAGATACCATTCACGTACCAATGATTCCCAAATAGGAAGCTCTACCTCAGTGGTTCTCAAAATGTGATCCCTGAACCAGCAGCAACAGCATCACCTGGGTAGAAATTCAAATTCCTGCCCCTTCTCCCGGCAACCCTGGGAGATTAGAAACCCTGAGAGTGAGGTCTAGTAATCTACAGTTTAACAAGCTCCACCGGTGATTCTGGTGCTCGCTAAAGTTTGAGAACTACTGCTTTAGTTTGTCCTATTTTTGTGAGCTCCATGCTGGTATAGCTGACCAACTACAGTTTCATAGCTGTCTAACAGACATGTACAAAATGGAAACCATGATCTTTCTCCACCTCCCAAACTGTTCCACATTAGGTATTCCAGATTTCAGTACATTATATCATCACTCAGTTTCTTAAACCTGAAATCCAGAGTCACCTCTGACACTTGTTTCCACCTCACGTTCCACATTCAAGTAATGACCACACTGTGTTCAACTTTACTTCTAGAATGTATTTTGCACATACCTGTTTATTTCCATCATGAATACTTCAACCCTGTCCTAAGCCACCATCATCATCTGTTGCCTAGACTACTGAAATAATTTCCACTTGGTGTCTCTGTAGCCTCTTCTGGTCCTCAGCAATCTACTCTTCATATGCTCTTGCCACAGTTCTGATCATGTCAGCCCTTAACTTAGAATCTTTCAAGGACTATCATTTGCACTTAGAATTAGGACCCAAATCTTTAGTAGGTTTTACAAAATTGGTGCTTCTCAAAGGGTCAGGGGGTAAACTCCTGAATTAGAATCTTTTGGAGGTAGGACTTGGAAATTTATATATATAATATTATATAATGCATTCCAATTACAGTCAATCCTCATAAAATTTCATATTATAAAATGTTTAATAATGTATAATTAGTTTTTAGCAGTAAATACAGTTCCCTTTCACTAAAAGCCTAAGAAATATTTGCTCATTATTCTTCTCATTTAAAGATTTTTCAATTAAAAGTTTACTCTTTATGTTTAATTCACTAACATTTTTAGTATAATTGTGTTGTTTTGATCAAGAATGTGTTACTAAAAATTATAATGGTAACTCAATCCAGAAAAAATTCATAACATTTGAAGTGTCATGGTTAGAGAAAATTAAAAATTAAATTTCAACCTATATGCATATTTTGTTACAGACAAGCATGATACAATGATCAACAAAATATTTTTCAAGCACAAAATATATTATTCAAGAATAAATATCTTTGGGAGTATAGTAGAATAGAAATATGAGTTAACAAGGAAAAAAGGAACAATGGAAATTTTCTAAATGGTAAAGAAGAGTATATTAATATATTTTAAATGAGTTATGGTAGTTATAGCATTTGATTTCTCATACGACATTTAGAAGAATGTTGTAGTAGTTTCATTTTTAAATGTCAGTTCTTACAATGCATCAGAAATTAAATGCTTTGCATCTATTTAATATTATGATGATTTTTTCCTGAAAACAAGAATCTTTGCGGCAATGATTTTTCAAAATTATTGGAAAGGGTACAAGAGCAAAAATAAAGACCATTGATAGTAGTGTTTGGGGCAAACTTCTTTATCCTAGCTAGTTTGATCTCTTAACTAAAGTAAAAGTGTTTGACCAATTAATTTAATTTGTAAGTAGGAGTTGAGACAGCATACTCCTATAGATTATTGGGCACAAGATTACTCCCCAAATTTTAAAAAGTCATAAGGAAAAATAATGACAAAATCTAATGTTCAGCCATCCCCACAGAAGAAGCCTCAGAAAAAGGCTGTGACCCCCAAAGTCATAGGGAAAAGGATAGTTGTATAAATTTGGTCAAATAGGGGTCAGTTTCATCTCTAAGGGTCAGGAGACATAACTAAAAGCAATCCTTCCTATCTTGACTTTGACACTCATCCAGATGCACATCTGGATATTTAAGAATGTAGGAGTCTACAGAAAAGTGGACCCAGTCAGACAGGAAGTATCCAAGACCAAGAAGCCTGAGATTTTCCAAGAGTTAGACCACTATTGAGAATTTGTTCATAAATTGGGAGGAGCTGGTTTGTTTTCCTAACTTTCACAACAGGGGGCTGGAGTTAATTTGTTCTGGTTTGAATGTCTTTCCCATCCTTTTTCTATGCTAAGTAGTATTTCTGCTTTCTGTTATCCTATATTTCTTGACCTGTTAAACAGACTGCCTGGTGAAAATCTATTCTCTCTTTATCTTAGAATGTTTCATCTCCCCCCTCAGTAGTATAAAGGATTTTTGTGATTTTGATATTTGTTTGGTCTATTGAAATTGGACCTGGGGGAAAGGAAATCCAAACTGATAGCTTTAAATGGGGAGATGTTAATCAAAGACTACAAACTTTCAGTTATAAGATGAATAAGTTCTGGAGATCTCATGTAAAGCATGGTGACTATAGCTAATAATACTGTATTATACAACAGAAAGTTAAGAGAGTAGATCTTAAATGTTCTCACCAGAAAAACAAAATTGTAATTATGTGACATGATAGGGCTTTTAGCTAATGCTATGGTGATAATCAAATCACAATATGTAAGTGTATCACATCAACACATTGTGCACCTTAAACTTACACAATGTTATATGTCAATAATATCTCAATAAAGCTGGGGAAAACCCCCCAAATTATAGCTTTGATGCAAAGATATCAAGTTGAATGCTTCAAAGAATGCCAAATGCTAATAAGAGAGGAAAATTCACAGGGAAAACATAGGAAATTAGGGGTGAAATGAAGCTTGCATCATAGTAGGAAAGACAATAAAAGTATAAACAAGTAAAAATATGAATGCTAAGGAGAAAACACAGGAGAAAAAATTAGCAGAGTAGGAAGGGAGGAAGTGAGCCCTGTGACTCCCTCAGGGGAGAGCAAGGCAAGCTGAAGAAACAGCCCTTCAAAGACCCTACAATAGGGGACACAGGTTCGAGTCCTGGTCCAGGAAGATCCCACATGCCATGGAGCAGCTAAGCCAGTGCGCCACAGCTCCTGAGCCCATGTGCCACAACTACTGAAGCCCACGCGCCTAGACCACAACTACTGAAGCCCACGTGCCTAGACCACAACTACTGAAGCCCACGCTCCTAGAGCCTGTGCTCCACAACAAGAGAAGCCACTGCAATGAGAAGCATGCGCACCACAATGAAGAGGAGTCCCCGCTCGCTGCAACTAGAGAAAGCCCATGCGCTGCAACTAGAGAAAGCCCATTCACAGCAACGAAGACCCAAGGCAGCCAATAAATAAATTAATAAAAATAAATAAAATATTTCTTTTTTTTTTCTTTTAAAAGACCCTGCAATGGGAGCCTGCCCAGAAGACACCAATGAGGACAGTAGGGCTGGAGCTGAGTGACCAAAAAAAAATAGGAGCTGAAGCCACAGAGTTTGCTAGTGAGCTAGGTCATAAAGAGCATCATGAATGATGCTCTTCATTCATAAGGACTTCAGCTTTTATTCTGAGTGTGCTGGGAAGCCACTGTTGTTGGGCAGAAATATGACGTGGTATGGCAGGATCACCCTGGATGCTTGGTTGAGATTAGACTGAAGTGGAACCAAAGTAGATTCCAAAGGCTAGGTAGGAGACAAAGACATTGAGATAGGTGTGATTTGATGGTGACTTAGACTAGACAAGTGACAAATGAAGGCAGTAAAGGTGGTTCGAGTGTGAAGATTTGAAGCTATAATAGATTTTACCAAGTGGAAAAATTTCATAAACATTTTACAGCTTTTCTGAATATAAGACGGCATCAGCAATATCTAGAGCACTTTTGAGCCATATCGATCTCTTAGGTACCCCTTGATACCATAAAGGTAAAAGATTCTGAAAAGGAGGATTTATTCTAGCAGAAACCAAATGCCAAGAAACAGGTTGTTGGCTCTTTGTGTAGGGA
>NW_006793972.1:220693-240412 GCF_000442215.2 Lipotes vexillifer
GGGAATGCTGGCCTTTTGCCACTGACTGGGTCCAGGAGACAGTCAGTGACCTGCCTGAGCCCGGTCTTGTAAACGGGGAGATAGGACTGTAACACAGCCACAAAGAAAGGCCAGGTGGAAAGTACCTGATGCCGCCTAATGTAATTAGCTCAATGATAAAGATGCACAAGCACGTGGTGGGGTGAAAATTTGAATTTGTAGCCGTATGTGTCCCCTTTAGAGTGATATCTTCTCAGCAGGATGGAAGCATGGGGTTGGAAAGGTGAGGGGACTGGTACAGAAAGTCAGAGCACATGGAGTTGAGCATTTGCCTCTGAGCCAAAGCACTCAGATTCCCCTTCCAACTGACAACATAGCCAGAGCTCTCAACTTTGTTCCAGAAGGTTCTTTGTTCTATTTGAACATACAACTGCTAGCTAACAGCTTGGGAATTTGAGCACATAATTCTCTTTCCTGCCAAAAAACCAGCCCTTCCTGCTAGACTCACAACTAAGTGATTGTTAAAGTAACCAATTAGTCTTATCTCTTTTGCAAAGAGACACCAGCTACATTTTCACATAAAAGGGAACATCCCAGTTACAAAATCCACAGGAATACAATGACAGTGGGGAGGTTGGACAGAGAGGGAGAGGCGATTATTTGGGAGAATGAGGGTGAATAATACAAATCCAGCATAAAAAGTTGGTTGGAATACGCCAAGAACCTAATTCAGGTCCCTTGTCCTCACACTTTACCTTGGGTGATTAAAGCTCATCAGAAAACCATGGAAGGATCTAATAAAGGATGATTTTTACCTAACGGTGAAATATTCATATGTCTCGTGACAGAGTTAACATAACCTTTCTTTGCATATTGCTGTGGCTACATTTTTTTCTCTTCATTGCTTTGACTGGCTCCCATCATATTCCAGACCAAATTGACGACAAATCTCTCTCTCTTCAAAATTATTTGCACATTTTTTTCACCCTGAAAATGTGGGAAACACTTATTTCCTATCTTCTCCTCTCTTCAGCTTTTCTAGTGTACTCACACTTAATTGCATAGAATTATAACATTCTGTTAAGCTAAATCAATAAGCCTCAAAATTTACTGTCACCAGATCCAAGCCAAGGGCCATTAAATTTTCCCAGGATATTAGGCTCTTTGAGACAGACACAAATGGTCCTCTCAAGCCAGTCTCCTCAGTCACAAGGGCTCTAGGATAGTAGTGGGCTTGGTCAATCTACTAAAGTTAATAGACTCCTATTAGGTTCCTAGGCAAGCTTTCTGAAGGATTAGCACAAACCCCAACATTCTGCATAATTCTCCTGAAAGGAAAGGATGCTTAAAACTTTAAAGCATTAAGCAAGGCTACATAATCAAGAGCCTTTAGATTTTTCATTTTATACTCCCAACTTTTGAGATCAGGTCAAAGATGGGGTGAGGGTGGGGGGGGGGGGTCAATGTAACTGTCCTTGGTTCTGAAAGGGTGGTGATATTGAAGTAATTCATTTATTTAAGAATGTCTACCAATGTCTAATGGATTCCCAATATCCATTTATGTAACTTATATCAGTGACAACCCACAGCTCTTTGGTTTACAACTCTACTGTGAATGACTAAAATATAGATTGGGCTGAATAGTTTCTTGGTCATTAAACTGGTTAGAAAAGATACAGTGATTTTATTTTATTTTTAATTTATTAGAGTATGGTTGATTTACAGTGTTGTGTTAGTTTCTGGTGTACAGCAAAGTGATTCAGTTATACATACGCCTATATTTCTTTTTCAGATTGTTTTCACATATAGGTTATTACAGAATATTGAGTACAGTTCCCTGTGCTATATAGCAGGTCCTTGTTGGTTATCTATTTTATATATCTTAGTGTATACATATTAATCCCAAACTCCTAATTTATCCCTCCCCCTCACATTTCCCCTTTGGTAACCATAATTTTGTTTTAGAAATCTGTGAGTCTATTTCTGTTTTGTAAATAAGTTCACTTGTATCATTTTTAAATTAGATTCTGCATGTGAGTGATATCATATATTTGTCTTTTTCTGTCTGACTTACTTCATTTAGTATGATAATCTCTAGGTCTGTCCATGTTGCTGCAAATGGTATTTCGTTCTTCTTATGGCTGAGTAATATTCCATTGTACATATGTATTGGTTGGCCAAAAAGTTCTTTTGATTAATGAATATGTTGTCCAATAAAGTTATTGGTGAAAATGAAAAACGTGTCTTTTACTTTTACTCAAAACCAGATGAACTTTTTGGCCAATCCGATGCCATCTCCTAATTATCCATACCTGTGTCGATGGACATTTAGGTTATTTCCATGTCTTGGCTATTGTAAATAGTGCTGCAATGAACATTGGGGTGCATGTGTCTTTTTGAATTACAGTTTTCTCAGGGTATATGCCCAGCAGTGGGATTGCTGGGTCATATGGTAGTTCTATTTGTAGTTTTTTAAGGAACCTCCATACTGTTCTCCATAGTGGCTGTATCAATTTACATTCCCACCAACAGTGCAAGAGGGTTCCCTTTTCTCCACACCCTCTCCAGCATTTATTGTTTGTAGACTTTTTGATGATGGCCATTCTGACTGGTGTGAGGTGATACCTCATTGTAGTTTTGATTTGAATTTCTCTGATAATTAGTGATATTGAGCATCTTTTCTTGTGCTTTTTGTCCATCTGTATGTCTTCTTCGGAGAAATGTCTATTTAGATCTTCTGCCCAATTTTTTATTGGGTTGTTTGGTTTTTGATATAGAGCTGCATGTTTGTATATTTTGGAAATTAATCCCTTGTTGATTGCTTCATTTACAAATATTTTCTCCCATTCTGTGGGGTGTCTTTTCATTTTTTTTTTTTTTTTTTTTGGGCGATACGTGGGCCTCTCACTGTTGTGGCCTCTCCCGTTGCGGAGCACAGGCTCTGGACGCGCAGGCTCAGCGGCCATGGCTCACGGGCCCAGCCGCTCCGCGGCATGTGGGATCTTCCCGGACTGGGGCACGAACCCGTGTCCCCTGCATCAGTAGGCAGACTCTCAACCACTGCGCCACCAGGGAAGCCCTCTTTTCATTTTTTTTCATGGTTTCCTTTGCAGATACAGTGATATTAAAAATTCCCAGTCCTTAAGATGTTACTCCATGGCAGAACGCCCTGACCTACTATGAAAATATAGTTAAAAAAATAAAGTGTAACAATAATGAGAGAATGTTGGAGAAAGAAGAGAAACATAACGTGCAGCAAAATTAGCCATATAATGTATTAATACGTCCTAGTTCAAAACTGTTATAGGAAGAAGTAGACTTTAAAACCTGAGGGGAAAAAGTTTAAGCTGAAAACAGAATCAGAAGTTCAAAGATGATGAAATACTGATGTCAATTTAATAAAAGCAAGTGTCTATACAATATAGTGGAAATTAAGGGTCTGGTTCTTTGCATAATTTAGATTAGGGAAGCATAATATGGTTTGCACACATTTGGAATATAACCAGCTAGCAAGGGTATTATCTCAAAGAACTATGCTGGAGCCAAATGAGATTACTGAGGACAACAAACCACTCCCTTTGATATCATGTCACATTTATAGCGGGAAGTGCATATAAAAGCCTAATTTCCACACTTAATTAGGGACTATCTCACTGGAAACCTAGATGGAGTCACAAGAGAGAGCAAAGATAAAAATGTCTGTGGGTTTTGTATAAATACGTAAATTTCTAGATGAAGAGAAAACTATCCTTGCAGGAAAGCTGATTGTATTTCTTTACAGAGAAACTTCTAAATAATTTCATTCCTCAGTAGGGATTGCCTGTTTCTGTTGCCTGTGACAGGGACCATATCATAGGTCTTGCTGTAAAATAAATCAATAAATTCTTTAACACACAATAGTAAGTCTGGCACTGCACTGTTCCCCAGGTGTAGGAGCAGGTGAGAGATAAAAGGGAGTTAACACAAATCAATTGACAAAAATTTTTAACAACTTAAAATTTAAATATTCTAAAACCTGACTTTGGCCTTGGTGAAAATGAGGGTTACAACAAACAGGAGAACCAATGAAAAACCCTACTGGATATTTGCTAAGTTGGGCTCTATGAGATATTCCTGGCAATTCCCACATCATGTAGTATTTAGGTTCAAAATCCTAAACACACATACACACACACACCCATGCAAGAAAGTTCTTGTACTAGGGTACACCCCGTCAAGTCTTCAGTGGATATAATAACCCTGCCAATGAAACACAGTATACCTAGTGCCTCTATCCGTTATCATTATTGGTTGAGCCTCAGCAAAGAAAACCAACTTGTCAAGGTAAGGACCCCACCGCTTCTTGGAAGCCAGGATCTAAAGGAGATACCCTGTGCTCCTGAGATGCTAATAAAGGACCGACTATTTTCAGACTAACCTAATCATTTAAAGCTCTGGCTTTGTTTGAAACAAATGATCAGTAGAAAATGCGTTCTTGCAGAACTACACAGAGGTGCAGGCCAAATAATTGCTATATATGGAACAGACTGGGAGAAGGCCATGTTCATCTTGATTTTAGGATCTTAATGCCTTGATTATATTTATCTGTATTATCCTGTGCTGTTAATGTGTCCTCTAATACCACATCTTCCACCATAAGTTGGTCCCCATCAAGAAGAATTGCCTCAACCACAAACAAACCTGATTCACAAATATGGTCACAGTCATGGTCAATGTTTAGCCCATATTGAATTTTTCTAAAGCAAATATTGTTCCGTGCTCTCTATTTTCAGAGCAGATCACTGCCTAATGTGTTATCCTACTCACCTGCGAGTGAAAATCCCCCTTCTGCTGCTCATTGAGAGCGTTGCATAAACCCTAACAAGATGGGTCATCAGGAAGTCAAACTGCTAAGTTCTGGAGAAATCTCATTTTGAAAACAGAAGCCACTGTAAAATAATTGGCTTTAATCCAGTGTAATAGTTACCTCAATCAGAGCAGACCCATGAATAAGCAACTGAAACTAAGTTGCAGTCCTCCCAGAGTTATCTTGTTCTTCCTAACCTTCTTACATTTCAAGAGGGGATAGAAAAATACTCTGGTTTTCTGACTCAGATTAATGCTTCCTTAGGAAAATGATACCGTTGCTGCATTCACATCTGTGGCTTATTCCAAATGCATTAAGGTGTGCCTCTCATCAGTGTTCCAGCCAGATGGGCCATCTGGGACCAAAGTCATCTGTCTTAACCAAGGATGCTGTTGTAGAATAAGCAAGACCCTTCTGAACAATACAGTATCACCACCAACAGGTAAAAAGTCCTGGAGTTGAAGCCCATATGGTGCCCTCAGTGGCAGGTTTGCATAAAGACAAATCCACTCTTAATTGCTTTTTAGTACATGTAACCTAGGTAGTTTCTGAGTGAGAAAAAATCATTCTTCTAAATTTTACTCTTGCAAATTGGCTTGTGGAAATGAGATTTACCACTTACCTGAAAATAGCACCCTCAATGCAGCTGTTACACTACCACTAACTGTTCAGTGTCCATAAACTTCTGCACGTTGAGACTCCCCGAATCCAAAGTCCCCTCCTTTGTGGAATCTGTATCTGTTCTTTGCTTTATGCATCTCAAAGAGATTTTCTATATGTTTATATTGGAATATATTCCACAAATGTGAACCTCCCAGCTGAGGAGCTGATAATGTCAGAACACTTACTAATGCATGTCTCCTAGGTACATGGAATAAAAGGAGGAAATTTCCAGTTGCTTTGTATTCTATCCCACACATACTTAAGAGCAGGTATTAAATGTATCTACCCTCAGAATCTAGGATGAATCTGGCCTAGAATCGTAGCCTCCATCATTTTGCCGGTTTGCTTCCAGATCTATCCATAACCTTCAGCTCTGTAAGGTACTGCAGGGTACAAAGTCCTGTAGATTATACATCCGAGGATCTCTTGCCAACTAGCTCCCTATTAGCCAGTGGGAGTCACAGGTGAGAGACTGGGGAGCTAGTGAAAAGGAGAAGCCAGGGTGTCTTGCCCTCCCTCTCAGCTTTAGGAAGCATCTCCAGCTGGGGCTACACCTCTGTGATTCCAGCTCCTATAAGGCAGCTGCTCCCTCCAAGGCCCAACTCCCAAAGGTAGCCCACACTCTTGTGAGGAGTAAAAATCTTTCCTACCTTGGTCCCTCCAGCTCTATAAGTCATATATAGCTTCTTTTTGTCCCATCTTTGGGTTGTCTGCCCAGCCCATTTTCCCTTTTAGCTCTTCCAACACTTTTAAACTAGTGTCCACGTTAAATTACTTTTGCATAGGTCTGTTTCCCTGAGTAGACTCTGTTACCATGAACCTGAATGCAGCCAGTTCATCTGTCTGAGGAGTAAAAACCCATAGCATCTGGCACTGATATCCGGGAGTTTATATGTGAACTTTTGACCACTGAGAGAACATTGCTTGCAAAATTACTAACATGTGCAGTAGTTTTTGCTTATCCTCTGACAAAAGGAAGGCATTCTCTGGCCATTCTAAATAACCCAGAAAATCCTACCTGCTAACTTGAGTGCAATCTATTTGATAAGAGGTGCATAAAGGTACTAAAGCAACGGTTCTCAACCTAGGCTTCCACTAGCATAACTCAAGAGAATTAAGAAAACCCTAATATGCAGTTTGTACCCCAGACCAATGAAAACGAGAGTCTCTGGAAGTGGAACCCAGGCATTAGTACTTTATAAAACTTTCTAGATGATTCCAGTGTGCAGCCAGGATGAGAACCACCTCTTGCTTCTCCCACTGACCCAGTTGCTGGTGAATCTAGAGGAGTGCCAGCTGATTCTTCTAGTTGCTGCTGCTTCTCATCTGCCTGTTGGCTCTACTCCTAGGACTGGTTCTGAGCTTAGGAGACCAGAGGAGCCCATCCCTTGACAGTGCCCGTGAGTGGCATTAAAGTTGTTGGAGTTTGGCACTGTGATAGCCCACTGCCATCGTCAACCCCCCTCCCTGATCCTTACAGCTGCCAGGAATGGTGAGACTTCCTGCAGAGAAGCTAAAGTGGGGTCGTCAACACCAGGTGTAAGAGGTAGCAGGATAGGATTTTATTTCTAAAGACTTAAAAGTTTTAGTTTCTCACTTTGACCAAAAGTGGGTACTTACATTTGTTTTCTGCTGGAATCTATCACAAGTATTTTAAAAATTCATTATTTTATATAATATAATGATTCTATTCTATATTCTATTATTTCAAGAAACTATAAACCTTCTCTTGCCACAGTGTTTCTTATCCTGGTTTATGGAGCCACAGTCTCCCAATACCCTAAACCAGAAACTTCAGAGTTAACCTAGAGCCTCCCCTCACTCTTACCCTCTCCCCATCACCACCGCACACATATCTAATCACCACTAAGCCCTGTTGACTGGAATTCCTAAATAAAACTCAAGTCCATCTCTTTATTTCTGTTCCTACTCTCACTGACTTGGCCAAGGCTAATGGTTCTCAACTCTGACTGCATATACAATCATCTTGGCTAGGCTTAAAAATGCTTGTGCTCAGGCCACATCCCAAACCAAATAAAACAGAGTTTCTGAGAATTATATATATTTTTAAAGCTTCCCATGTGATTCCAGTGGACAGCCAACTATGAGAACCACTAGCTTAGGCCGTCTCTTTTTTTTTTTTAACTTGGACCCTTGTTGTAACTTCCTAATTGGTCTCCTGGTGTGGCATCACTCTTAGTTCATTGTCTATGTTGCTGCCAGAGAGATCCTTCCAAAATGCAAATCTGGTCATATTACATGGTGGCTTGAAATCCTCAAGCAGCTTCTCGTTGCCTATAGGGGAATGATCTCCAGACACCTATGTGTGATGTGTAGAAGAGAAATACATGCTTGGAGACAAATCAGATCTGAGCTCAAATTCCACCTCTATCTAAGCTACATGATCTAGGCAAATCAATTCATCAATCTGAGCTGCAATTTCTTTAACCATAAACTTTCTCATGGAATAATTTATGTAAAGTACTTGGCACAGTGCCAGGCACGTAGTGTTGAGTAAATAAAAAAATGGTTGTTGTAACAGTAGTGTGTAAGCCCCCCCCAGCTGCTATCTAGTTCTCCAATCTCATTTTTCCCTCTCCTTCCATTGCCCACTAACCTCCAACTCAACAGATTTATTGCAGAATCCCAACAAGCCATTTCATGACTGCATTCCTGAGTGTAGTTCTGTCAACTTAAGGTGCTATCCTCCCATCTCCCTGGCCAGTCCTACTCACTACTAGATCTAGTTCAGAGCATCGCTTCTATGAAGGCTTCCCTGACCACCTCCACCTTCGCAAACACCCTTTTCTTTTGTGTAACTCCTATATATTATATTGAGATTATCTGTTTACTTCTCTATCACTAGATTGTGAGCTTCCTTAGTATAGAGGCTGCCTTATGCATTTATGTGTCCAGTAACAAGTATAGTGCTTGGCATTTGGTAGGTACATCAAAATGTTTGTTACATGACTGTATAGCTTTAAAATATCGATAAGTTAAAGACTTCAAATAGCCAAAACAATTTTGAGAAAGAAGAACAAAGCTGGAGACATCACATTCCCTGATTTCAAAGTATACTACAAAGCTACAGTAATCAAAACAGTATGGTATTGACACAAGAACAGACACATAGATCATTGGAACAGAGCCCAGAAATGAACTCACACTCATATGGGCAATTAATCTATGACAAAGGAGGTGAGAAGATACAATAGAGAAAAGACAGCCTCATTAATACATGGTGGGAAAACTGGACAGCTACATGCAAAATAATCAGACTGGACTATTATCTCACACCATATACAAAAAATAAACTCAAAATGGATTAAAGACTTAAGTGTAAGACCTGAAATCATAAAACTTCTAGAAGAAAACATAAGGCAATACATTCTTTGACATTGGTCTTAGTAATATTTTTTTGGCTATATCTCCTCAGGCAAGGAAAATAAAAGCAAAAATAAATAAATGGCACTACATCAAACTTAAAAGCTTTTGCATGGTGAAAGAAACTATCAACAAAATGAAAAGGCCACCTACTGAATGGGAGAAGATATTTGCAAATGATTTATCTAATAAAGGGTTAATATTCAAAATATACAGAGAACTCAAACAACTCAACATTGAAAACCACCACCACCAACAACAACAAAAACAATTTAAAAATGGGCAGAGGATCTGAATAGACATTTTTCCAAAGAAAACATACAGATGGCCAACAGGCATGTAAAAAGATGCTTATCACCACTAATCATTAGGGAAATGCAAGTCAGAACCACAATGAGATATCATCTCACACCTGTCAGAATGGCTGTTATCCAAGAGGCAACAAATAAGTGTCGGCGAGGATGTGGAGAAAAGGGGACCCTCATGCATTGATGGTGGGAATGTAAAGTGGTACAGCCACTATGGAAAACAGTATGGAGATTCCTTTAAAAATTAAAAATAGGACTACCATACAATCCAGTAATTCATGGAATCCACGAATTCCACTTCATTATCTGAAGAAAACGAAAACTAATTAGAAAAGATATATGTACCCCTGTGTTCATTGCAGCATTATTTACAATTGCCAAGATATGGAAGCAACCTAAGTGCCCATCACTAGAAGAATGGATAAAGAAGATGTGGTGTATATATACAATGGAATATTATTCAGCCATAAAAAATAATGAAATCTCATCATATGCAACAACATGGAAGGACCTAGAGGGTATTATGCTAAAAATAAGTCAGACAGAGAAAGATAATGTGTGATTTCACTTACATATGGAATCTAAAAAAAAAAAAAAAAAAAAAAAACAAAGAAATTCATAGATACAGAGAACAAACAAGTTGTCAGAGGGCAGGGAGGAGGGGGGAGGAGAAAAATAGCAGGTATGAAATGTACAATGTGGAGAATATAGTCAATAATTATGTAATATCTTTATATGGTGACAGATCATAACTTATCATGGTGATCATTTTGTAATGTATAGAAATATCTAATCATTATGTTGTGTAATGGGAACTAACAGTGTTGTAGGTCAATTATACTTCAAAAACAAACCAACAAACAAACTCAGAAAAAGAGTTCATATTTATGGTTACCAGAAGTAAGTGGGGAGGTGGGGGGAGAAATTAGATGAAGATAGTCAAAAGGTACAAAATTCCAGCTATAAGATACATAAGTACTAGGGATGTGATGTACAACATGATAAATATAATTAGCATTGTTGTATGTTACATATGAATGTTGTTAAGAGAGTAAATCCTGAGAGTTCTTATCACAAGGAAAAAAATATTTTTCTCTTTTATTTTGTGTCTATATGAAGTGATGGATGCCCACTACACTTATTGTGATCATCATTTCATGATGTATGTAAGTCAAATCATTATGCTGTACATCTTAAACTTATACAGTGCTGTATGTCAATTATATCTCAATTAAACTGGGGAAAAAGAGAAATTAGAGAAAAAATTCAAGGACTGTCAAGGTTGTATACTGCTAACCTTTGAAGGCAATGCAATGCGGTGCAGAATACAACCATCTTTTTCCACAAATTTCCACCAGATTCTGGTGTCCTTTGAGAGACACTACTAGGGTGAAAAGACCACCGTTCACATGTTTTGTGGTACAAATTATGTTTTTATTTTGGAGGACAGGATTCTTGAACCAGAATGGTTTCATCTTAACTCCTCTATTTGCTAGCTATATGATGGTAGATAAATGATTTAACCTCTCTGAAACTAAATTTCCTCTTCTAAAAGATGGGACGGTAACACCTACATTGTGGTGCTGATATAAGGAATGAATGACGTAACATGATATATATAAAGTATTTGGTGTAGTAAGTCCCCATTAAATGGAAGGTATCATTATTATTGTTACAATCAGTATAAAGAAAGAATATTTTATTAGCTTTCATTCCTATTTTTTGTTTGTTTTACATGATAAAACTGGTTTGATTTTCTTGACTAGGTGATTTAATAAAAATATTCAAATCAGTTAATATGAATACACAAAACCCACATATGGGCAGCTACTATACCAAGTATTTGAAATTACTTAACTTAGAAATCTTAGCTCACCTGAGTTTATACAAGTATAGCAAAAAGTATCACTTGTGGGTAGTTAGGATTTTTCTCACCCAACTGATGCTCGGTTCTGTTCTCTGCCTCTAAGGAAACATCTTTTCCCATCTTAGCATTTACCATGGCAAGTGTGTATTTTTTGTCAAGAGATAAGGAAGCAGTTCTTTACTGCTACTGATATTCCTGAATTATCTTGATAAGAAAAAATGGTAGTTTATCACTTCCTACAGGGACAAACAATATTTAACATTTCATGTAATTTAATATTCTTATATTTTTTATGCATTCTAAACTTCAAAGACATTAATAAATTTATGGGATTTTTTTCGGACACTAGCAACTTCTGCTTACTCCCTTCCAAAAGGAAATAGCTAAGGTCCTGAAATTTAGATGCATAACTCAAAATGAGGTGTGTAATTTGCAGTTATATTCTTCACCTTTTTACTACTTAAGTAATATTTTCCAAACCTGAGTACTTATCAGACTAAATTGAACTTAAAACACATGTAGAGACCCCTTATGTTAGAATCTCTGGGGATACGGCTTCAGGATCTATATTTTTAAAACCTCTTCAAGTATATATTGATGATCATCCAGGTTTAGGAAATTTTGCCTTATAGATTTATTATATATATTTGCACATGGTAGATACATAGTACAGATTTACTGAGCTCAATCGTTATGCAGTAGAATAAGATGTATCACTCAGGAGATAGCCGTTCTACTGTTTTTGGTTCTCAAGTCCATTTATGATACCATATTATTAATTATTTGGGCCAATAAAAAAAACCTGTGGTTTATAGATTTAGAAGTTTCTCTTTGGATTCAGCAAAGCTTTGGTGAATACTTAGTTTGTGCAAAGCACCATGCTCAGAATGTGGAATGAAGATGGGAAATAAAAAGATGAGTGGTGCTTACTCTTACTGCCCAGTAGGGAAGAAAGACAGAGCCAAATAATACAAGCCTTAGTACAATGAAAGTTGGGAAAATATTAATTTTAAACCTAGCCACTGGATTCCCTACTGGATCATGGGGTCAGTGGTCTGGGTGGGGTCACTTTTAAATCTAGTCCCATAAGGCTCATAGAATATCCTCCTAGGGGTAAAACAGCAAGCAGAAAAATTGAGGTGCTTTAACAAAATAGGTAAAGTCCTCTGTACTGACATCGCATTTTGAACACCTGTTTGTGCTTACCACCTTTTTTTTTTTTTTTTTTTTGGTTATTTGTATGATCTTTCCAAACATCAGTTTTTCCTATCTATAAAATGAAAGTGCTGGAACCTAACTTTGTTTTTAGTTTAGTTCTATGAGCCCATGAATTTTAATAGTGAAGGGAAATCAAACTGTATCACTGAAGTCCCCAAATAAAATTTTCTCTTAATAAGAAAAAAATGTAAAATATTAGATTGGGAGAGAAACTGTCTAGGCCCATTTTACAGACAAGTCTCTTGGGCCTAGAAAGAATACAGAAAAATATCCAAATCATGCAGTTGGTTTACTGACAGATCCAGGACTGGAAGAAAAATATATCTTTTAATTCTCATTTCAATGTGCTTTTAACAATGGTGTGTGTGTGTGTGTGTGTGTGTGTGTGTGTGTGTGTGTGTGTATGTATGTGTATGCAGGCACACTCACACTTTGTGTGGCTGTTAAGTCAGGCTAAGGAATGTGGATAATAATTTATACTATCTTTAAACTACTACCTTTACTGAGAAGTTAATTTTTAGTCTATTTATGGAACATCTGCATTAGAAGTCATAAATTCAAATGCTCCTCTGGTCCTGTAAATAACAGTAATGTGTACTTTGGGCTAGATGTAATAGAATAGGAAATGGTGAGGGGTGTGACATACCAAAAGGGTATATTCTTAAGTTTCCTACAGATTTTTCCATGTGGAACTGTATCCCCAGGATTGATAGATCACCCAGGTTTTCAGGAGAAGCCAGAAATATGGATTTTTGTGTGAAATCTCCCAATTTTTAAATGCTTTTCAAAAAAAATGTTTAACAATGTATGACCTGAACAAAACACATTTGTAGGTTGAATCCAGCCTCTTAGCTGTCATCAAGCTTCTTGTCCACACAAAATAAACATATTCACTGTCATTTCCAAGTTTTAAAATGAGCCACTAACCAAATATTCATGGCTCTGGCCATGGAAGTGACTCCTGCTTTTGATTACCATTTATTTGGACAACATAGTAGGAATTTTATATATCAAACTTGCTGAGACGAATGAGATCATTCTTTTTATTTTTTATTGAAGTATAGTTGAATTAAAGTGTTGTATTAATTACTTCTGTACAGCAAAGTGACTCAGTTTTATATATATATATACACACACACCTTCTTTTTCGTATTCTTTTTCATTATGGTTTATCACAGGGTATTAAATATAGTTCCCTGTGCTATAGAGTAGGACCTTGTTGTTTATCCCTTCTATATATGCCAGTTTGCATCTGCTAATCCCAAACTCCCTCTCCTACTCTCTCCCACCCCCTCCCCCTTGGCAACCACCAGTCTGTTCTCTATGTCCCTAATTTTGTTTTTGTTTCATAGACAGGTTCATTTGTGTCATATTTTAAATTCCACATGCAAGTGATATCATATGGTATTTGTCTTTCTCTTTCTGACTTACTTCACTTAATATGATGATCTCTAGTTGCATCCATGTTGCTGCAAATGGCATTATTTTATTCTCTTTTATTCCGTCATATATATGTACTACATCTTCTTTGTCCATTCATCTGTCGATGGACATTTAGGTTTCCATGTCTTAGCTATTGTGAATAGGGCTGCTATGAACATAGGGGTGCATGCATCTTTTTGAATTATAGTTTTGTCTGGATATGTGCCCGGGAGTTGGATTGCTAGATCATAAGGTAATTCTATTTTTTAGTTTTCTGAGGAACCTCCATACTGTTTTCCACAGTGGCTGCACCAACTTACATTAATGGGATCATTCTAAGAATAACTTTGCCTAATCTCTTGCTACAATTGAGCTAAAGCTAATGGTCTTTCTTTTGTTATATTTAATTCTGTGAATAGTCTAGGTATATCATATCTAAATGAATACAGTTATTAAAGTTTACTTACAAATCTCCCAAGGAAATACATTTCCATGTAAATAGTATAGTAACTACATATAACACAATGTATGAAAGGTGAGCTGGGCGAGAAGACTCAAGGATTCATCCTTAGTGCTTTATTTTGGTCTTACCGCTTGTCCACACATTCTACTTCTAAGCTGGCTCTATGGAGATTTTTTTTTCCAATAAAATAATCCAGGTAAAAATTATATCCTGCAAGGGAGAGCTACATTTTGAAGAAGAAGAAGGAAAAAAGCCAGATAATGCACTTCTGCATCTAACATCTAAGATCAAGGTGTTTAAAATTGTATTTGAGCCCTGGTTTTTTGGCTGCCTCATCCCTGATATTTTTCCTGTTTCTATTTTATCTGCCTCCTTTATCCTGTTTCAAATTTATCCTCTAGTTCAAAGGAACTGTCTAAGGGATAAAAGTTCCCGATGAAAGAAACTTTGCAATCCTCAACTCTATTTTGGAAAGCCCTAAACAAGTATTTCTGGCAGAAAAAAAGGGGGCATATTTTCACAGCAGGAGTGAAGAGATTTCCCAGGTAGAGTACAATTAAGTCCCAAAGACTGTGGATCCCTGGCTAAGAAATGATGACCTTACTGGCCTTTTGCCTGTGACTTAATAAGGAGCCAGAGGGTGATCGGGGCTGTGACCAAGGCCTAGGTAATCTTCATCCCCTGCCTGGGCAACTGGAATCCTCCATCTGGGGCTGATTTCACTGTGTGTTACTGTTGTTTTAGGAATATATGCAGCAGCGTGACACAGGCAGCAATTCAGAGAACTCGCCCAGGGAAGGCAAGCTAATGAACACATTTCAGCATGGCACCTCTCCATGACTCCCAAAGGCTTTGCCCACTTGGGCAGAAGATGAAACAGAAGGCCAAGCCAGATCTGATGGTGTTTTCTCTGGCAAGCGACATAAGTAATCTGACACCAAAGATGGGCACTCATTTTCTTGTGAAGGATAGGGGTAAAGTTAATTTGCATTTTGGGCCCAACTAATATCCATGGTCCAAAATATATTTGAAAATCATTTGCATGAATATGCCAGGACACAGTTTGCCAAAATTACTTCATAAGGGTTCATACAGTATAGTCATTGGCAGTATTATTTGAGAATGATTTAGTTGGATCTGTGCCAATATTTTGTGTAGAGAGGGTTCAGAAATGCTGTTTTTCATAGCTCAGTTGTACAAGATGACACATTTACAGGAAAATGTCACTAAAATCTGTGAACTGGTAGAAAGTTACCCTGAGCTGAAATGTTAAAAGGGAGATTTTGTCTCTTAAATTTATGCAGTGAACAGCACCTGGCTATTTTGCTAGAGATCTTAGGTTACGTTATCAAATAGAAAAGCCTAGTGTATAATGGATATGCTAGTTCCGTGAGGATAAGTTCTCCTAATGTGCTTAAAACAGTATTTTCCCCCCACTGGTTTAATCATTCTCCCTATAATCTTCTCCATGCTATTAATTTATGTAGCATCTTCTTCCTTTATAGCACAAAATAACTTAGACCTAACTGGTATGCAATTTTCACAAAATTTGAATTAGTTTAGGTTAACAAGTTTTTTGTCTTTTTCTTTGCATTAGCTCACAATTATTTCTGTCATCTCTCTCCTCTACTCCATTTATCTCAGAGAGTCTGCTCTCTTCCTTACTACCTAGTGACCATAATAATGTCTAACGTTAAGTGAACACAGTCAGTCAAGCACTGAGCTAAATTCTTTTCGTGAATTATCTTATTTAATTCTTATAACATCCCCATGAAGTAGGTACTGTTGTTATCCCATTTTCAGTGGATCAGAAGCCTGAATTGTCCATGATGACAGAGCCAGTAAGAAGTGAAGCCAATAGCTCCACTTTTGACCCTTCCCCATCTCCCTGGGGCCCCGCAAGAGGGGAAACAATTTCCACAGTGATTTTTCTCCTCATGTCACTTCTCTGGGGACTGCACACCAACTATGAGCTTGTGCAAAGTGCCGGTGGGGGGCCAGAGAAAATGAGGAGAGACTGTGTCCTGAGCTTGAATCATTTGATGGTGATTAAATCCTTACAACATTTTTAAGACTTACAGCTCTGCAAAGAAACAGCTCTGCAAAGAAACAAGAGGAACCAGTTGGTGTCCAAGTAGCAAGTTATATTTTCATTTAATTAAAATGGCAATTGGTCACTCTCTGAGGCTGAAACATACTTGGGAGAGAAAAACAAGCACTTCCAAGGCTCACTTTCTCTTTCTCTGCTGTCTTTGTTCCCAATACTCTCCCCTGAGTGAGTGGTTCTGGAAGGAAAGGCTCTTCCCCCCACTCCCACCCCCCCGCCAGCTGCTCATTTTCCTTGATTTTGTCACCAAATTCTAATCCCAAGTTTGACAGCTCACAATTTGCCATAATGGAACAGATAAACTTGTTTGATTTCTTGCACAAGTCAACTTAAATGAAATTAGCCAGCAGGTAAGGCCCTTTACACTTTGCAAAGCTCCTTTTCACGTGCATTATCTCATTAAACTGTCAAAAAATTAATTAGGATAAAATGACTGACAGAAAAGAATTGAACCTTTGTTTAAAGCACAGATGCCCCCTGACAAATCAGTACCAGAAATTATTGAAAAAGAAAAATTAATAGTATTTATGTGAACCAGGAATGGATCGAGGATGTTGGTTGTTGCTAACCTCCATCATATCAAAGTTTTCATCTGACTTTCCCATCAGTGTATAAGCGGGACAGCCAATCTAAACTCACCTTCCCATAATAAAAACACTTCATTTATTGCAGTTTCAGAAATAATTGGCTATTGGTTCCTTTTGCTCATTGTGCCATTATAAATAATAATGGATCCTAGAACAACTTTGCCTTTTTTCTCTCATTTCAGGTGAATCCTGTGGATTGATAAAATCTAGCTGTTGCTGTAACAGCTATACCACAGTACTAGTTTCAGAAAATACTGGGGTACATTTTCCCTTAATCCTTCTCATCTGATGCTATTTTTTCCCCTAATTGCTGATTCCTTTTGATTGTGTTTGATGTGACAGCAGGTATCGTTTGAACCCTGTGAAGTGATTCCTGTTTCGAATATCCACACCCCTCCAGACATACTTGCTTGGCCATTCTGTGTTTACTCAGGGTCAACCTCAGTAACAGTTGACAATTATGATGTTCTTACTACATACCAGACACTGTGCTGAGAACTTTAAGTGCATTATCTCATTCAGTCCCTGTATTCATCTCACAAATTTGGACATCTTATTATCCCCATCCAGTAGAGGACAGCCCTGAGGTTGAGGTAAAGTGAATTGGTATGTTGCTGCTAGGATTCCAATCGAGGTCCACTTACTCCAAGAACTGAACTCCTAAACCATCACACTCTTCACAGATGATGAATGAGTTTAATGATCATCATCACTTAACTGGTTTAAAGTATGGAAGAGCTAGGGAGTTAGAGTATATCAGTCAATTTTTGTTATATAATTTTGTTATATAATAATTATGCTGCATAACAAACCAGTGGCTTAAAATAACAATAATTATTCATGCTCGTATACATATCGGTTGCTTTAAGCTTAGCTGATTGAAGCTTGGCTTGGCTGGGCTTAGTCCCAACCTGCAGCATGGGACCAGGTCTGCTCCACATTTCTTTCATCCTGTCCTCCATGATCAGTGGGCTGCCTGGAGCTTGTTCATCTCACGGTATTAACAAAAGAGAAGAGGCAAGCGGAAACACACCATGCCTCTTAAGGTCTAGTCTTGGAGCTGGCACACTATTTCCACTCATGTTCTATGGGCAAAATAAGCCACATGGTACAGCTCACCATGAACGAGATTGGGGAAATATACTCCACCTTTAGTGGGAAGGACTACAACGTCACATGGCAAAGAGAGTGGACACAGGGAGACGGGGAGGAATGGGCAGTGACAACATGAATACACTCTACCATGGGAGACAAATGGTTAAAAAAATGAGCTCTGCATCGATCGCGTGCATGTATGTTCATACGGTGAAGAAAGAGGAAGAAGACTTGACCTCAGCTGAGCAGAGAAATAGAGTCTAATGTTCTATTCCTAATTCTTGTATATAGAAGTGAGAGAGAAGGTCCAAAAGGTCTCAGGGACCATTGGCTGCAAATGGACCTGATGAGCAGTGATTTTAAGGCTAAGCAGATCAGCAAAGAATACTGTTACAGCATTTATGCTTCTGAGATAGAACTGGCTGACAAGTAAGAGAATAATATTTATGAGAATGAAAACAGTTGGAATTGGGAATACATGGGAAACTCAGGATTTACAGAACCCACAGTCTGAAGAATACTTTAAATGATTTTAAACCTCACTAACCTAGAGTAGAATTCTAGACTCCAAGTCGAAAGGGCTCTTAGAAGTCCTAAAGTCTAATAATACCCAATGCTTGAATTTGCTCTGTAACATGCAGCCTCTAAACATTTCCTGTGACCATCCTTTCCAAATCCTTTTTGAATAGCTGTCTTCCTTGTTCTTGTCATTATAATGTATCCCATGTATCCACACTGCCTTTGGGTGAGCTAGCAAGTAAAAGCCACCCAAAGATGATAAACCCAGGAATACTCCTTCCCTTGCCGGTGATGAACCATTCCTGCGCAGGGCCAGCTTCACAGGGTCTTGTGCTTAGCAGGGTCCCAAGCCTGACTTAATACTCTACAGATGCCATCTTGAAATTCTTAATAATTTTTTAACAAGTGACTGCATTTTCATTTTGTTTTTAAATTTCTTTTTTTCTTTTTTCTTTCTTTCTTTATGGCTGAGTTGGGTCTTTGTTGCTGCGCGTGGGCTTTCTCTAGTTGTGGTGCACAGGCTTCTCATTGCAGTGGCTTCTCTTGTTGCAGAGCATGGGCTCTAGGCATGCAGGCTTCAATAGTTGTGGCTTGTGGGCTCTAGAGCTCAGGCTCAGTAGTTGTGGCGCACGGGCTTAGTTGCTCTGTGGCATGTGGAATCTTCCCGGACCAGGGTTCGAACCCGTGTCCCCTGCATTGGCAGACGGATTCTTAACCACTGCGCCACCAGGGTAGCCCTGCATTTTCATTTTGCACTGGGCTCCACAAATTACCTAGCCTATCTTTTTTTTTTTCTTTGTTTTTTTTTTTTTTTTTGCGGTACGCGGGCCTCTCACTGTTGTGGCCTCTCCCGTTGCGGAGCACAGGCTCCGGACGCGCAGGCTCGGCGGCCATGGCTCACGGGCCCAGCCGCTCCGCGGCATGTGGGATCTTCCCGGACCGGGGCACGCACCCGCGTCCCCTTCATCGGCAGGCGGACTCTCAACCACTGCGCCGCCAGGGAAGCCCACCTAGCCTATCTTGATGTAAGTTGCCACCATCATTGTCTATTCCTGAGTTAGTTCCACACCTCAACACCTGCTCCTCACCTTTCCATTGGGGCAATTCTCCTCTCTTACCAGATTTGGTTCCTGCTTGAGTCTGTTCTTCATGGTCTCTTGATTTCACTGTTCCCCGGTTTTGATGGAGAGATTCCCTCAGTCCGCCCCTGCTGGACAAGGCCCTCACTGACACCTTACTTCCTCCCCAACGGGGAAGAGTA
>NW_006793972.1:240422-264828 GCF_000442215.2 Lipotes vexillifer
ACGGTGACCTACAGAGCATTCTTCCTTAAGCTAAATTTAGGTCTGGCCCCACTGGTTCTAGCTCTTCCCCTTGGAACTATGCACAATAAATGTTTGATTCTTCACCTTTTTGATGCCAGCCCTTCAAAGCCGAATTGAGGAGTCACTTGGTAGAGAGGCACAGTTCAGCTTCAGGAAAAGGCCTGGTGGCATCTGGCCATTGATGGTGGGTAAATAGAATGTGTTCAGCCCAGGTTGTTATCATCCTCATCTTTCCACTCATCTTAATATGTCAGCTGTGCTCATTTAGTGTCTGCATACTTGAAGTTTGATGTAGTGAACTCCATCTGAAAAAGCCTTGTCATCCTCCTATTATCAACTGAATTCAAAAACACAAAACCATATTCCTTGTACTGAAAACCACATCTTCCTCATAGTGTATAAATTATTTAACTGATTCTTTAGGTCTGTGATAGAAGGAAGAGTCCAAACAGGAGACTTCAACAGACTTTTTGAACATATGTAATTTGAGCTTTTATACTTGATGCCATATTTTTGAAATAGTATTTAATGCTTGCTTTTGTTTGTTTTGCTGCTTGCTTGCGAAAGTAGCACTTGTTCCTGAGGAGACTTAGAAAATAACTTTAAAACCGCAAAGGAAGAAAATAAACATTTCCTACAATCCCACCTACTAAAAATAACTTCAGTTAACATACAGTTTAATATATCTTTTTTCTATAAACATACACATACAACTTAAAATACAATATTATGAGCGTATAACATGCTTAATTTTTATAAGTAGGTTTTATAACTTACTGTTTTTCTTATAAAATTTTATCAAGAGCATTTTCCGATTTGACAGGTTAATTCAAGCCTAAAGCTATGCAGTGACACAATTGTACAGTTCTGTCAAAAGCAGTCGATTTGGGAGGAAAGAAATTGGAGTCGTCTATTTGGAGTTATGTAGGCCAAACAACGGGCTGATTTGTTCACTGTCTGCTAATACCAAATTAAATTTGAAAACAAATGGGCATGCTGGTGATATGTGATCAGAGTCAGGGCTTAGAATTTTTTTTTTAATTGTTTATTTATTTTTATTTATATTTGGCTGCATTGGGTCTCCGTTGCTGCGCTTGGGCTCCCTCCAGTTGCGGTGAGCAGGGGCTACTCTTCGTTGCGGTGCGCAGGCTTCTCATTGTGGTGGCTTCTCTTGTTGCGGAGCATGGGCTCTAGGCACACGGGCTCAGTAGTTGTGGCTCGCAGGCCCTAGAGAGCAGGCTAAGTAGTTGTGGCGCACCGGCCTAGTTGCTCCGCGGCATGTGGGATCTTCCCGGACCAGGGATCGAACCCGTGTCCCCTGTGTTGGCAGGCGGTTTCCCAGCCACTGTGCCATCAGGGAAGCCCCAGAACTTAAAATTTTAAGTTCTATACTGTTTTAATAAACACTGGGCTACTTTGGATCCTTTTTTTATACTTTACAGTTAAGACTAGGGGTTTTGATTTTAAAAGGTTCAATTCAGAAGGGAAGATTCTTATCTTCTTTAATGAGTTGCAGAAACATGCCAAATAACATCCTGAGGCTATTGAAATTAAAGTTTCTAAGCCTGAAAGCGTAAAAAAAAAAAACCAGGAGTATTTTGATTTAGCTGAGATTTTTTTGTTTGATGTTGCCCGGAGTTACACATTTTATAACTAAGTGCCCTTTCTTTGCCTCCTAAGCTTTTCATCTTCAAAGATTCAGCAGTATGTAATTATTCCAGTACTAATTTTTCTGTCTGCCAGTAAAGAGCTGTTCATTTAAAAATATATTTTAAAAGGACCTGAATCCATTGTGAATTTAGTGACCATACTTTAATTGTATAACTGCAGATGATAAATCTGTATTCAGAGAAGGAGTCCTGTGACTGATAAGACAGAAACCAGTAACACAGGTCCCATGAATATTGTTATTCTCTCCCTCTCTCTCTCTCTGTCTCTCTCTCCGTCTGTCTCTCTCTCTGTCTCTCTCTCTCTGTCTCTCTCTCTCTGTCTCTCTCTCTCTCACACACACACACACACACAAACACACACAGTACAGAGTGCATTTCAAACTCATCCCTGGAATATTTTCTAAGCCTGCATTCACAAGCACCCTTCAAAGAGTTAGATGTGTTGGTTTCATTTAGCGAAGGTGAGAAGCGAATTAACATTTGTAGAGCCCATCTATATTCCAAAATCTGTTGAGCTTTGTTGCCTTTTATTTTGTTTTTGATTTGGGGGGTTTTAACTAACTTTACATTGTTCTTCAGATTTGACTAAAAGATGGGTAAGATACAGGTGGTCTACAATAGACCATTGGCAGTACATGAATTTGTGAGTTCTAGTGATCCTTAGGGTGACCATAAAGTAAACAAAAACAAAAGTAAAACTCAAAATTTCTGGACACTGGGCTTCCCTGGTGGCGCAGTGATTGAGAGTCCGCCTGCTGATGCAGTGGACACGGGTTCGTGCCCCGGTCCGGGAAGATCCCACATGCCGCGGAGCCTGCGCGTCCGGAGCCTGTGCTCCGCAATGGGAGAGGCCACAACAGTGAGAGGCCCGCGTACCACACACACACACACAAAAATTTCTGGACACTAATTTCTGTATTTGTGTTTTATTCTATCAGGTTCTATGAAAAATAGAAAATTGAAACATGTGACAGATACATTCTCTAATCTTGATACTGAGCATCAAGTTCTTCTTTCCTTCCTATCCTTTCCTACATTTTTTTTTTTTTTGGCAGTACGCGGGGCTCTCACTATTGTGGCCTCTCCCATTGCGGAGCACAGGCTCCGGACGCGCAGGCTCAGCAGACATGGCTCACGGGACTAGCCGCTCCGCGGCATGTGGGATCTTCCCAGACCGGGGCACGACCCCGTGTCCCCTGCATCGGCAGGCGGACTGTCAACCCCTGCGCCACCAGGGAAGCCCTCCTGCATTCTTAATGTAGATTTCTTCGATAAAATGAGAGGTGACAATAAACTGCTTTCCTCAATGTCTCTAAGGTAATTCATTAAAACTTTTGCGCTTATTTGCTAAGTGCACACTCCCAGCCTATAGTTACAGATTGTCATTTTGACCTCATGCTGCCATTAAATGAGGAATCCGTATTTGTCATTATATATTTTGGGCTAATTTTTACCCAAGACACTACAGCCAGTGTACCCAGGTTTTCAGAGTCTGAGTCATTCATAAAATGCCTTTATAATATTGGGTACTTACTCAGAACATCTCTAGACCTCATTTTGTGGAAGTTAGCTTGGTGTTTTAGCACACAGGTCTGGTCCCATGTATACCTGGCTTTGAATCTAAACCCTTCTCTTTTGTCATTTTGGGCAAGTTTCTTTGCTTCTCTACTCACATTTTTTAAGTGGAAGCAAACATAGTACATAAATTATTTGATCATTATGAGGATTAAGTGAAATAATGCATACAAAGCACATGGTGCTGATTAAAATATTAGTTCCTATTCTTATTACATCATTCCAGATCAGTTTATGAGCAAGAAGGTGAGCTCATTACTTCATAGCCATATTTTATTTTGATCTTACAGTGATATTCCCCAACTTATCAGCCACTTTAATTATGAGAATTGTATTTAAATGACTTCTGACTATGTTTGAAAAGCAAATTTACCCTTAGTGGTAACTATTTTCTTACATTAAAAAATATAGTAAACAAAATGTTGTGAAGTTTAATGGACTCGACATAGGCATTTTGAGGAATGACTCAAATACACTCTTCAAGTCCAAGCATCTTTAAGAAAGAAATAATTGTGATATTCAGGAGGCAGGAAGTAGATGTCTCCTTTAGTGAATTAAATCCTGCAGACGTTCACTAAGCATCTGTGTTTTGGCCAGATCCCGAACTTCCTACAGCAGCATGCAAAATCCTGGAAGGTGGAGTCCAGGTCTTTTTCAGCATTTCATCCCCAGCTTTTGGATATGGAGAAGAGAGCGTAAGGACTTGATTTAAAGGTATTTTTCTATTCGGACAGAAAGAGAAAGCACCAGCAGTTACTTAGAGATTTGATGGGGTGATAAAGGAAACTGGAACAAAGGAGCAATGTCTCTGACCTACTGTCAGCAGAGCCTACCTTCCAGGGGTGCACCCGGCAGTGGTGATGAACTTCAAAGTTTATTGTAACAGCGGCTTAAATCTCGGGTGGGCCGGCCATGTGAGAAGTGTGGGATACATTTGACAGACTGGCTTAAAGGAGGAATGAACTCATAGAGTTGGCATCATTTGAACCATGCATCAAGCTAACCACTTTCTATCAACCCAGAAAGTTTTACTGAGCATGTACTAGTTGCCCAGCACTGTACATGACCCTATGAGAGATAGAAAAGAAGTATAATTCATGGCTATCACCTTCAGCAGTGCACAGTTTTTTGCCTTTATTATCTTCTCTATCAGGGAACTGTACTTGTTCCGCACTAACAGGCTGTTTATCAAGTGCGATGAGGATATTTCTAGCCCACTCACTCGCAGTTGAAATGACTTTTCTCTGAAGGTCCCTATCCTTTCACTCAGTTGTCCTTAACTTCCCAGCTTCACAGCTGCAAAATACCTGAGAGGGCTTCCTTGGTGGCGCAGTGGTTGAGGGTCCCCCTGCCGATGCAGGGGACGCAGGTTCGTGCCCCGGTCCGGGAAGATCCCACATGCCGCGGAGCAGCTGGGCCTCTGAGCCATGGCCGCTGAGCCTGCGCGTCCGGAGCCTGTGCTCTGCAACGGGAGAGGCCAGAACAGTGAGAGGCCCGCATACCGCAAAAAAAAAAAAATACCCCTGAGACTTCAGTGACCTCCCATAGGGAGCAACTAAACTAACTAATAGGGAAGATGAAAAGTGGGAATGGGAGAAAACATACCACACGTACCATACGTTAATCTGCAGGTGTTTTATAATCCAACTCTCTTTGACTTTAGATATTCCATCTGTGCTTTACAATCTAATATAATGTTTATAAACATAAAATTAATACTATAAAGTTAATGAACATTAACATTTAAGAGAATGCTAAGCACGTGGAGAAATCTAGTCAGATTGAGCTGTGCCACCATTAAAGAACATTAAAAGCACTTGGGTTGCTTTCCATGGAGTAGCTGTAATTGAAATACTGCTTCCAATCTGTAGTACTTTTCAGTCCCCAAGTGAAAATAAACATGGCACAAGGAAAAATAAGATCACTATCATAGCAAAAGAAATTAGAGTGGTTATTAGTATATTAATTGAATACCAGATGGAAAAGCAAAACAAGCAATAGCCTGCCAGGCTCCACAGGAAATATCTTCTAAATATTTTAGAAGAAAATTTAAAACAACATGTGGTGGTGAGGTATATGGATAATATATTTTCTGCTACCCTGAGCTTGATAGTGACCAAAATAGACCATGAATTATACCACTAGGAGATGTGAAGTTAGAAATGGTAGAGACGTCCACCAGCAATTTAATTGGGCGTGGCCTTTACAGGTAACAAAATACATACTAAGTTTTTGGGTAAGTGTTGTTAGTTTAATTATCTGGGAAGAGAGTGTGTATGTGTATGCATGCTTGTTAACTTCTGTTGTCTTTCTAGCCATGGGTAAAGACCATACACTGTGGCCCCAGTGGCCCTGGGTGAAGATCAATGCAGTTCCAGTGGCTCAGAAGCCTGTGGGTAGATTTGCCCTTGGCTGGCGTGGTGGGGGACTTCAGGGTGCTTCCTGTGAGCTGTCTGTATTAATGCCACTCACATTTGAAGCCTATGAAATGCAAGGTGTGTAACAACTCACAATTTAGCAACTATCATGAACATTGCTTGAATCGGATGGGTGCTAGAAAATGTGTCCAAATGCATGAAAGCACTTGTTCCCTTGTTCATTTCCATAGGGAACAATTCTTTTCTGATTTCCTCATGTGTTATTGTCTGAAATGAAAAAACATTTCTGTATAATGAAGAACACTCCAGAATGTGTTATGTCCCTACAGATGTCTTACTTATTTTAAAATGGACCTTCAAATGTCCAAGTTGACTTATATTTATTCTTTGTTAAATACAGTTATTCATCAAACTCTCTTGAACACATGCTATGTGTCAGGTGTGGCTGGGCACAAAGATGGATAAAGGTCTCTTCTCTGCCTTGATGGAGCTCCTGGCTGAGAGGGACCTTCATCAATCACTATGTTACAGTAGGGTAGGAGCAGTAATACAGGTATGGAAGATGTGCTATGTATGGGGCTATAGGTGAGAGAACATTTAACTCTGCCTGAGAAGGTCAGGGAAAGCCTCAGGGAATGACCTTGAGGGCCAAGTAAGAAGTCTCTTGGGAAAGAGAAAATTTCTTTCAAAAGAGAGAAACTAGTTGGTACATTCTTTTGCATAGTATATGTTCACCCTTCGGACCTTGTCTTTCCTAGTTGTGTGCTGGAAATCCATCCCTTACCTGAGGCTTCCAAGCTGGACTAGTTTTTCTCCTAGGCTACCTTTTAACCATTAGTCATAGCTCTCATCACTGTTTTAATTATTTGCCTTTCCATACCCCTTCTAGATATTACTGTTCGAGTGTCAAAATTCATCATTGTGGAATCCCTAGCCCGATGTCTGGCATATAGCAGGCACTCACAGAATATTAAATAAAATAATGAATGTCTGGGATAATCTAACATGACATCAATGTAGGGGACATGGTAGTCTGAGCCAGGTTGCGGTGGGTCTTAAGGGTGCTTCTAAGTGAGGTTACAGATGTCATCATGTGCCAGGCAGCAGGGATTCAGTGACTGCTTTGAGCAGTGGAATGACATGGTGCCTCTGGTGGCAGGTGGGGTGTGGATTGTATGGGAGTGACTGGCAGCTGGGAGACGTGTCACTGATCTGCTTCCCGGAGTGGAACAGACGGAGGTGGGTAGAGATTGGAGTGCACCAACCACCCTGCAGCCTTGTTATGGCCTGGGGTGTGGGAGTGGTAGGGGCAGTAGGGGCAGTAGGGGCATTAGGGGACGAATTCTGAAGAGTGACATCCTATGGGATTTCCAAGTTAGTCACCAAGCTAGCAACTGAATCTAGGTTCCTGGGTTCCAGAGCGTGGAGTGGAGCATAGGAAGGCCAGGAACAGGAGAGGACCTGAAACAATTCACTGTGCTGAGCACCATGCAGCCCCCAAGGACATTTACTGGATGCCGCCGGCCATTAAGGCTGGTGGAAGATGGGTGGGTAGAGAGAAAAGGGAGAACTCAAAAAGGACTTTGGTTTGGGTAACCTGGTGAGTGCTGATGACTGAGCACGTTACAGAGGGAAGGGGGAGAAGCAGCAGCTTTCAGAGCAGCAATCAGAACGTACCGCTGTGGGGGTGGGTTGGAACAGGTGGCAGGTAATACATGGATTTTGTTGAGTTCCAGTTGGGGCACTTAGAGAAAAATCAAGATTTTGCATTGTGTTTTAAAGCTATCTGTGAGAATCATTTTATTTTACTTGTAAAAGTAACTTTCTATGAGCAGCAATGCCTTATTTGTGTTCCTAATTGTAAGAGAGTTTGTTCAAACGTTTTATACCAATTTAGTTAATTAGAACCGGACCAGGGAGGTCTGAGCCAGTGGTGTAAGAATTTTCAGGTTGGTAAGTAAGATCAGCATCCTAGGGCAAATGGTTTAAATATTTCAGTAAACTTTTCTCTACAATAAATATTTTCTATATAATTTCCTGGCAGTCATAGTCTCAAGATTATAAATCAGCAGAACTTGGAACCACCTACACAAACTGTTCAGTTTAAGAAGAAAGAAAATAGATTGAAACCTAATCTTATAATGATAAGTTATAGAGTAGATATAACTTTAAGATACATTTTATGGTAACTGGTAAATATTCTCAAATCTTCTCTCTCATCTGTGCAAAGAAAGGTTAATTGTTAAGCCAGTGCTTTGCGTTTTCAAAGTTATGTGCATCAACAGCTTTGTAAACTTTCTCTTAATGTTTTTGCCAAAATAATTATGGCCTATGGATTTTAATTGGATTTTTTACTGTTTTGATCATTAGCTAGTCAAAGATATTTGGGGCCTATTGTACTCTCCCCTTACGGAATGAAATATTCTGTTATTCTATTTCTTTTTTCTTTGGTGTTTTTTGTTTTGTTTTGTTTTGTTTTTTCCTTGGCTTAAAATAGGAGTACTCATTCTTGTGCCAAAGAGTATGAAAAGTCCCAGGAAGAATTTGGCATTTTTTACTAGAGTATACATTTTACTTGAGGAACTTGTCAGTTGCAAAATGGGGGAGGCTAATTAATTTAACACATTTTTGTATTAAAATAAATATGCTATATTATGCTAGAATAAAAAACCATGAGAATTTATACATATTAAAAAAGAACAACACACAAAACTTCAAATAGCTATTGAGCTGGCTGCCAGCATTTTCAACTTCTCACTCCATCTCTGAATGAGGTTTCATACTTTCTAAAGCTGGTCTTGCAGATGGGGGCATTTATACCCATCATTCTGGGTGCTGTTTTAAACAGACTTCAAGAAGATGTCATAACAGAATCGAGAGCCCAGAAATAAACCCATGCATATATGGTCAGCTAATATTTGACAAAGGAGCCAAGAATACTCAATGGAGAAAAGAGAGTCTCTTCAATAAATGATGATGGGAAAATCGGATATTCATATGCAAAAGAATGAAACTAGACCCCTATCTTACACCACTCACAAAAACTGACTCAAATGGATTAAACACTCAAATGTAAGACCTGAAACCGTAAAACTCCTAGAAGAAAACCTATAGAAACAGCTTATTGACATGGGTCTTGGCAATGACTTTTTGGATATAATATCTAAAGCACAAGCAGCAAAATAAAAAATAAACAAGCAGAACTATATCAAAGTAAAAAGCTTCTTCATCACAGAAGAAACAATCAAAAAACGAAATGGCGGGCTTCCCTGGTGGCACAGTGGTTGAGAGTCCGCCTGCCGATGCAGGGGACACGGGTTCGTGCCCCGATCTGGGAAGATCCCACATGCCGCGGAGCGGCTGGGCCCGTGAGCCATGGCCGCTGAGCCTGTGCATCCGGAGCCTGTGTTCCGCAGAGGGAGAGGCCACAACAGTGAGAGGCCCGCATACCGCAAAAAAAAAAAAAAAAAAAGAAATGGCATCCTATGGAACGGGAGAAAATATTTGCAAACCATGCTCATAAGGAGTTAATATCCAAGATATATGACACTCATTCAATTCAATACTAAAACCCACAAATAATCCAATTGAAAAATGGGCAAAGACCTGAATAGACAATTTCCAATGAAGATATTCAAGTGTCCAACAGGTACATGAAAAGGTGTTCAACATCACTAATCATCAAGAAAATGCAAATCGAAACGACAGTGAGATATCACCTCACACCTGTGAGAATAGCTATCATCAAAAAGACAAGAGGTAGGGGCTTCCCTGGTGGCGCAGTGGTTGAGAGTCCACCTGCCGATGCAGGGGACACGGGTTCGTGCCCCGGTCCGGGAGGATCCCACATGCCGCGGAGCAGCTGGGCCCGTGAGCCATGGCCGCTGAGCCTACGCGTCCGGAGCCTGTGCTCTGCAACGGGAGAGGCCACAACAGTGAGAGGCCCGCGTACCGCAAAAAAAAAAAAAAAAAAAGAAACAAGAGGTAACACGTATTGGTGGAGAAAAGGGAACCCTTGTGCTTTGTTGGTAGGAATGTAAGTTGGTGGAGCCACCAGGGGAGTTCCTTAAAAAAAAAAAAAGAAGAACCATGTAATCCAGCAATTCCACTTTTGGGTGAATAGCCGAAGGAAACAAAAATCACTATCCTGAAGAGATATCTGCTCCCCTGTGTTCACTGCAGCATTATTTACAATAGCAAGACATGGGAACAACCTATGTTTGCATCGACAGATGTATGGATAAAGAAAATGTGGTGTGTATATACAATGGAATATTATTCAACCTCAAGAAAAGAAGAAAATCCTGCCATTTGCAACAACATAGATGGAGCTTGAGAGCATTATGCTAAGTGAAAAAAGTCAGACAGAGAAAGACAAATACTATATGATCTCACTTATATGTGGAATCTAAAAAAAACCAAATTCATATAAGCAGAGATCAAACCGGTGATTGCCAGAGGTGGTGCTCAGTCAGGGGGTCACGGGGGGCAGGATTGTGGGGGAATGAGTAAAGGTGGCCAGAAGGGACAAACTTCCAGTTATAGGTTCTGAGATGTAATGTAAAGCATGATGAGTATGATTAAAATACTGTATTATTTTTTTGAAAATTGCTAACAGTGAATCTTAAAAGTTCTCATTACAAGGAAAACAAATCTGTGACTATGTGAGGTAACGGATGTTAACCAAACTTGTGGTAATCATTTTGCAATATATGCATTTATCAAATCATTTTGTTATACACCTTAAACTTATACAATTTTGTATATCAATTATATCTCATTAAAACTAGAAATAAAGATGTCAAACAGCCCAAAGTAGTGCTTTTTACTATGCTCACCACCCCTCACCCCTATCACACCCTCCTCATAGGATCTGTGCACCTAGAAAATGACTGTTTATTTCACCACGTAACGATTATTTCATGTCTCTCCGAAGTGTGAGTGCCCTGAGGACAGGCTTTTTTCCCTAATTATTTCTATATCCACAGCTCCTAGCTCCTGTCACAGAGTATTTGATGTATGTGTTGAAGGAATGAACGCATGAATGAGTTTTAGGGACTCTCCAGGACAGACCATAATTCATACACTCATACACATAGCACTCTGACAGTGACCCTGGGGTTACCCTCATGTTTAGTCTGGGGTGGAACTTATCATTACCATGAGGTGATACACTGGGCTTCGGAGTTACAAGAGAACAGCTCTTGTCATGGGGCAGGAACAAGGAGAGCCTCCTGGAAAATCAAATCTTCAATAACTGAAGGAACTAGATTTGTTACATTAAAGGAGTGTATGAACTGCGAACTCACTGGAAGGAGAGACCCAGTCCATGATCATCCATCCCCTGGTAGCTAAGACAAAGGGCAGAAAAATAATACAGTGAAAATAATGTGCTTCAAAGCCTCTGTCTACTGACCACAACTGAATTAACCTCCTGCACATGTGTCGTTATTCCAGTAACTCGTTATGACCAAAGAGGTTGCATCACTCAGATCATAAGAATATTAGTTCATCTTTGCCACAGCTCATTTTATCCAGCATCCAGACATGGTCTGAAAATTAGTG
Source organism: Lipotes vexillifer (assembly GCF_000442215.2). NCBI lineage: Eukaryota > Metazoa > Chordata > Mammalia > Artiodactyla > Lipotidae > Lipotes > Lipotes vexillifer. The sequence continues at coordinate 251,632 of NW_006793972.1, forward strand.
TATTTTTTTTTAACTGGTGAAGAATGAATTGACAATGAAAATAAAGTGAGTTTTGCACATGGAAAATCAACCTAACCTGCCACCTACGGAGCAGGTGACTATGTCTAAGCTTGAAAGAGGAGAGGATTCATCCATTCAGTGAACATTGGAATGCTATGCTATGTGTGTGCCAAGCACTGTTCCAAGCAAAAAAAAAAAAAAAAAAAACGAAATGTGAGTCACATACAAAATCAAAATATTTGCTTTCCAATAACATGTCTATTTAAGAAATTCAAAGTCTGAACAATTTTATACTTTGTCATTTGCTTCTTTATGAGAGATATTATATGGTAGGTGTTCAGTAAGTGATGTGGTAGCCTATACCTCCCTGAAGAGTGAAGGGGAACTATCTGTTCTGTACTTGTCTGATGAAAGATCTGAGGCATCAGTGCAGTAATAGAACAGTAACTTCACATTCCTAGTGCAAACTTAAGTTTCAGGCAATGTGAGGACGGACCACTGGCTTGGTATGCCCTTGTTAGTACCCTATTTCTACCACTTACCACTGGTGTGACCCTTGGGCAATATACTTAAGCTCTGTGTGACTTAGTTTCCTCGTTAGTAAGCTGAAGTAATCTGTTTATTATCCCACCTACCTTCCTACAATCGTTATGATGAAGTGAGATGATCTGTATACAATGTTTAGAGCAGTACTTGGCACCCGGGTTATAAAGGCAAACTATCATTTGCCTGTAATCATAGTAGACACCAGAAACATAAGACTAAATAGATTTTTAAAAAATACCTTTCTTGGAAGTGGATTTATAAAAACAAACAAATAGACAATATTTGGGGATGGGAAGTTAAGTCCAGAATGGATGATCAAAGAGCTAAAATCCACATACATTATTGGGCATTCATCATGTCCTCAGAACTGTGCTAGATGCTAAGGAGGATAGAAATGGCCCCAAAGCTCATTTCTGTCCTGCAGAAATTTACATTTTATTTCGGGCATCAAGGCTATAACAGATGGAAATAATTAAATAGTAAAAGACTGATAAAACCATTTAAGGCCATGATAAAAGAAATGTCACAATATAGTATTATATTAAAATAAATAATTAAAATATATTCGTATTTTACAACTTCCCTGGTGGCGCAGTGGTTAAGAATCCACCTGCCAATGCAGGAGACACGGATTAGAGCCCTGGTCCGGGAAGAGCCCACATGCCATGGAGCAACTAAGCCCATGTGCCACAACCACTGAGCCTGTGCTCTAGAGCCCGGGAGCCACAACTACTGAGCCCATGTGCTACAACTACTAAGCCCGTGTGCAAGAGAAGCCACCGCCATGTGAAGCCCCCGCACCACAACAAAGAGTAGCCCCGGCTCGCCACAACTAGAGAAAGCCCTTGTGCAGCAACAAAGACCCAACGCAGCCAAAAATAAAACTAGATAAATTTATTTAAAAAAAAAAGAATTTAGGTTTTCTCCCCTGTGATACAATAAGGCAATGGCTCTGGCTGATTCATAAGCAGCTCATTTTAGGGGAAACTGTGTGTTCAAGGGAATATTCCTGATGTGACAAGAAAGATTTAGTCTTTATTGGACTCACTAGCCTTGAAATGCCCTTGTTATTGACCAAATGAGAAAATGTTTGGTTCCAGACAGCAGATGCTAATGGTCCTTCACTATATTTATTTCCCACTTCTCTAACATATGTTGAAAGTTTTGAAGCCAGTAAGAACACTAGTATACAATGTATTTGCAATCCAGAATTCTTAAACTAAAAGGATATAACTGCTGAATAACTATAGAAGGCAGCTTACAAGATGTTAGTTATGAACTGAATTATGCCTCCCCCTCAGTTCATATGCTGAACCCCCAGTGTGACCATATCTGGAGATAGAGTCTTTATGAGGTGATTAAAGTTAACTGAGATCATAAGGGTGGAGCCCTAATCTCATAGGATTGGTGGCTTTATAAGAAGAGAAAGAACTCTCTCTCCCTCTCTCTCTCTCCCCGCCCCCTCCTCCCCCCCTTCCACTCTCCCCCTCTCCCCCTCTCCCTCCCTCTCTCTGTCTCTCCTTGCCATGTGAGGACAAAGCAAGAAGGCATAAGGCAGCCATCTGCAAGCCAAGAAGAGAGAGCCTTCACTAGAAACTCACTATGGTGGTGCTCTGATCTTGTATTTCCAGCCACCAGACCTGTGAGAAATAAATGTCTGTTGCTTAAGCCACCCAAGCTATGATATTGCATTATGGCAGCCCGAACTGGCTAATACAGTGTTAAACAAACTTACTTCTGACCTGCACTATTTTCTCTCATTTTCATTTTTTGATACATTCTTTTGTCTAGTAACAAGGCCTCTCAGTTGAGAGTATGGACAGTGGTATGAGCATTTTTCTGGTTTGGTTTTATTCCAGATTGTCTTAATGAAGGCAAGAAGCTACATTTCAATTGACCTCTAGAATGTTATTTGCAGTACAATCTCTAGGCTGCATAAACCTGTATTCACTGGTGAAACCTGATTCTTGTTTCTGGCAACATTTGCAAAATTGCTCCAGGTGCCGGGTGAGTTCTTTCATCCAAGGAGAAGAGGAATTTCACAGGTTTCATTTTACATGTGAAACTTAATTCATGCCTCTAAAAACTACAAAATATGGAGACTAAAGATAGTCCGTCAAGGGTATGAAATGTGAATGAACAGCAGCAGAAACCAAATTTGTAAAAGAAGAGAAAATGGGCTGAACCAGAAGCCTTCAGCTTATTTAAATTCTCTGTATTACATTCCCAGACATCTGCCTGGACAACAGAATGAAATTCATGATTATGGAAATGGGAGGGATGCGAGTGTGGGGCATGCTCTTCTGTGTGCTTTCAGCAAGGAGTTGTCACAGGTTTAATTGACCTTTTCTCTGACTGTGGACTGTCACAGCACTGTCAGAGGAGTGACTTCTGACGGGAAGCCACAGGAACTTTTCTGGAGGAGGGGCAGGGCTCTGTCAAAAGATCAACAGCCCTGAGGCTGCAGGCCTTGCACACCCTCACCTTTAACACATTTCAATTCATTTCATTACACACAGTTTGATCGACACAGGGTGACTTTTCCAGTTTGGATTTAGGTTGTTTCTGAAATTTACAACAGGTCGATAGTGTGTTATTTCCATCCTTGAAAAGCAGAGCAGAGCAAAGCAAAGCGTCGCAACAGGGCTCTGGCTCCCAGCCCAGGGAGGTGTTCCTGATGGAGGGTTTTAGGTTAAGGTCAATCAGAATGTGACAAAAGGTGGGTGTTTTTCCAGTTATGAAATTTAGTCCATCAACGAAGCTCCCATTGTACCACGAGATTGGAACAATCCCTTACACTGAGGTTGTATCAAATTCTGGGCCCTTATTTCATGTTAAAGCATCATCTGAGGGGCTTGTATCTGATACAGGTTGTCCTTTACAGGTAGTCTTGTATTAGTGTTTAGGTTTATCTTTCCCACCTGATTTTCAGTAGAGGCCATTCAGGAAGCCATTCTGAGGTCTGGGTTTCCCTAGTTTCATCATCATGACCGGCTCAAGGGCACAGGTCTCGCTGCTGTGCCCGTGAAAGTGTGAGGCTGTGCAAAGCTTGGTGGCCCTCTATAGCCCTTCATCACCTCCCCTCTGTGCCTAGGCACACAGGAACTATTCCCCTGCTCCACGGGCTTGTGCAGGCCTGTGTGCCAATGGTATCTGTACTCAGAGGTCTTGCTGCTTCTCTGATTCTACATTGAAAGGCATTGGTCCCCTGTGAATTCAGATCACCCCAAGCCAACCCAGTATGTCTTCTCACTCCGCCTTATCTCTGGATTTACAGTTCGTAACCCCACTCCTAGTCATCATCCCCAGCTCCCCAGGATGCCTATTCATTATGTGCTTCCTCTCTGACTATCCCTTCCCCACAGTTCTGCCAAACAACCAGTCTTAATACCCACGGTTTTTCTATTCGCTGAATCTTTTCAGGGTCGAGTCCCCTTTGTCAGTCAAAGGCTTTTCCTCTATATTTTGTAAAAGCACCCTTCCCTACAGCATAGACGCCTCATGATTTAGCTGATAAATTATTGTCTTGCTTCATTATCCTGCTTTATGTTCATTCTTTCAAACAGATAACTCTGATGCCACCTACCATAGTAATTTTCCAAGTTCCCTCTAAAATGCCACTCCATTTTCTGGGAAAAGAAGAAAACAAGGGATGGGCCTCAGCACAATTGTGACATGGGTCCCATTCATCTTCGGTATTCATAATCTGTCTCTTGTACTCTCTCCCTCTCCATTAAACTTCCCAAGTGCTCATTATGACCCAGGTCCCTCTCCTCTTGTGGTTCCTCTCCTCTTCTCACCAGTGGGTCAGTAGACAGGGAAATGCCTCCTTTATCCAGAGCCTTGGGGTAGTGATGTGCTTCACATAAACATAAATTTTCCAGGCTATTGAAGCTTACTTTAGGTGGAAAATTTCCTGTAATGGCTTTGAATAGAAAGTTTCTCAACCTCCTTTACATGGTCTCCTATCTTTGAAAACATGAATTCAAATTCTTATCTCTTTCTCATGTGGCATCTTGAATCAATAATCATTCATTCAACAAGCATATAGAGAGCATCCATCATTACGTGAGGGGCTCAGAGATACAAAGATGAATGCAGTAGTAGTGCTCTTGCCGTTGCAAGAGCTTAAGGTCAAATTAGGATGAGGATACTGAAGACAAATTGCTACAGTCCAGAGCAAAAGAGACTGTATGAGGGATGTGAACAGGGCATGGATAGGGCATAGAGGGGACACAGGAATAGCAGCAGCTGCCAAAACGGATGACGAGGTGCGAGGATAGGCTTCTGAGAGGGCTAGTAATCTATTATTAAGGACTCTGCCCTCCTCAGAGGGTCCAGGCTGGTCTGCATTTTGAGTTCTCCTGTCTGGCTCTTAAGGGGGTTCAGTTTCTCCTACTGCAGCTAGACTGTCAGCTGTCACGTCTTGCTCCTAGCAGACCCTTCCCCTCTTAATTTGCACTTCTAATCATCTGTGAGCTGGGAAGCCTTATAACCAAGCCCCCTAAAACCAGGGCTCCCTTGGAGTAAATAGGCTCTCAGCAAGGCTCCTGGGGGCTCTGTCAGGATAATGGGCAAGAGGGTTGTTTGACTGCTTGTTTTGATTAGACTATTCTGATTGCTTTGTGCTTCTTTCCTGGTTCTGGTTGGCTTGGAGGTTTGGTAGATAAGCAACCTCTAAATAAAATGAGTCATTATGGATTCATGTCAGGAGGAGAAGGGTTTTTAATATAAAGGAATTATTAATATCTCTCTATAATGGGCATCTACCATGTGCCAGATTCTTTACCTTTATTATTTCTTTAATCCTCACAATAGCCCTGCAATATAAGTAAAATGATCCCCATTTTATGAAAAAAGAAACTAATACTCAGAGACTACACAATTCACTGCCCTTTGTGATGTTAGACAAATTTCCTGGTCTCCCTGTCCCTCATATCCTTCACCTGTAAAATGGGGACAGTACTGCTGTGTATCTCTAAGAGTTGTGAGGGTTAAAAAGGTGAATAAGTGTAATTATAACTAAAGTGCCTGATATATAGTAGAATTCAGTGGTAGCTGCTGTTATTATTGTCATGCTGTTGTTACTAAAGTCATACAGGTATTGTACTTAGAAGCAGAACCAAATTCTAAAGTCCATCCCACAGCAGGTTCTCTGATACCAGGGAGAATTACTTGGTAGCAGTGATTTTGCTCAGCATGGCTCAAACTACATTTGGAGGCTGCCACGTGCCCTGTCTCTGAGCCACAGGAGGACAGGGACGGGGTTATACTCTTACCCTGGCTGTCCTTATCACTGACTCCCCGAGACCCACTCCAAGGGCAATGAATTGTGACATTTTAAGAGAAGGTTGTAAGCAATGACTTCATGCTACTTTTGAAGTCTGTCTCAAGGTCAAGTTTTGTTTTGAAAAAGCAGAAGTACCAAAGCCTGGATAACCACAGCTTTTCCCCTCTTATGGAGAGGTTGTCCCAGAGATTTCTTATACTACTTTGGAACTTAAAGATGCATCATTCCAAGCAGAATGTTTCTTTATGTTGGCCCATTTTGTTAGAAAATAACCTCCCACCGTGATGTGCTAACTGATCACATTCATGACTGAGATTGACAGATTAAGAACAAACAGCATGTTTCCAGTCATCTCAAATTTCTCTCTTTAGAACTGACTGTTTACGGTATGGACAGGACTTGGAATAATCATTTGCATGGGTTTTACTTGGTTGTTCACTTTAATTTCTTGAAACTTAAAAAAGGAATGTTAGCATGAAATACGCCATTCCACAAGGAGAATGCTTTCTTCCACTGTGTTGTTTTCCAATGTAAGGAAAAAAAAAAAAGCAAAAAGAACCTGAAGAGTGTCTAGAAGTTCTTTGAAATATAGTCATTTGAAATTTCAATAAAATCCTGATTTGTGATGGGAGAACGGTGATTACTTTTTCCTCTCTTTTCAAAAACTCCCATAACAAAAATTAAAGGTCTCTCAATATAATATAAAATATGATTCTCATCAAAGAGCACTTATTAGCTATAATAATTCTTACATGATTCTATGCAAAGATGTTACTGTGCATATAGCCCTTGACAAGTATTCATTAAATTGAATTAAGTCTTGTTACCCTGCCCTATCTATCTCTGCTTTCTAGAAACCTGGTATAAATTAAGGAAACTCTGAATACAGCTAACAAACATGACACGAATATCAACATTTACATTATGAATTTAACGTGGAGTGAGTGTGTTCCCACAGCCCTGAGTTGCAGAGATTCATGTTATTTGTCTTATTTAAGCATTCAGTAATATCACTCCCCCCCACCTTTTTTTATAGTCTGTGAGAAATTCTAAGATGAAATGGGACTTAAAGCCATACCTGAATGAAGCAAGGAACACCCCTTGGCAAACAGGATGAGAGGCAAGTGTTGGAGGTGAAGAAAGCTGGGCTGTCAATACAAATTAAAAAAAAAACCCTTTGTATGTTTTATCCTTCTTGCTACAAAAACTAATTTTATCTGGGGTGGGGCGGGGGTGGGGGTGAATCAGTATGTTATTTGGTGGGCAAGGACCAAAGTAATTTTCACAAGGATTCAGCCACCTGTAGAAAACAACTGACTATTCCTAAAGGTCCAGGGAAGTAGAATCTGACCTTTCTGACGGGCTAGTTTGATATGTGGCCACGCACTTTTTTTCTGGGTTATGGGACTGCTTGGTGTTAGATGCTGGTAGACTTGGGAGGTAAGAGAATATAGGGCAGAGGAAGCAAAGAGGTGTTTTGCGTCAGAGAATGCCTTATGCTAAAGTTTAGGAGTCCATTTCCCTGAAGCATCTGCTGCAGAAGGAAGGATGCTTCCGTGGAGGGCGATGCTGCCAAGAAAGGGGTGCCCCAGGCTGCACCTCTGCCAGTCACGTCCTTGGCAGCTTGAGCCGTGATAGGGAACTGTGGGGGTGGGGGGGACAGGAACGCCTCAAAGCCAGCCAAGAGGAAGAAACTTAAAGCAGGGTGTGTTTTTTTCAGTTTCCTGCTAATCACCTGCTTTGTTGAAGGCAAGCTGGGCTGGGGACCCAGTTCTGCAGATTTGTGATTTAGTGAGTAGAACTGTATCATTAGCGTAGCTGAGGAATGGTGCCTCTTGCACTAACTCGAAACATTAGTCAGCAAACTCCAAGAGCTTAGGAACATGAGATGAAACTAGGTCCCTTTCACCTTAAATAACACCAGGCTGAGCAGGCAGAAACGTGGGGATCTCTGGACCAAAGGGACTGTTGCTGGAGACAGCAGAAGTGATCAGGTAAAGAAGAGCAGATGATGGACAGTCGGCTCCCTTTGTTAGCCGCTGATCTTCTCACTGCCTGATCTGTGTGACCAGATGACCTGGGTACACAGCGCTGCCCCCTAAGCCCCATCAGGACCCTGCCTTTGTAATGACTCATCAGAAACATCACCCTCAGCCAAATTATTTAGAGTGCAAGGAACCACTTTTGTACAGGTGAGAAATTCCAAGGTATCCTGCCAACGGGTCGGCACGTTACAGGTTCAGGTCGGCACTGTTAGATGAAAGCGTGATTATTTTTAGCCCATTGTGCTTTTCTGCCCTTGAGCAGTCATTCTGAGCTTGAGGGTGAGAGGAAAGCAGACTTTCTGCCGGCACGTTCTCCTGGCTGGCAGGCTTTAGCTGTCTTCCCAGTCCTCCAGAACCTTAGGTTGGATGCTCGCCTGGTCCTCATGTCCTCAAGTCTCTAGGTACAGTTTCTTTTCTAGGAACTGAGCTTAATCCAGCTTTGTAATCTATTCACTTCCAACTCCTGCTTTAATCAACTCAGTACTCTTCCTTCTGCACTCATTAGTCTCCTTTCATCATCCACTTCTTTTTTCTGATCCGTTTCACTTTTGGCCTCGTGGTTTCATTTCCCTCCCAAAACCTTTCTTTGTAACCAAGAAAAAAGAGTATACCCATGACACACGTGACATTGGAGGGGTGGGGTCATCCCAGTGACAGTGGGGGGGTAAGAGAAATAAACAAGTTCTTGGTATTTGAGTGTTAAGCATTGTGAGAGAGGTGTTGACAGAATCCAAGAACTATAAAACTGGAAGAGACATTTTTAACCACAGTCAAATATTTGACTTGTTATTTTGAACATCTCCTCCCTTTGAAACATAGGTCCAAACTTTCCAGCCTCTCTGGTACAGGAAGACTAACTAGTAAGGGGTTGGATGGGTGTTGAGTGAGATAATCTGTAGTATCTATCCCTGTTTTTGAAATAGAGGCGGCTAGGAATCACGTGGTCACTAACTGACCAATAGTTTCCCATGGCTTTGAAGGGAGATTTGATCGGAGGGAAAAAAAAAACAAAACAGCATTGTCTGCTTCCAAAAAAGAGTGGCTTCCTGTGAAAGAAAGAGAAGGACACAATCTTTTAATTTCTGTTTTTCCTCTGCATTTCACGGTACATTTTTGTAAAGATAACAGATGGGATTCCTATATTCATTAAGGAGAAAAAAAAGAACTCTTCATCTGCTAGTGTTTTAAATAAGGGAAATACATAGTATTTACTGCTACCCTTTGAAGACCCTTTGAAGATTTTAATTAACACTGAACGTTTTATTCCATCTGCTTAAATGAGTAGGCCACATGGTCACAGGCCTCTCATTTCAGGCTGGTGAACCAATTCATTGGGTCTCCTTGGTTGGAACTAGTAGAAAAATCCTCAACTCAAAAGACCCCATAAATTACCCAAAAGTTATCTTCACTTTAAAAAGATTTATAATAAAAGAGCATATGTGTAAATACATGTGTATAATATACATGTGTAGATTCAAAAATTCAAAAGAAGCGATTCAATACTGTCTGTTTGACCTCAACCCAATCTCCCACAGTGCAGTGATTCCTGATATGTCTTTTTTTTTAACATTTTATGGCACTTTATATGTCATAGAACACTTTCACATATTGTTTTATGATTCTCTCTACCCTGTGAGATAAAACAGAGTAGATCATATTTTCTTTAATTAAAGATAAGAAAATGAAGGCACAGATAGCTCCAATGATTTGCCCCAGGTCACAAAGTTCCAAAGAGACTTGCCTGACCCTGTAATCTAAATCTTTTCATTTCTATCCTGGTACTCTAGCCAGCAATGAAAGCTTAATTATCAAAGGGAGACTCTTTCCTTCTTTAGGAAGATTATTTTGTATCAGTTGGGCTTTACTGAGGATAGATCTGAAATGTAATGTATGTTACAAAAGCAACTTTAGTAATATGGCAGTATGACGGGATGCTTCTGACCATTGGGAGGAGACAGATGTGGGAATGAATTCCACATCAGCTTCCTTTTAGCTGAGCGACTTGGAGCAAGTAACTACCTAATCTCTATGAGGATGAATATTCTCTCTCCACCATGTAGGATATAAATAAAACTTACACATATAGATACGCAGCACACATTCTATGTTCCCTGGAAAGTCAAATCACTCTATTATTGGACTATTTGAATAAATTGAGGTCCATTTGTTTATTTTAAGAATATTAAACATCTACCCTGAGAGGACTACTGTTCTAGGCACTGGAGATAAAAAGATTAATAAAACCAATTCCTGCCTTTATGGCACCAAAAGGTGTGGTGGGGACAGGGGAGGCTAGAAAGTCTCTGTAGGTGATTTACTCCTTGAGCTAAGTCTTGAAAGCTTGACTACATAAGTCTCTGCAGGCCAGAGTTCTGGAGTCATTATCTTATCTAGGTCAGTTTACGGGATAAAGGAAAAACTGAAACATAAAGCCGCCTGCTAAAAATATTGAAATGACTTTTCATTTGGGTTGAGTTAGACTTTTAACTACTTCAGAAGTATTTTTGGTCTATTATGTTGTTTGTAGTACACACTTAGGGAAGTCAGATATTAGTTCCATTATATTGATGAAGGAACTGAGACCTGAAGACGTTAAGGCTTCTTCAAAGTTATTCAAATACTTCAAGGTAAGAGTCAGTTCAAGCAGTGAGCTAGATGCTCAGGACATAAATGTAAACATGACAAAATCCCTGCTTCTGTAGAGCTTTGGATTTCACCACTGGACTCACAGGTAGACATGTTGATTAACCACATACCAGATTTGTTATAATTTAGGGACAGTTAATTCATATATAACTGATTATGTGTATCAGTGGTCATTTTTATTTTTTTCCAATTTTAATGTCAAACACATTGGAAGAACCAAAGTACATTTTATTTCTTATGCCTTTAAAGTACTTTCTTGAGAATGCAGATTATTGGTTTGCGTTTTTGACCTTCATCTTTATTGAGGTATAATTTATCTATAGTAAAAGGCACTGATCTCAAGTGTTCGTTTTGACAAATCTATGTACCTGGATTGAAATCACCCAAATCAAGATACAGGACACTTCCTGCACCCCAAAAAGTTTCCTCATGGTCCTTTCCAATCACTGCTCCATCCATATCCCTGTCCTGAGACAATCACAGTTCAGATTTCTAGCTAAGGATCATATATTAGTCTTGCCTCTTCTTGAATTTCACTTAAATGGAACCATAGAATATGAATTCTTTTGTTCAACATAATGTCTATGAGATTCAGCCATGTTATTGCTCATATCAGTAATTCCTTTTAAATGCTGAGTCACGTTCTGTTACATGAATATGTACCTTACATCTATTGTCCTGTTGATCAGCATTTGGGTTGTTTCCAGTTTGGAGTTGTTATGAATGAGCCAGCCATGAATATTCTCATACAAGTCTCTTTTGTTGAAATATGCATCCATTTCTTTTGGATATATATATATATATATATATATATATATATATATATATATACTGGGTCTAATGTGGTTTAAATAAAAGGAGTATTGCTAATAATACTATCATATTAGTATTATATTAGTATTAGTACATATTAGTATTAGTACAGCTTTCAATTAGCTGTACTAATATGCTTATATGTATCAAAGAGTAGTGTAGGTAGTCCAAAGCAGCCAAAAAATAATTCTAGATTTGAGTCTGGAATTTTCTCACTGTGTTTGTGTTCTCTAACCGCGCCCAAGCTTCAAATGCTAATAATACTATCATATTAGTATTATATTAGTATTAGTACATATTAGTATTAGTACAGCTTTCAATTAGCTGTACTAATATGCTTATATGTATCAAAGAGTAGTGTAGGTAGTCCAAAGCAGCCAAAAAATAATTCTAGATTTGAGTCTGGAATTTTCTCACTGTGTTTGTGTTCTCTAACCGCGCCCAAGCTTCAAAGTCATCTTGCATTTTATTTCGCATGAAAATAAGTTGGCCCAAGATCAAAGTTTGTCAAGGATAATATATATAGATGCATGAGAGTTGGCTATCATTTCATTTATCCCAAATAACAAATAGCTATCTGCTACACTACCTAAATTTTCTGTTTGTACACTAGAAAAGAGAAGTTATCAGATTTTAATTTAGCTAAAATGGAAAGATTTATCCCAATCAGACTTTTAACAAGATAGTACCCATCTTTTTTTCCTCCCAAGGAGAGAAGTATAGTGTTTTTAGCTTGAAATGTTTACCTACTTGTTTCTACCCTTTTCTACATTTTGTCTGTAGACACCCTATGTTTTCCAACCCAAACTGATCCTTTCATCCTTTATTCAACAAGTAACTTTTGAGCATTTACTATGAGCAAGGCTCTGTAGAACATCCTGAAAATAAAGCATTGATGTAAGATGGCTCAAATCTCTTCCATCATGGAGCTTGCAGTCTAATGGAAATAGGTGTTAAACAACTAATTACACAATCATTTATCAAAATAAAATTGCAATGGGCTTTATAAAATATATGGTGTAAAAGAGCATGTAACAGGGCTGTGAAATAAGACCTAAGACTTGGGCAGGAGTCACCTTTCATGTCTTCATCCTCATGTAATGAGAAGCTACTGAAGTAATCAGAGGAATGGCATGATTGGAATCGAATTTGAAAAGTTTACTCTGACTGCAGGGCAAAAACTATGAAGTAGATGGTGACTTTCATTCCCTTTCTGGACATTACGCTTTCATTGCCACAGTCTACCACACCCAAGACCAGGCACGATTATGTTCATGCTGCTATCTGGGCTTGCCCTTCCAGACCTACCTGATTCTTCTGCATCAGAGCCTGTCCAGGTGAAGGGACCTAAAGTAATAAACAGCTTTAAGCTAAGGCTCCAGTGGCAGAGAGTAGATTACGATGTTACCACTATCCCCTCCCTCTTTCCTCTGCTCCAAATATGGAAATCTTATGGAAAAACCCAAACGAACTTTTTGGCCAACCCAATATATAGTAGGAACCTTCTTTTCTAAGTACAAAGGAGTGAAGAAACGGGAAGTTTTAGTCATCCAGGTCAGCTCAGATGGAAAGATAATTTGACTACGGGTGGTCAGGATGTTCATCATGCCATATATTCTATCAAAATAACTAGATAAGTCATTTAATCTGCATTCTATGATCCTGGAATATGTTTCTTTCTCATTTCAAGAAGGTTCTAGGGCTTCCCTGGTGGCGCAGTGGTTGGGAGTCCGCCTGCCGGTGCAGGGAACACGGGTTCTTGCCCTGGTCCGGGAGGATCCCGCGTGCCGTGGGGCGGCTGGGCCCGTGGGCCATGGCCGCTGGGCCTGCGCGTCCAGAGCCTGTGCTCCGCAGCGG
>NW_006793973.1:0-1856 GCF_000442215.2 Lipotes vexillifer
CCGTGCACCACAACTACTGAGCCTGCACTCTAGAGCCTGTGAGCCACAACTACTCAGCCCATGTGCCACAACTACTGAACCCCACGTGCCTACAGCCCATGCTCCGCAACATGAGAAGCCACTGCAATGAGAAGCCCGCTCACCACAACGAAGAGTAGCCCCCGCTCGCCGCTACTAGAGAAAGCCGGCGCACAGCAACAAAGACCTAACGCAGCCAAAAATAAATAAATTAAATAAATAAAATTTTTTAAAAAGGTGAGTAAGCCATGGATGCTGCCTTCAAAGACTTTGAGGATTTATGAGGCAGGTGGACAAACAACTGGGACTCATTATTGTAAGTACTAGGATGAGTAAGGGCAGGTGCTGTGGGAACATGAAACCCAAATTGAAAAGTCTGGGCTGGCTTCTTGAAGGAGGTGAAGCTTCAGTGGATCCTGAGGATTGAGGACGAGTGAGGCAGAAGAAGAAAGGGAAGGGCATTTCAAGCAGAGGGAGTGGTATGTGCAAAGGCCCAGACGCCTGGTGCTTTCAGGGAAAACTACAATATGGCTGATGAGTGGGGTAGGTAATGCAATTGGTAAGAGATAATGTTGGAGAGGTAGACAGAGGCCAGGTCACGAAAGGCCTTGTCTATCATTCTAAAGACTGTGAGTTCAACCTGTGAGCAGCAGGAAGCCATCAGGGGGTGGTGCTGCATTTTGGAAACAATCCATTGGCTGTTGGGTGAAAAAAATGGCTTAGATGTGGTAAGACTGGAGACAGAGACAGTAGTCAGGAGATAGCAGCAAACAATATTTCAGGTGAGAAATATTGGTGGCCTGACCCGGGCAGTAACAATGGGGATGGATGGCAGTAGACAGAAGGGGTGGTTTTAAGCCACTTATCAAGTGGTTGGGATTGGTTGACCAGTTGGACAGGATAAGTGTGCTGTGAAAAGTGGCTAGAATTTGTGTCATGCTTTGTTTCTGTGCACGTCTACTCTGTGTTGTCTGTTTTAATTGTTTTCTAGAGCAAGGCAGGGCATAAAACTATTATTCAATCTGTCAGTACTTCCCATTTGCTGGCTGTGCACTAGACACAGAGGAGTCAATGTGAACGAAGCCTAGCCCGTGCCTGGAGGAGCTCACACACTCAAGATAGGTTCCTCACCCAGCCACGCAGAGGCAGAGGCGTTGGCCGGAGGTGGTGAGGGGGCGGGGCAGGAAGCGGGGGGAGGCTCAGAGCTTCTCTTACACAAGTGCTGCCCAACTTCAGTTACTCCAGCTCCACCTTCGCAAAGGTCACCAAATTCATATCCCACTTATACTGTTACATACTTAATATCTTTATTCAAACGGACTCACTTTTTAGCCTTATGTACCTACTTTAGCTTCTTCATAAGCAACATATCTGTAGCTCATATTTGGATAAGTTAGTAATATTTTCTCTAATACACATTAAAATAAAATAAAGCAAAACAAAATTTAAAAATAAAAAAAAATTTTTTTTTTTGGCCGCACCATGCGGCACGTGGGATCTTTGTTCCCTGACCAGGGATTGAACCCGTGTTCCCTGCATTGGAAGTGAAGAGTCTTAACCACTGGACAGCCAGGGAAGTCCCAATAAAAATTTTTTAAATGTCCAAGCGCCATGAGAAAATGTTTCACAATCACACTTTGAGAAACACTGTCCTATAGGGAAGAACTAGAAAGTCCAAAATAGAGTTCCTTTTCAGGTCTGTTCCCTAGGTGACCAGGTGACCTCCCTTCATCATTCTTTTTTTTTTTTTATTTTTTTTAACGGTACGCGGGCCCCTCATTGTTGTGGCCTCTCCCGTTGCGGAGCACAGGCTCCGGACGCGCAGGCTCAGCGGCCAT
>NW_006793974.1:0-318 GCF_000442215.2 Lipotes vexillifer
ATAATGGTGGAAATATCAGCAGAGGCTAAATTATGAGGGGCTTTGAATATTAACTTTAGACTTTCTTATATAGTTACAAACGCTCATGCTATATGTCACTTTTTTCTTTCAATGTTGCATATAAAAGTGATACAAGCTCCTAATGAAAATTTCAATCAGTAATTAAATGTATAAATTTTAAAAAATCTATGTACATTTATTTCTAAGAGGTAACTGTTTTAATAAAATAGGGTATAGCCTTCCAAACTTTGTCTATACATACACATGTACATATGTAAACACATACTTATTTTCTCAACTAAATTGTGTATCTACTCT
>NW_006793975.1:0-239 GCF_000442215.2 Lipotes vexillifer
TGAGTGCGCGGGGATCGTGGCCCATCAAAAGCATTTCGGTGACCGCATTGGGGTTTGACATTGCATGCATGTGATGCGCTTCAAAGATGTCGGGATGCTCAGTGACCAGCCTCAATTCAAGCGGCGCAAGTTGTTTGACGTTCTCGGACGATATGTCATGCCTCTGCCGCGCTTCGTTTCGTTGCTCAGGCGACATCTCCATTAGACTATCGAAACCATGAATAGAGAAAGCCTTAGCA
>NW_006793976.1:0-224 GCF_000442215.2 Lipotes vexillifer
TTTCATCCCGAGCCGTGATTGAATTAAGTAAGAATGTCTCTCTATTTCACTGTCATTGTGTTTGGGGTTTGAAATATATTTTTATAATGGGATTTGGCTGATTTTCACTGCTGCGCTTATGTTGCTCTACGCCCGCTCGATTCTCTTATGGATACATAAAAATACATAGGTTTTTAGATTCCTACCAGTCAGGTCCATTCCTATGCGTTGCATATGGGGTGTTG
>NW_006793977.1:0-291 GCF_000442215.2 Lipotes vexillifer
TTATCTCTGGGCTTTCTATCCTGTTCCACTGATCTATATTTCTGTTTTTGTGTCAGTACCGTACTGTCTTGATTACTGTAGCTTTGTAGTATAGTCTGAAGTCAGAGACCTGGTTCCTCCAACTCCATTTTACTTTCTCAAGATTGCTTTAGCTATTCGTGGTCTTTTGTGTTTCCATACAAATTGTCAATTTTTTTGTTCTATTTCTGTGAAAAATGCCATTGTTTATTTGATAGGGTTGCATTGAATCTGTAGATTGCTTTGGGTAGTATAGTCATTTTCACAATGTTG
>NW_006793978.1:0-28952 GCF_000442215.2 Lipotes vexillifer
CGAACCCATGTCCCCTGCATTAGCAGGCAGATTCTCAACCACTGCGCCACCAGGGAAGCCCTAGGCTGAGAATCTAGAGCACACACATTCCATACACAAGAGCTCAGAATGTGTGCTTTCAGCGTCTTAAATTCCAGAGATTGAATGTGGTAGAGGGATTGGTTTATGGTTGGTCTGGGAGTTAGCTTTTGGGATTTTTGCCATTTCACCACCCACGGAACATTTTAAAGTGGAAAGTTTAATGATTTATCTTTTGTACAGGTTTCTTTTCTGACAATATTATTGTTGGAATAAAAGACCTCGTTTGAAAAGAAAGTCTGACAGCATTCTGAGAATCTCAGGTTAAGGAAGAACATTCTAAGGACCAGAACTTTCCAGCAGTGAAACAGACCCACTTGTGAGAAGGGAAGTCCCCATCACCTGAAGTATTTATGTGGATGCTGGGTGGCCGTCCCTTAGGGCCACAATGGAGACAATGTTTCATTGGATGAGAGGCTGGGTGAGGTGGCCTCTGACATACTGGCCACTTCTAAGGCTTGCCGGTTTTGTGATCCTAGGGTTCCTAGGATTCTGGCTCTGAATCAGTAGCTAAAATATCACCTAACACTATTCCCTGGAA
Source organism: Lipotes vexillifer (assembly GCF_000442215.2). Taxonomy (NCBI): domain Eukaryota; kingdom Metazoa; phylum Chordata; class Mammalia; order Artiodactyla; family Lipotidae; genus Lipotes; species Lipotes vexillifer. The sequence goes on from NW_006793978.1 coordinate 620, forward strand.
CAGTGCACTTAACACACTTAGCATCTTCCCATAGAAAACTAACACCCTTGGTGTCCTATGTGCTCTGATATTAAATCGCTTTCGTTATGCTTGGCCCAGAATGAGGCTCAGTTTTATTTTGACTAAAGCAACTTTAATGCATCTGGGAGAAACAAAAATCTCTAATAACACACCTCAGGTCTATGAAAGGAACCCATTCCTACATAGCCAGTCCATAGTGAGAGAGGAGCACTTCGGTACACAAAAAATCTTTTGCAGTCATTTCATATTTAGTGAAAAGCCAGAGGAAGTAAAATCAGACCTGGATTGAGTTCAACACCTGAGTCAGTGGTGCAGTGTGGACAAATCATGAGAGTTTTCATTCATTTACATTGGCAGATTTCCAAGGCTGCTCCACATCTGTACAGTTCAGCCTCCGTGGGCAGGCAGCAGGGCAGAAAACATGCAACATTGTGGTGCCACTTCTGTGGCAATGAACAGGGCTGCTGCTGACCAGACTCAGCACTGGTTGCAACAAACTCCATAACTCAGGGAAAAACCCTAGAACTTCAGTAGGAAGAGGAAGCAACACACAGGAGGGTGAAGGGGTGAGCTAGAAATGATTCATCAGTATTAGGGGGCGTTAGATGGGGTTTGCCAAAGAAATTAGCTTTACAAAGATAACCTTGAAAGAGTACTCTTTTCCTTTACAAGGCTGGGCACATTATGAATTAAGAAATTCATAATGTATGCTGTTTTAAAACATACATTGAATGTTTGGATTGATATGAATGCCAATAATTTTCCTCTTTAGTCAGGAAATAAATATATTTTTCTACATGACCTTTGACATCTCTAGGAATGGTCTTCCTACAAATGTTGAAAGTAAAGGAAAACGGGACTTAACTGTTCTCTTTGAGTCATCTCTGAAACGGGCTAAGTCAGTTTGTAGTCACCTAAAATGTGCCTGGAAAAACGAACCAAATAAAAGACAGGTAACAAATTGACTCTATAAGAATGAAGTGTACTGAACAGATAGATTAATTCAAGGCCAAGTACAAGTATTCTGATTTGCAGGCTTTTGTGGGACTTGTGGGAAGATGTAAAGTAGCCATCATCAGAGGCCCTTACTCACAGCGGCTGTGTTCTTTGCAGATATATGGTAGGGCCATTGCCCAAAGCATTTTGGCCCCGATAGTAGAGAGAGTGAATCCAAAGGCCTAAATAAGCAGCTGACCTTCAATGTGGCCTTAGGTAAATCATTTCACCTTCTAATCCTTGTCTATAAAACTGAGATAATAAAATCTATTTAACTTGGTTTCTATGGTAATTAAATTTCACAATTCATCTAAGTATTTGAAAAATTTAATGAGTATATAAAATGTACCAGACACAAAGTAAGGATCTAAGTAGACATTTCTCCAAAGATATACAAATGTCCAATAAGCACTTGAAAAGATACTCAATATCATTAGCCATCAGGGAAATGCAAATCAAAACCACAGTCAGATACCATGACACATCCACTAGATTGGCTATAAACAAAAAGATAATAAAAAGTATTGGTGAAGATGTGGAGAAACGGGAACCTTCATACACTGCTAGCGGGAATGTAAAATGATGCAGCTGCTTTGGAAAGCAGTCTGGTAGTTCCTCAAAAGGTTAAACATAGAGTTATCATAGGAATTAGCAATTCCAGTCCTAAGTATACACCCAAGAGAAATGAAAACATATACCTGCAAAAAAACTTGTATGAGTATTCATAGAAGCATTATTCATAATAGCCAGAAAGCAGAAATAACTCAAATGTCCGTTATCTAATGAATGGATCAAAAAAAATGTGGTATATCCCTATAATGGAATATTATCTGGCAATGAAAAGGAATGAACTATTGGTACATGTTACAATATGGATGGACCTTGAAAACATTGTACTAAATGAAAGAAACCAGTCACAAAAGACCACATATTATATGATTCCATTTCTATGTTCAAAATAGTCGTCAGTAGAGACAGAAACTAGATTAGTAGTTGGTTGGGGCTGGAAGGGAGATGGGGAAGGAGTTTGGGAGGTGGCAGCTAAGGAGTATGGGGTTTCTTTTATGGAGTGAGGAAATTGTTCTAAAATTGACTGTGGTGATGGTTGCACAACTCTGAATATGTGAAAAGCCACTGAATCGTACACTTTATTATTTTTTTTTATTTTTTAAGATTTATTTATTTGGCCATGTCGGGTCTTAATTGCGGCACATGGGATCTTCATTGAGGCACACGGGATCTTTCGTTGCAGCACGCAGGCTCTTTGTTGTGGCGTGCAGGCTTCTCTGTAGCTGTGGCATGCGGGTTGTCCCTCTCTAGTTGTGGTGCACAGGTTCCAGAGCGTGTGGGCTCTGTAGTTTGTGGCACCTGGGCTCTAGTTGAGGTGCGTGAGCTCAGTAGTTGTGGCACACAGGCTTAGTTGACCCGGTGTGATCGGGGATCTTAGTTCTCTGACCAGGGATCGAACCTGCGTCCCCTGCCTTATAAGGCGGATTCTTTACCACTATACCACCAGGGAAGTCCCTGAATCATACACTTTAAATGGGTGAACTGTATGGTATGTGAATTATAGCTCAATAAAGTTTTTTTTAAAAAAGGGATGTGCCAGGCAATTTACTAGGCACTCGATATATAATGAATGTGAAATGCACATGATGTGTGCTTAATAAATACAATGCAAACACATAATGCCTCATTTTCTTTAAATAGAGGGGAAAAAGAACTTTTAAAAGGAATACAAGTGCATGTGAAATATAAAAGCCTAAATTAATGTGCTAATTAGGAATAAAATAACCATAACTAAGACCTATCAACACGAAGTATCGTACTGGGATATCATTAAACTGTACTTGAGTGTACAGTGAGGTAAAGACTTTAGCGGCAATCATCTTTGGTAATAACACTATTGAGTCATAGTGTTATTTAAACAGAAAGCAAAGGCCATTATAAACTACACCTGAGAATCAAAGACAAAAAGACCGTTTATTGCTGGAGAAGAGATCCAAAGAGGAAATTATGCCTCTCTGTACCATCCTGGCTGTCGTATTCTGAATGTACATGATTCCCCAACTTCCCATCTCCAGCACACAGTCAACCTTAATACAGGAAAATAAAAGTCTTGCCTTTTCCCATCTTGGCATTTATTTTTTTAAGAGGAAGCATGTTTATTTATTTATTTATTTATAATTTTTAATGTATTTTTTTAGATTTATTTTTTATTTATTTTATTTATTTTTGGCTGCATTGGGTCTTAGTTGCGGCACACGGGATCTTCGTTGAGGCATGCGGGATCTTTCATTGCAGCATGCGGGCCTCTCTCTAGTGGCACGTGGGTTTTCTCTCCAGTTGTGGTGTTCAGGCTCCAGGGTGCGTGGGCTCTGTAGTTGTGGCGTGCAGGTTCCTGAGTGCGTGGGCTCTGTAGTTTGTGGCACACAGGCTCTCTAGCTGAGGCGTGTGAGCTCAGTAGTTGTGGCACACAGGCTTAGTTGCCCCAAGACATGTGGGATCTGACCAGGGATTGATCCCACGTCCCCTGCATTGTAGGGCAGATTCTTTACCACTGGACCACCAGGGAAATCCCCATCTTGGCATTTAAATGAACAAAAAAACCATTGCATACTTCCCTAGTCCTTGACCTCTCTCATTTTCTGTTAGCCCCAAGAAGTTGTCATTTTACAGCCTAAAAGCTAATGCAAACCTCAGAATTATTGATGGGCATGGGTTCCGTGGAAGAAGTCACCATCCATATCCTGCTCAAGCAAGGCATGAACAGCTGGGGAAAGATGCTAACACCTGTCTGAGCTTTCAGTGGCCCAAGATCTTAACGTTCTTGTCTAGGCTTGACAGTACAGATAGAGTAAGACATTCTGGGGTAGCACATTAACACAAGCAAAGTCAGATTTGCAGAATGTTTCAAGTGGCAGTCATGTATCTTAGAATGTGTAGTTCTGGACGAAAGAGCTGGTGCTGTCCTGACACCAGTAAGGACCAAAACTCTGGTGGAAAACATGTGTGGGTGCATGAAAAGTTTTCTTCAAAATGATAGGGACAAAAAAGAGAGATCACTGTGTGGAGGAGACCCAACAACAAGAAAAAAAGAGTCGAGGATAAAGATAAGAAAGGAAGGGAGGGAGGAAAGTGAGGATGGAGAAAGAGTACAATAGAGTCTGTTGGTGTATTTAAAAATCACCAGAGAGAGAAATGTTAACTTTAACCACCAAAGAGAAAAAGAACCTCTTTCAGGTATACCCCTTTCATAAAATGAGATGATGGCAGGAGAAAGTGAAATATCTTAAAAATTAATATATGTTAAAAAAAAAATAAGGTGGTTAGCAGAGGACAGAGATGTCATTCCAAAGCACTAAAGAGATAATGAGTGGACATAAAATTATTCATATGGATATGACAAGGGGATTGGACTTGTGTGCCCAGAAGAAGGCCATGACAAGGACCGATGTGCAGCAGCGGGAACACAAGGAGGACAAGAGTGAACCATGCAATAAAAACGGAGGCTGGGCTTCCCTGGTGGCGCAGTGGTTGAGAGTCCACCTGCCGATGCAGGGGACACGGGTTCGTGCCCCGGTCCGGGAAGATCCCACGTGCTGCGGAGCGGCTGGGCCCGTGAGCCATGGCCGCTGGGCCTGCGCGTCCGGAGCCTGTGCTCCGCAACGGGAGAGGCCACAGCAGTGAGAGGCCCGCGTACCGCAAAAAAAAAAAAAAAAAAAAAAAAAAAAAGGCCAAAATTGACTGCACACTGAATTTGGCTAAAGGAGAGCAGTCCAGAAGACAGTCAAATCAGATTCAATGACAAGAGTAAGAAAGAGAAGAGTAACTACAGTGCACCCCACACAGAAGCAGATTTGAGTGAAATTCCAAAGCATTTACTGAAAGACTTACCTGATTCTGAAGAAGTGTAAAGCATAAATATTCAGCTGGGAAGAGCAAGAACTTGGAAATAGAATACAAGGTCTAAGCCTGAAAAACAAACAAAAAAGTCAGTTTGCCATTTACAAGTAAGTTTGTGTTCCTTCTTTTTGTTCACTAATTGTTTTCTTTGTTTGGCTTTGTAACTGGGAAATACTTTCCCACAGCAGCAGTGTGCTAAGTGGTGGATAAATTCCAAAAGTGGCCCACAAAGTTCTGTTTAACTATTAAAACTCTACCTTCACAGTAAGTCTGCTAGAATCAGCCTTAGTTCTGAGTCCTGAGACAAAGGAGTGATAAGGTACAAGAGAGAAGAGGAAGCAAAACAAGGAAAGGAAGGGATGAGGGAAAAAAAATAAGAAGAGGAACAAGAAGGGAAAGAAAGATGATGGGAGGTTTTCTTTTTTCTTGGACACAGAGTTTCAGATCCTGACTTTAGTCCTGATGTCTCTGCTAGGTATTAGGAAGCTGTCAAACTCATGGTCAACTGTACGGTATCCATGATTAACAGCTCTTAATTTTCCTGGGAAGAGATCATTGGAGTTTTTAAAAATGTGGAAGATGATATTTGGTAGCAAGTTTCCTCTAGGACAATTAGTTCTTCTAACCATTCCTGTTTCTCACAGCCTCACCCCTCCTTTGCTTCTCTGAAGGATTCAATGTTTTCACTTAGAGCTTCCAGTGAGTTTTGGTGTACAGGGATAGGGTAGTTGTTTGTAGATATGAAATTTATGAGATGGAAATTAACTACATAGAAAAAAAAAAACCCTGGTTTCTTCAACTGTATATGGAGAATTGCTATTATAAAGTATAGATGAAGTATAAATAGACTATTTAAATCTCTTAATTTGGGGAGGTACTCAAAATCTAGCACATTTCAAAGCACTTTATCAATGGATGAAAAATTGTGTAATTACTCAGATTTATAAGGGATGTAATAATTTAAGAATGTAGATAAATGACAGATATTTAGAAAAAAACATGAATCAATTTGGAAATTAAGGTAAGGAAAGAGGCAATTGAAAAGGCATTAAAAAATAACAAAAATGGTCAGAATTAAATATGACATTTGCATAAGCAAGAAAACAAGATTAGTCAAGCTGTGGAGAAGAATTACTCTTAGAAAGAACAGAATGAAAATGAAAAGACTACAAATAGCCCACTGATTAGATAATTTGAAAGACAATTGTTAAATTGTAAGAAAGAACAAAAGATGACTGAGACTGAAGAAAACCTTCAAAAGGACACAAAAATTGTTTAAGTTGTAGAGGTATGTGTTACATTTGTAGGATAAATAAATCTGTGAGAGGATTGGAAGGGGAGACTTTAAAATGTAATTCGCCAGGGCTTCCCTGGTGGCGCAGTAGTTGAGAGTCCGCCTGCCGATGCAGGGGACACAGGTTCGTGCCCTGGTCTGGGAGGATCCCACGTGCCGCGTGAGCCATGGCCGCTGGGCCTGCGCGTCCGGAGCCTGTGCTCCGCGATGGGAGAGGCCACAACAGTGAGAGGCCTGCTTACCCCCAAAAAAAAAAAAAAAAAAAAAAAAAAAAAAGTAATTGGCCAATAAAAGACCTTATTGGTGACCCTTCAGGGGGGAAAAAAAAATCTCCAAAACGACAATGAACTATCTATCATGTGGTGTGTTTTAGTTGAATTTTGGGGGTTTTTTTGTTTTTTAGTTGAAAAGAAAAATTTTTTTTTAATGTACTGACTCCACTGGGGTCATTATGCCTCTAAATTGTATAAGCAAAAAAAATAACGACAGATGAAAAATTTGCTTAGTAATGTTGCTTATTTTTAGCTGTCCAGAAGTTATTTTTATTCACCTTATTTCCTAAGAAGCTCAGCAATTTTCTTATTTATCATTTAACAACATTTAATTGAATACTTTATTACATGTAATTGCTAGATGCCTGCTCTCAGAAAACAGAGCTGAGGATGTAGTCAACAAAACCAGGTTCAAGCCCCAGCTCTGTCACTTACAAATATCGTTAAGTAGTTGAACCACAGTTCCCTCATCTTTTTATAAAATAAAGGTCTTGAACTAGAAGAAATTATATGAACTCTTAATCCCTTCTAGGTATGTTTATTATTTTCTAAAAGACAAATTAATGTTTAGCTTAATCTTTATGTTTTAAGTTGTTGCAATCTTCAGGATGGTTTTATATGTGTAAATTTTCACTAAGATTTATTGACAGACTAAAATAAGCCAAAATTTATAGAAACAGTAGGTGAGAAGAAAAAGAATAAATGGATTAGGGCTTCAAGGGCAATATTTCTGCCATTATATGGAGAAAATATTTAGATATCATTTAAAAATGTTAAACCCAGAAATTACATAAATAACATGCAATTGTTAACAATTAAGATGTAAGTACAGATAGTCCCTGACTCACTATGGTTCAAGTTTTGATTTTTCAACTTTACGGTGGTACAAAGGTGATACGCATTTAGTAGAAAGCATACTTCGGATTTTGAATTTTGATCTCCTGGGCTAGTGATATGTCGTCCCATACCTCTCGTGATGCTGGGCAGTGGCAGCGAGCCACACAATCACCAGGGTAAACAACCGACTTTACAACCATTCTGTACTCACATAACCATTCGGTTTTTCACTTTCGGTACAGTATTCAATAAGCTACATGAGATATTCAACACTTTATTATAAAATGGGCTTTGTGTTAGATGATTTTCCCCAGCTATAGGCTAATGTAAGTGTTCTGAGCACGTTTAAGGTAGGCTAGGCTGAGCTAGGATGTTTGGTAGGTTAGGTGTATTAAATGAATTTTTGACTTAATGATATTTTCAACTTACAATGGGTTTATTGGGTCACAATCCCACTGTAAGTCAAGGAAGATCTGTATATGTTAGTATATGAATATATTAATAATAGCTAATTAATATTAATAAATTGTATTATTCATAGCTAACAAAATGCATAAATGTGTCAAAGGTGATGTAATTTTCATAATAACACTATGCGATTTTTGCTATTATTATCTTTACAGATAAATGTAAGATAATTTACTCTGAGGCTTGGAGATATTTAATAACTTATTCAGGTTCTCACAGACTGTGTGGTAGGGTCCAGAGCCTTTTACTGCCCAAGATGCGATACTACTGTATACACTATTTGTAATTTACTTTTCAAATTTATCATGTCTTCAGTGTGGTTCTCTGTTTATAAATTTACTTCAATAGCTTCATTTCTAAGGATTACATGATATTCCATTGTATAAATGTATTATAATTTATTTAAACATTCTCCCATTTGGGGGCATTTTAGTTCATTTCCAATTTTTTACTCCTTGTAGGTGAATCTTTGCACATTATCTTTAAATATTCCTCAGAATAAATTTTTAGATACAGAATAACTGGGCCAAAAGCCATGAGTATTTTTAAGACTTTTTGTATTAACCAACCATGTATTTTACGTTATTTCTTTATTTTTTCTTAATAAATTTATTTATTTATTTTATTTTTGGCTCTGTTGGGTCTTCGTTGCTGCACACGGGCTTCCCAGCATGCGGAATCTTCCTGGGCCAGGGTTTGAACCCATGTCTCCTGCATTGGCAGGCGAATTCTTTTTTTTAAAAGAAACTGCTTTTTTTAAATTAATCAATTAATTTATGGTTGTGTTGGGTCTTCGTTTCTGTGCAAGGGCTTTCCCTAGTTGCGGCAAGTGGGGACCAACTCTTCAGCCCAGCCTTCACTGTTGCGGCCTGTCTTGTTGCGGGACACAGGCTCCAGGCGCGCAGGCTCAGTAGTTGTAGCTCATGGGCTTAGTTGCTCTGCGGCATGTGGGATCTTCCCAGACCAGGGCTCGAACCCGTGTCCCCTGCATTGGCAGGCAGATTCTCAACCACTGCACCACCAGGGAAGCCCGGCAGGCAGATTCTTAACCACTGAGCCATCAGAGAAGTCCCTGACCAGTGTTTTTAAAAACTCCGGATAGTCAGAATAGAGCTTACCTGGGGCAGGACTCGGGTTGGGATTTGAATGAGGGTATGAATGGCAGGAGGAATCCTCCTTGGATGCTGGAAATAATTTTTTTAATGTTTATTTATTTATTTATTTGGCTGTGTCGGGTCTTGGTTGCAGCACGTGGGATCTTTGTTGCTGCCTGCGGGATCTTTGTTGCAGCATGCAGGATCTTGTAAGTTGCAGCATGTGGGATCTTTTAGTTACGGCATGTGGGACCTAGTTCCCTGACCAGGAATCAAAGTCGGGCCCCCTGCATTGGGAGCACAGAGTCTTAGCCACTGGACCACCAGGGAAGTCCTGGGTACTGGAAATATTGTATATCTAGATCTAGATGTTGGTTACATGCATATATATACATGTATAAAAGTTCATCTAGCTGTACATTTAAGATCTGTGTACTTTACAGTATGTATGTCATACAGTATGTATGACAATACAGTGTGTATTGTCAAACAGTCTCAGATTCTTGGCATTATGTAAACCGGACATCTGGGGTCAACTGGGGTTTCATTTTATTCCCAGAGATTTTTATATGCTTTTGCTGTCATTTAAACTTATTACGTATAGGCAGTAAACACATAAACACAATAAGTCAAACTCTGGCAAGCTGACAGACTTTTTTTTTTCTTCTAAGTTTAGATGAAGCCCCCATTTTCAATCCCTAACAGCTGGATATTTAGGTAGCCTCCAATTTTTTGCATTTTCCTTGTACATAAATTTTTGTGTGTATCTTTAATTGTTAACTGAAAATAAATTTCCAGGAAGCTGGCTTTCAGCGATCCGAAGAGGGGATGGCATGAAAACCCTGTGCCAACAGTATTCTAGAAGTTAAATGGGGCACATGTCTCAAAAGAATAAGATTTTGATTAAACACCATTTAAACCACTTGGACCACCTTAGAATAAAAGACTCAGATTGTAGCATTTTTCTTATCCTTAAAAAAATGTTGGAGTTTGGAGTAGCCCAAGAGAGAATAGTGAAATATTCTACTTTTCCTAAGCATACCCAGATCTAATTTCTCTCTGTAGAAACTCATTCTCAGTCTTTAAATTTTGAAAGACAGAACATAAGATTTGGTGACTTTTCCAAAATCTTAGATACGTTAAAAAAAAATGTTGATCTAACTTCTGATAAAGCATGCATCTCTCATTATTAGCTTTAAGATACAGAAATCAAGATCCAAGCTCTTTTTGATTTGGACTATATTGTACAGGCAGTATTTTCATATTGCTGAGTAATTACTTGGTTGCAGGTGTGTTTACTTTGACATTACTTAGATCTGCTTTCATTCTGCCCTTCAAACACCCATTCCTTTCTGTTTTCTAGAACATATATTGTGGTTGGCAGCAGCGAGTGAAACCTCAGCCTCCATCTGCATTTCTCTAACCTCTTAGCACAATAGTGTAGACATTTGTTTGTGAACACAATAGGATGGAATCCAGTTCATCTGTTAACAACTTAGTGATGTTCTAAACTTTTACTTCCAAGTTGTAGACCCTAACATGACTTCATGTCTTGGCTGAGATTCAGAGTTTCAACATACACAGACAGATACAGACTTTCTCTTCCCCCTACCATGCTGGGCTGTTACCAGCAGTTTCTGGGGCATGAAAAACATCCGAACTGGCAAACTTCAGAAAAAGCAGGCTTTTTTTTTTTTTTTCCAGGAATAGTTTGCTTTATTGTGACAAAAGGCCAACCTGTTCCCCTGTTTAAAATATGCAGTGGAGTTATTTTAGCTTCTAAAATTTTCAATGCTGAGTAAGAATATATACTGAGAAAAAGGAAAAGAAAAAAGAGTTCTATCAACTCTTCTAAGCTTAGTAATTTTGTGGTGCTCTGAAGCTTTCAACATTGGTCTGGATCCTTGCAACCTTCACCTAGATAAGTGCTTAGGATGCTAGTAGTCAGACTTATACCTCTCTTCTCCCTGTAATCATCCTGGTGGGAAAGGATTCTTCTCTGCAGAAACTAAACAGCCCCAGAAAAAAAGATCTACAGATACTAGCATTTATAGGTCCATCAGTGACAAAGCCAGCTTGAAGACTCATCCCCTTGTGATGAAGCTCTCCAGGCACCAATCTTCTCTGGAGCCTGGTATTTCCAATTAGCTTATTATTGCCATATTCTTTAGTATGAACAGACAGACAAAGAACCAGACGATGGAGGAAAGCCTGTGACATGAAAGACAGAGACCAAACAATGCAGGTTGGGGTGCGGGGATGGGGGATAAGGAAATGGAAATAAAAGTTTCAGGGAGTAGAAAGAAAACTTAACAATGATTAACAAAAGTGTTAGGGAGAGGAACCAATAATAATATATTCGTAAAATAAGAATGAGATGCCTTAAAAATGGGACAGAGAACAAGAAATAGTTCTTGGAGGGGACTTCCCTGGTGGTCCAATAGTTAAGACTCTGCACTCCCAATTTGGGGGGGCCCGGGTTCGATCCCTGGTTGGGGAACTAGATCCCTCATGCATGCCGCAGCTGCAACTAAGAAGTCCACATGCCTCAATGAAGATCCCGCAGGCCTCAGCTAAGACCCGGCGCAGCCAAAACACATAATAAATAAATAGATATTAAAAGAAAAGAAAGAAATAGTTCTTGGAAATTAAAAGTTGGGAAGCAAGTTCAACAGAAGGGTTTGAAGACAGAGTTGAAGAAATCTCCCAGAAAGTAAGACAAAGATGGAGGATATGAGAGAAAAGATAGAACAATAAGAGGATCAATTCAGGAGGTTCAATTCAGAAGATCAGTGGTTGCCAGGGTTGGAGGGGAGGGGGAAGGGGAGATGAATAGGAAGAGCAGAGAGGAATTTTAGGGCAGTGAAAATATTCCATTATGATACCGTAATGATGGATACATGTCATTCATTATACGTTTGTCCAGACCCATAGAATGTACGACACCAAGAGTGAACCCTAATGTAAACTGTGGACTTCGGATGATTATGATGTGTCGATGTAGGTTCATCGGTTGTAACAAATGAACCACTCTCCAGTGCAGGGGACACAGGTTCAATCCCTGTTTCAGGAAGATCCCACATGCTGCAGAGCAAACTAAGCCCATGTGGCACAACTACTGAGCCTGCGCTCTACAGCCCATGAGCCACAACTACTGAGAGCTGCGTGCCACAACTACTGAAGCCCGTGCACCTAGAGCCTGTGCTTCGCAACAAGAGAAGCCAGTGCTCTGTGACAAAAGAAGCCACCACAATTAGAAGCCCGTGCACCGATACAAAGACCCAACACAGCCAAAAATAAAATAAGTAAATTAAAAAAAAAAAAATGAACCACTCTTGTGGGGATGTTGATAACTGGGGAGGCTATGCATGTGTAAGCACAGGAGGTATATGGGAAGTCTCTGTACCTTCCCCTTAATTTTGCTGTAAACCTGAAACTGTTCTTAAAAAATAGTATTTTAACAAAAGCCTAAAAAGGGACTTCCCTGGCAATCCAGTGGTTAAGACGCTGTGCTCCCAGTGCAGGGGGCATGGGTTCGATCCCTGGTCAGGGAACTAGGATTCCCGCATGCTGCACAGTGAGGCCAAAAATAAATAAATAAAATAAAACAGAGACACTCTGGGTAGCACGTACCATCACCAAAAAAATCTTAAAAAAAAAAAAAAAAAAAGCCTAAAAAATACGCTACAGGGAGGAAAACCAGATCCTATATAATGGGTTGGAAATCCCAATGGCATCAGACTTCTCCATAATGAAATTGGAAGCTTAGAGCAAATGAAGCAATGACTCAATATCCTGAAGGGAAATGATTTGCAACCCAGAATTTTGTTCCCAGGTAAACTACCAATCAAATGTGAGGATAGGATAAAGATGTTTTTAGACATTAGAGAATTTAAAATAGTTCCACCAATATTCCCTACTGGAATACAAAGAGTTACCATATGATTGAGCAACTCCACCTCTAGAAATATACCAAAAGAACTGAAAGCAGAGACTCGGATACTTGTACACCAATGTTCATAGCAGTATTGTTCCCAGTAACCAAAAATGGAAGCAACCTAAGTGTCTATCAACAGATAAATGGATAAACAAAATGTGGTATATACATCCAATGGGATATTTTTGTCTTAAAAACGAATGAAATTCTGATACACGCTAGAACATGGATAAACCCTGAAAACATTGTGCTAAGTCAAACAAGTCAGACACATAAGGTAAGTATGTATGATTCCACTTATATGAGGTACCTAAAATAGGCAAATTTGTAGAGACAGAAAGTAGAATAGAGGTTATCAGGGACTGTGGGAAAGAGAGGGAGTGAGGAATTATTGTTTAATGGGTACAGAGTTTCCATTTGGGATGATGAAAAAGTCCTGGAAATGGATAGTGGTGACAATTACACAACATTGTGAATGTAGTTAATGTCACTGAATTACACTTAAAAATGGTTAAAATGGTCAATTTTTTGTTACATATATTTTACCACAATGTAAAAGGGTTGTAAAAGGAAGACAGTGTTGTCATAGTAGTCTACTTGGCATTACCAGATCTTTGGGGTTTTTAAAAGTAGTCAGAAATTCAGATTAGGATATCTCTTGAGTTTTAATTTGTAATTTTTTAATAACACTGTGTGAGTCAGACAAAAATAATTCCACAGTCATTTAGGCTCAGTCGAGACTTCCACGGAGATATATCGTGCTGGCCAAAAAGTTCGTTCGGATTTTTGTAAGCTGCTATGGAAAACCCGAACGAACTTTTGGGCCAACCCTATACTAGCAGGTTATTTATGATGTGGCAGAAAGACTGGGATTGAAGAATTCCAGATTCTACTCACTGCTTTGAATTACTTTATAGCTCGTTGGTTGTGTTTTCCTTACCTGTAAAATGGTTATCAGTGATAGCTGCTATCTCATTCAAAAGTGTTGGGGTAAACACGACACTGTCATATAGTGCAGTCAGCTTCTTCAAAGACGTCATACATGATCCTCACATCTGATGTCATTGTGTGAGTAAATTGATAAAGTGTCTTCAGTCTTTTGCTTAAAAACAGAAAGCTATTCTCTCACCCCATCCAGAGAGAGAGTGTTCTGAGTTGGGGGTGGGGGTAGTGTCAGCTTATTGAACAAAAGTCAGGATGTTAGATTTCATGGGCTTGTTCTGGTACTTAAAATGTTTTTTATTAGGCAATAAGAATTGTGCTTTACCCTCGTTATTTGGTAAGATGCTTAGATAACTAGACAGCATTTCTAAGCTCTCATGAAATACAATCTTCTCAAACTCACTGAGCCCCAGTTTCTTCATCTGTAAAATGAGGATATGCTCTACCTTGTCTACTTGGCAGGGTTGTTTTGAGAATTCCAAGAGGTCCTTTCATTCACCTCTTCATTTGGTAAATATTCACTGTGAGCTTACGAACTATGTTGAATGCTAGGAATGTAATGCTCAACAAGAGACATGGTCCATACTTTCCTGAAGCTTTCATTTATGTGGGATCGATTACATATGTTAAAGCACAGAGAACAGTGCCTGGCACATTATCAGTACATACTAGTTTCCTAACTGTGATGGTCAGTTTTATGTGTTATTTTGACTGGGATATGGGGTGCCCAGATATTTGGCTAAAGATTATTTCTGGGTGTGTCTGTGAGGTTGTTTCAGATGAGATAAGCATTTGAGTCAGTAGACTAAGTAAAGCAGATGGCTCTCCCCAGTGTGAATGGGCATCATTCAATCCATTGAGAGCCTGACTACTGAGCTGAGGCATTAGTCTTCTTCTGCTCTTTGACTGGGACTTATATCCTTGGAGCTCTTGGTTCTCAGGCCTTCAAACTCAAACTGGAACTTAAAACCATTAGCCCTCTGGTTCTTGGTCCTTCAGACATGGACTAGAATTTATACCATTGGTTCTCCTGGTTCTCGGGCCTTCAGACTCAGACTGGAACTACACCACTGGCTTTCCTGGGTCTCAAGCTTATAAATGGGAGATTGTGGGACTTCTCAGCCTCCATAATTGCATGAGCCAATTCCTTCTAATAAATCTCTTTACCTATATGCATATGAATTTGAGCATCTGGTGGGCCACTTTTGGTTAGCAGAACTGGATATAGATTTGCATTGGTTCTCCTATTGGTTCTGTTTCTCTGGAGAACCCTGATTAATACACTTCCCTTAAAGTCAGGACCCTCAAATTTACCCATGCATATCCAGGTCAGTGCCCTGAAATCAAGAAGAGGGACCTCAGCTGCAACCTGGTTCCTTATTTTGTAGGGTCATATTGCCAATATTTATGGCAATCCTAGGCCATTGCTACTCATTCTGTAAGTATAGGAGTCATTCTTCTGCCCTATAATATAAAACTCCAGTGAGAGAGCAAGTCATCCAAATTATATTCCCCAGAGAATAAGGAAATGCAGTTTTATGTCCAGAGCAGAGAGGATTCAAAAGTTTACCAAAAAGTCTTAGGAACTTAAACTGTAGGCAGGGATAATATTGCTTTTCATCATTGTCTACTTATTTTCTATTTAGAGTTTTATCTTCCTAGTAGAGGGGGTTGGTTTAATAGAGTGTCGGGGGAAATGTCTAGTGAGTGTATTGATTGAATGTATGATGATAAATGTGGGCAACTTATCTCCTAATCTTCCTCTAGGTTTGCCTAGCTGAGGGTGAATAAAATTATTTTGAATATAGCCAAGAAAGTCTTTTTTCTTGGCCTTGGGATTCTAAGGCCATACATATGCCTAAATAACTTTTTTCCCCAGAAAGAGTAAGAATTTGTAGATTGGCTCCAGGTGGAAGATCTTTCCGTACTTTATGGTACTTTATGCCTAAATGTTAAGTTTCATCATTTCAGCTAGGAACAATTAAGTTATGCTAGGATACTACTTAAGGAAGGAAACAAAGAAATACATACACTGTTCACATATCAAATATGTTCACATTTTACAGAGAAGATGGTCATAATACCTCAAGGGGGAAAAGCCAGGATTTTCATTACCAAGAGCAAGAAAAGGTTTCTAAGGCACATCACACACTGTGTGCAAAATAGAAGCAACCTGAAGGGATAGGAGGAATAAGGCTGTATAACAAAGCAAATTAATTTATGTCAGATTCCATTTTCTAATATGCAATATTTCTGAAAAAAAGTTTTACAGAAGACAGCATTCTTATTATTGTACGTTTCCTCCCTTTTGCTTGCTCGAGGCAAATGAAATGCTGAAAAGGTTATTATTACTCTGATGCTGTAACAGAAAGTGTACTTCTGTCATATCCAGAGTGACTAATAATGTTCAGGCCAATCCATTACTCCATTCAAATAATAGGGTTTACTTGCTTTTAAGGTCACTTGGGCTATAATGTTGTTATTGTCCTTTCTTCTGCTCTGTAGTCTCATTTTCACAGAGGATTGGTAGAAAAATAGAGGGGATATTGGCTACCACTTGTTCATGGGCATAATGCCACTGGCACCCTTTCCTTGTGGTCCTGCATCTTCTTGCTAATGACAGACATGCATGCAACAGGGGTTTTAAAGGGGTGCGATATTTGTGTTTCTATATGGAATTGATAGCAACAACAACAATAACAACAGAAATTGACTCCTGGGTATTTTTTCTTCAAGTTAGAAACTACAGTGGGAATACTTAAAGAACACTTGTAACTCAAGAAAACTTGTGGAGCTTGAAATAAAAACATCATAGGTTATATTAAGCAGAGTGGTAGAAAAAGGTTTTTAACCAGAATTTAACTAAATTTCTAATAATTCTATTTATTTAAAAAATATTTATTTATTTGGTTGTGCTGGGTCTTAGTTGCGGTTCGCTGGCTCCTTAGTTGCAGCACGTGAGCTCCTTCATTGTGGCATGCAAACTCTTAGCTGTGGCATGCATGTCGGATCTAGTTCCCTGACCAGGGATCAAACCGGGGCCCCCTGCATTGGGAGTGCAGAGTCTTAACCACTGTGCCACTAGGGAAGTCCCTCTAATAATTTTAAATTCCACTAAATAGTTAAACCACATCTCAAAAACTGTAATAAAAAATTCATTCAAACCTTTGAAAACAAAGAATCATTCCTCTCCAGTTGCCTTAGGTTAACCTGTATTTCTGTCCTGTCACTTTTATGTAAGGAAACATATGGCCTCAAACTTTGCTTTCTGGCAATAATAATTTCCTATTGTAGGTTTGTCTTTAGTTAGTTTCCAAAAATCTTACATGCTTAAGGTTTTGGAGCCATGTAAATTTCTGCTCGGTAGTCTCACTTTCACAGAGGGTTGGTAGAAAAAGAAGGATTGGGCAGTTCTCATTCACAAAAGAAATACAAACTTTTTGTTAATCTGAAATTGTTTGAGAAATTCTAAACTGACTGTTGTTGTTGCTGTTTATTTTGTGGAAATAACTAAATGAGGAAGCTTAAGATAGTAAATAAAACACAGGACTCCTGGGTTCTAAGTCCAACTCTATCACTATGTTGCTGTGTGACACTGGCCAAGGTATGATCTCTCTCTGGGCCTCTGTTTACTTGCAAATTGGGTATCTTTGACTATAGCATCACTAATGATATATAATATATAATTATATATAAAATGGAATGTAATATATATGTATATAAATACATCTCCTGAAACAAGTGTACAAAGCAATGTAGTCTATAGAGCAATGTCCTACTAGCCCGCTGGGCTAATCCTTCCTCATTTTACAGTCACACTTGGGCCAACACCTTTGGAGTCCTTTGCAGTTTCTTGTAGGCGTGAAGAAAAGCATTTTGCTATAATATATTAACTTCTGGATTTCTTTTTCCTAAAAACGCAAGGTTTTGGCTTAATATGTTTCCTCCAGCTTTTTATTTTATAGCATTTCAAACCTTCAGAAAAGCTGCAGGAATATTAAAGAGCCATATACCTTTCACTTAGATTTACCAATTGTTAACATTTTGCCACATTTGCTTCCTTTTTTTTTTTTCTCTTTCTCTACTCCCTTTTTGGATATATAGGCATTGCTGAACCATTTGAGAATTTATTGTTAGACATCATGACACTTCATCCCTAAATACTGTAGCATATATCTCCTAAGAAAAAGGACATTCTCCTACATAACCACAAGATAATTCCCTGAGAAATTTAACAATGATTCAATACTATTATCTAAAATAGACTCTGTATTCAAATTTCCCCAATCATCCCAATAGTGTCCTATGTAGTTTATTGATATTTTGTAGTCTAGCATCCAATCAAGGATCATCTGTTGCATTCAATTGTCCCTCTCTTTACTCTCCCTTGATACAATTCCTCAGCCTTTTTTGTTTGCTTGCTTTTCATGATATTGACTTTTTTTTTTTTTTTTTTGAGCCGTGACACATGCTTGTGGAATCTTAGTTCCCAGACCAGAGGTTGAACCCGCGCCCTACCAGGTAATTCCCAATATTGACATTTTTGAAGTGTTCAGGCCAGTCATTTTGCAGAATGTCCCTCACTTTAGATTTGTCTAGCTGTGTCCTAATGATCAGTTTCAAGTTAAATATTTTTGGAAGGAATAGTGTGTAAGTACTGTTGTGCCCTCAGTGCATGACATCATAGGTGTGTGATATCATACTTGGTGCTGCAGGATGTGATCATTTGGTTGAGGTGGTAGCCACCAAATGTTTGCAATGTTAAAATTCTATTTCCCCATATAATTAGTAAGTGATCTCAGGAATGACACTGAGACTTTGTGGATATCCTGTTTCTCAAAGGTTTTGGCATCCATCATCAATGGTGACTGTAAGGTTATTATGTTTTGATTGTCCACTACAAAGGTGAATTGGGATAATCAACAGATTTCTGGCAGAATGGAAGAAAGAGAATGGACTTGACCAGAGATAAGCCTGGGCATGTATGTGTGTGTGTGTGTCATGAAGGTGCTGAGGTAGAGAAACTTTGACATGCTGTTAGCTAAGGTTGGGATGCCTAACGTGGGGAATCCAAGAAAAGTTAACTTTTGTTGGGTGTTGAGCAGAACACACTCTACTGTTTCTGTCTTTGCAATTTCTCTACAGTATAAGACCTAGAGCTTGACAATAATGGGTACATACAATATGATAATGCATAAAATCTCTGTGTGGCTTTTTTTATGGTGAGTTAACAACTTCCCTTCTTCTTTCTTTTTCCTTTTTTCCCTTATTCTTGTCCTGTTATATTTTTGGTTGTAATATCACTATATTTCTGTTAGATAAGATTAAGGTATTATTAATGGGAAATGCAATTAGAAATTAATAATATAGGAGAAGCAAAAGTTTGCAGTAGATTTTGCAGGTGGTGAAGTGCTTGATTCCATGTGATCAAGCAAGAGTAACAAAGAATCTGAGCACACCTCTGTTTTTATCTTGAAGGATCGTACCACAATATGTCCATATTTGTTTTTTTATGTTTCTTTGATTTATTGGAGTTAATTTTCAACAAAAGCAGAATTCTATACTAATGTGTAGTACTAGTTATTAATTATAGGGAGAACAAACCGAATTGAACAAATTTTGCTATAAAGAGAACTCATTCTGTACAAAAGAGCAAAAATAAATAATAATAATAGTCATGATGATGATCAAGAATGTTAATGAGCTTCTGGAAATAAGATCCTGGAAAGCAAAGGTATTCTAATAATAGTACAGTAACTGGAACCAAGAGCATGAAAGGTGAATTGTGCCCGAGATTACATTTTAAGTGGCAATAATAATCTGGCATAGGAAATGAGGAAGTAAAACCATGAAACAATAGATTCCATGTATTCAAGCAACAGAAATTAAGAAGTCTGAGAGAAGACTTTTTTGCCTTGCAAAATTATACCAGCACATGTCCTCTTTCATTATCTTCAGATTTCTCTAATTTATCAGATGATTCGAACCCAAAGCAGGGAGAACAATGTTTTACTATGATGTCAGTGTTTTAGGAAAAAAGAGCCAGGAATTTGAAAAGTACTTGCTTTTTGCAAGTACAAAGATGTCATTGTTGTTGCTGCTGGGCTTCTAGAATAACTGCGTAATTGTTAATTATGAAAATAGATAATAGTAGTGGATATAATTTGTCTTCCAACAGGAGTGCTATGCCACTAAAGCACGCACAATGGAGATTACAAGAACAACCAACAAAGTGCAGGATATTAGGACGACTTACTTTTAAGCTGCAATACAGCCAAAATATACTGTTAAGAACTCAAAATTGTCTCATGAGTGAATAATGAAATAGCCATGTTTTATTAGCTTTCTTTAAAACTATGTACAAGTTGAACAATGTTTTAAAGCACTTGTTTTATAAAACACTTTTGCAATTTTCTGGAGCCATGATTTCTTTTTTTCTTTGACCACAGTGGTTAATCTGATTTTGGTGTTTCAGTAATTACGTAAATTAACATATGTTGAGAGTAATTTCATTTGTTGAAATGGATACCAGGTGAATATGTAATTAGTGGACGGTTGTCTCTTTAAGACTTTGTGTGCAATTTTCCAAGATTAGCCACAGTATGGAAGAGTAGAGTGTTAAATTGTAATAATTTCTGGTCAGTGACCAAACTAGTATCTAGTTTATTTCCTGACAATTGAAGTAAAATGACAATTTCCTCCCATCTTCTCCTACCAATCAAAGACACATTATAGAGTGAACAACCATCCCAGTTGCGCAGGTCCCAGTTTTAGCACTGAATGTCTTCTATCTAGGGAAACCCTTTGGTTCCAAGCAAACCAGGACAGTCAGTCATGCTAGTACACACATCTCACTCAAAAAGAAATATTATACTTACACAGTTTTATTTATTATTATAAATTTAACATATAGAAAAGCAATTTAAAAATAAATTTCCATCCATATTGCCACTAAAATAAATCAACTATATATGTAGTTTTGTTCCTTCTAAACTTTATATAGACAGTATATAATTTAATAATTAAAAAAACAATTGTAGTCACAAGATATGTACAGTTCTATGTCATTGATTAACAAATACATATCCTCACAAAACCATATGTATAATTTTAATGAATCCATAAACTTGTAACATATTTCCATGTTATATTACTTAATTACCCTTTATTGCAGGACATTTATGTTGTTTTCCTGTTTTTTCCCTATTACAAATGATAATGCTAATAATATCTTTATATACTATTCCCCTTTTAAATTTAAGAAATAATACTTTGGGGGAAAACATACATATGGTAGAATCGTATTGACAACTTATAAACAGTTCAAATTATAAATATTTTCTTCTGCTAGCTAGTTTCTCATCAGCTAACCTGCTATTGAAATAACTATTTCATGAAAATTCTTGGTAATATGAGTCCATTCTAGAAACTGGCTAATATTCTTTATTTGGATAGTTGAAACAATGTGTTTGTTCGTTCTGAACCTCAATAAATTTTCATCACAAATGAAAATGTCGTTTCCTCTTTTTAGGATCTTTCCAAAGAATTAATGGTACTTGAAGAAAAATGAGATCACTGGGTAATCATAATCGTAGAGAAACATCTACTGTGTTCCAAAATTGACAGAGGCATTGAGGAACACAGAAATACTACCAACTCATTTTTGAGGACAGATGCTTGGTAGGAGCCAAGTTTTATACTAAGTCTGACCAGTCAACTCTCACTTGATGCCTCCTTCCTTTTAGGATTTCTGAAGTAGAAGTATGAAGATCTAAAAATTCAAGTCCTCTTCTGTACTATAATTAAAAGACAACGGCCTGAGCCTGCAAAGTCTCAACTCAGATACAGAAAGGATAAGTTATCAAATCAGTTAACATTTATTGGGCACCTGCCAATCCTTATCCTCTAGAGTTTATCAGGTGATAGGAAACAGTCACGAGATGTGTATATAATAAGAAACTAATAGAAGAGTGTGGTAAGTTTTGTAACAGTAGAGTGTGGAAAAAGGGGTTGTGTCTCTTTGTGCACCTGTGTATTTATAATGACAAAAACTGTAAACAACCTAAATGTCTGTAGACAAGATATAAATAAATATGTTATGGAATAATCATATACTGGAATATTAGGCAACAGTGAAAATGAATGCATAGGAACTATATGTATCAACACCAATAACTCTCACAAATAAGACATCAAATATAAAAAACAAGTTTTAAAAGAATAGATTTAGGTTGATATCATTTATGTAAATTTTGAAACATGCAAAAGAATACTATATGTTGTTTAGGGATACTTCCAATGAAGCAAAAATATAGAGAAATGCATGCAATGGTAAGCATGGAATTCAAGATAATGATCCTCTATGGGGAGGGTGGGGAGGCTAACGAGTGGAGAGTGAGGAGGACTCAGTACCAAAGGAGATACATAGGAGGGTTCAAGTTTTTTGGAAATGTTTTATTTCTTAAGCTTCTGGGAGAGTACATGATTGTTCATTATATTATTTTGAAATATATAATAATACATTGAAATATACATAAATTAAAGTGCCACATAGGAAGAGAAGAGGCTGTTGATTCTGAATGGAAGTAGCAATCTGCATAAACTTTTTGGATGAGTTGGTGTTGATGGATAAATTGGTCTCAATGAATGAGTAGACATTCAGTAAGTCCAGATGGCAGGAGAGGAGATTCTGGGGTGATGGACTAGCATGGGCAAAGGCATGGCAATGTTCTGGGTAAGAACTAGCTTAGGATGCATAGAAATATATATGCTGGAATAAAGGAAGTTAATACTGTAACTGGGACCAGATGGTGAAAGACCTTGAACAGAACTGAAATGTAAAATAATTTACTAGGCTTTATAAATAGGAGATTATAATTAGGTCTGGGTTATAATTTATTATATTCTTCATGTAATTCCAAAGGATTGATAATTTCTTCAACCAGGATGTTATCTGAATCTGACCCTTTTAGATCTATACTGCTCTTCAAATTAAAATAAAATCATGAACCATCACAAGTCATCTACCAAATCCAATAGAGAAACTGATCCTCAGAGTTATAATCAGTAATAAATACGGAGGTCTCCGATTGGTAGCATTAAAGAGTCACTTACGGGGGCTTCCCTAGTGGTGCAGTGGTTGAGAGTCCACCTGCCGATGCAGGGGACACGGGTTCGTGCCCCGGTCTGGGAAGATCCCACATGCCGCGGAGCAGCTGGGCCCGTGAGCCACGGCCGCTGAGCCTGCACGTGCAGAGCCTGTGCTCTGCAACGGGAGAGGCCACAACAGTGAGAGGCCCGCGTACCGCAAAAAAAAAAAAAAAAAAAAAAAAAAAAGTCATTTACAGTTTTTTCTTATGATTATCCATCAATTTCCCCACCTGACCATGTCAATGACCCTTTAAGTATCAATAGAAAGGATTGCCCTGAGAAGGAATAGGAAGACTAATTGGTTTTGTGAAAATCTAAAGCTTGTTAAATTTGCTAGAACTACGTTTTCATGTGATCATCATTTGGTCACCAGCAGGTATCTTTCATTGGCTCCATATGGCAGAGTCTGAAGAATATGGGTTAATCAATGTGTCATTCATCATGGGCACCTGCAGAGATGATGAAAGATTGTATTATTGTACGATATTATAAAAGCAGCACAACATATAGCAAATTGAACTACATGTTTCCTCCCCCACTTTTTTTGTACATTAAAACTGCAGTTTGAAAAACAACTTCCAGTGCAGAAAAAAATTAAAACAGCAGGTGATAATCAGTGCAAAGTTACAACAATGTTACTGCTGATGGGCTACTTGTCAGTTAAAGCAAGCTATCACATCTCCCCAGGAATATTTACTATAAAAAACGACTTACGAATGTTAGGGAGGGACATTTAATGTGTTAGTCTCCTTATTTGTTCATTTGGAAATGGCATAAAGATAGGTCCATTAGGCAGCTCATTTCTACCTTGGTCTCAGGGCAGACACACACACAAATTACATAACTGAAAGTTATAAATGACCAAAACATAAACCTTAGTGCCTTGAGTTAAAAATCAATTTTCCTAATAAATTAAATTCAAACATTATATACCAGTATGTAATATCAAGAAGGATGTATTAATAATTGCTGTGTTGGCAGAGTGCAAAGTGCAAGACTTAGAGGGATGTAAAAACTTAGTAATTTAGAAAATCTGATACCCAAAATAGCTACCACTGCATGGAAGGCTCAGAGTTTAGTTCAGTTGTTGAGCTATAATAGTATTCTCTGCCTAGTCAAGGTTGAATGTTCAAGATGTAGTTTGAGTATTAATCATTGATTCGAATAAAAGATTGCAAAACTGGAGAGGCTCTCCTGGGTTAAGTAGTTCATTCCTTAATACAGATGTAAGTTTTTTCCTTTGTGTATTCCAGAACCACTTGAGTGTCTTCCCTACTAAACAAGCAACCTTTTTTGGAATTATTTTTTTAGCTTTACTCTTTAACAACTACAAACTTTTAGCTAAGAATTCACCTAAGCTTCTGCTGATATGAATTATGAATTCATTCAAGCTGCCCATTTCAAGTTTAAGCTTTATCTTTTGTTCTGCCCAGTAAGAAATCTGATGATATGCTATGCTTTATTTTGGTTTACTTACAGTATTCCATTGGATAGTCACACTGTATGGTATTGTGTGAATAAACCAGAGCTTTCTTATCCATTTTACTGTTGATGAGCATTTTGGTAGTGACATCAATACATGAAAATAAATGAAGTATTATGTAGGTACTCATATGTACACAAACAATACCCCCACATAGCATTACATTTTTTTGTTGTTGAAGTGTAATATACATACAGAGAAATGTAATTTGCTGAAGTTTTACACACTGAGCACACATGAGCAGCCAGTACCAAGCCCAGGAAACAGAACATGACCAACTCTCCAGAAGCCCTATTTATGGCCCCTCCCAGTCATTAGCTCCCTTCAAGGGTAACTACTATCCTAACTTCTGATAGCACAAAAGAGTTTTGCCTGTTTTTGTACAATATATACTCTTGTGTGTCTCACTTCTTTTACTTAGCATCATATTTATGAGATTCATATATAATACTGCATTTAGAAGCAGATTGTTCGGGCTTCCCTGCAGGGGACACGGGTTTGAGCCCTGGTGGGAAGATCCCACATGCTGTGGAGCAACTAAGCCCATGTGCCACAACTACTGAGCCTGCGCTCTAGAGTCCACGAGCCACAACTACTGAGCCTGCGTGCCATAACTACTGAAGCGCATGCGCCTAGGGCCTGTGCTCCGCAACAAGAGAAGCCACCGCCATGAGAAGCCCGCGCACCGTAACGAAGAATAGCCCCCACTCGCCGCAACCAGAGAAAGCCTGCGCACAGCAACGAAGACCTAACATAGCCAAAAATAAATAAATAAATATTTTTTAAAAAGCAGATTGTTCATTCTTAGTGATGTATAGTGTTCCGTTATATGAATATATCACCAATTATTTATCTACTGTCAATGAACATTCTGATTGTTTTCCAGTTTGGGGGTTATTATAAATAGTGTTGCTCTGAGCTGTTAATAGATATCTTTTGGTATATATTTGATATTAGTATATTCCTAGGAAAGGAATTTCTGGGTCAAAGTATTTTCATATGTTTACCTTTAAGATATACTGCAGTTTTCCCAAGTGGTTGTACCATATATATAGCATTTGATTGCTTGAGGAATCATTCTGAGGAAGGCATTTCAGCATAACAATTAGGAGAACAACTTTTGGAGTCACTCAGGCCAAATTCAGCTTACCACAAAACAGCTATGGCAAGTATGCTTAAACTTCTTACAGCTCAGTTTACCTACCTGTAAAACAGATATAATAAAACCTTTTTCAAGATTTATGAGAATTAAATGAGATATTTATTTTAGTGCAACTTAGAACAATGCCTGGCACATAGTAAGTGCTTAGCTTATTATATGGTGTCTGTTAATCATTAGCTCTTACAACATAGACAGTATGGAGAATCAGAAACAAATATGGGCAATATAATCCACAAACAATTTTAATTCACTGATGGAAGAAAATTGAGACTCTGACTGAAAAGGCATTACCAATTCCAGTGAGCATTACACTTGCACCCTGAAAAAAAATCATTTAAGCATTATCCCAAAATGCATTTGCAAATTACTCTTGCCAGAGGCAAGGTTCTTGGATGCAGTGCATTGCCATCCATTTTTTTCCCTATCAGACATTACTCTTTAAAGACAGGACTGCCAAGGGCTACTCTGGAAAGTCACTAATATTATACTTTTTATTATATTTGCCAATTTCACACCTTCCTCAACCCAACCCCCAAAGTTGTTGAACAGTGACTGTAAGCATGTTAGTTGCTAGTTTTCCTTGAAACTTATCAGTATTTATGTTCCACATTCTTAAAAATACTAAAAATAAGCCCAGATCCTTGCTTTAAATTACAAAGACCTTGCCTTTTTTTTTTTTCTTTTGTAGGAATGAGCTTGATAACCTCAGAGTAGATTTCAGCAGCTGCTGGGACAATGCCTAAGAAGTTACACTGTGTACAGAGGTACTGTTTTAGTTAATGGCTCCAGGGGCAGCAGGCTAAGTTATCTTAGGCAGGTAATTTTGGAAGGTGGCACCCTGTTCCTAATAAATTGCGTCAGATCCCATCTATCAGTTACTAGTTTCAAGAAATACAGCACTCAATCTACTTGAAAATACGTGTTTTGAGAAGGCCAGTGGTAGACCTGAAAAGGGACTTTCTGAACATATTGAAACTCTTTGACTTACAGATGAGAAAACTAATCATTTAACAGTCTTGCCTAAGGTCAAATGGTTTTTTCCCTGGACACTTAGAAAGCTTGAGTGTCATTCACGGTTCAGTGGTTGCTCCTCCTCGCTCTTGTTTCTTGGCGTCCACCATCCTCCTATCCGGTCCCGTCCCCTACCTTGACTTCAGAAAGATCCAGACCTGGGACCCGGAAATGGGGACACTGAACAATAGTGCCTTAAGGGAATGACCAACCATTAAATTGTCGTAAGTGCAAGATGAGTGAGGTTTGCCTGCTAGAACATTAAGATCTAAGAGGGAAGACCTTCTCTGTTTTATGGACCACTGTATTCCCAGCACAGTGCTTGGTACATAACAGGCTCTAATAACTGTTAAATGAAGAAATGATTGAATGAATATTAGTTATGTCTGGTTGTCACGTCCTTTTTCTTTTCTATCTCCTTCCAGTTGTACTAACAAAACGTGCAGATTTAGATTCAAAGAGGAGAAATCATGTACAAAGCGCCCAGTACAGTGCCTGATTCATTGTGGGCAATTAAAAAACCCGTTCATTTCCCTTTTCTTCCAAGTGTAGGGTACTGGGGGTAAGGGATGATGTGCCATGGTGTTCATGTGCCTGGACGTAAACTGACCTGGGTAACTAACAGGCTGGTGGAAAGGGTTGTCGGCGTTTTTCTGATCCGTATCAGAAATTCCAGTGCCCCGAAACTGTACAGCTATTTTACCCAGAGAGGCTGGTCGCGTTTGTTGATCTATTCTGGGCTGCAGTCAACTCTTTAATACAACTTTTTATAAGCATCAGCTACTTCGCGGCTGGAGGAGAGGCAGTGACAGGAAAAGCAGGGAACCCCCCTCTCCCCAGATAAAGGAAGCCCTCTGTGGCAGGGTCTGTTCTGCGGGTCTTACGGGTCCTCTGTCTGCGGCGGTCCCCGCCTCCTCCAGCCCCGCCTCCTCGCCCTAGGCCGCTGCTGCCGAGGTTCAAGTTCGGTACCCAGACGCGCGCTCGCTGCCCCGAAGCCTCCCGCGCCACTCAAGGGCCCCCGCTCGAAGGCTAGGAGGGCTCAGAGGTCATTAGGCCGCGGGGGTCACTCGGCCACGCGTTGTGCTACCACGTGGCAGAAAAGTTTCCAACTCTGCCGTGGGGCCTCCCAGTGCCCCCCAGCGGAGCAGAGGCCCGCACTTTGACACCCGCTCCGTTTTCTGTCGCCTGCAGTCGCGCCCCATCTCGGGTAACCCCCGCCCCCTCCACTCCGGTATCCTTCTCTGAATCCCCTCCTTCCCTCGCTGCGAAGGTCGCCCCAGGAAAATACCCGGGGTGGGGGGTGTCTCTGGAGAAGGCGGCCTGGGCGCCTCCAGCTGACCTGGGGTAGGGGGTCCAAGGACAAGTGTCCCGAGGAGGGCGCGGAGGAGGGCGCTGAGCTGGGCGCGCGGAGTAGACAGGCGACAGCGGCCCGCACTTGACCCCGGTGCGACTGGCGGGAACATTCCGCGGCTCCCACACTCCCGCGCGCCAACTCTGGCGGGTCGCAGCTGACCGCACGCGGGTTGCACCCTCCACGCCCTCACCCGCCCTAGCTCCCCATTCCTGGTTCCCCTCCGCCCCCAGTGCGCAGGCCCGGCCGCCCCAGCGCGCATGCCCTGGGCTCGCGAGCGTGGCCAGCCCCCAGCCTTTTGCTTTCTACACACTCTACAACTGGGGAGGGCGGGGTGGAGGGAGCCCGGCCGGCCACGTGATCCAGCCGGCCGGGGCCGCGGGGGCGGGAGCGCGCGCCGAGAGAGGCG
>NW_006793978.1:29356-30483 GCF_000442215.2 Lipotes vexillifer
CGCTGCAGCCGCCGGGGGACACGCTGTGCACCCTCCGGCTCGGGGCTCTCGCGGCGGCGGCGGTGGCAGCGTTAGCGGCGGCGGTGAGAGCGGCGTTCCCGGCGCTTCCTGGCCGCGCTTCTCCCTCAGGCTGGGCGAAGAGAAGAGGCGGCGGCGGCGGCACACCGGTGTCTCTCCCGCTGGAGATTTCTTTCTGCTTTCCTCGTCGACTGACGCCCCCTCCCTTTTTTGAGGAAGGGTGCCCTCTTCTCTGGGACTGGAAAAAATATTTTTTTGAGGAGGGGGGGTGGGTGGCAGCCTCAGGGGCTGCTTCTTCTCTTCCTTCATCTCCTCCTCCTCCCCCCTCCAAGCCCGAAAAGCAAACCCCACAACTGCTCCAGCATCCTCCTTCCCTTCCTCCACCTCCCTTCTCCACCTCTTCCAGTTTCGCCCTCTCCCCTCCTAATTATTTCATTATTATGCTTCCCTCTCTGGGGGGTCTCGTCCCTCTCAGGTCGCTTGGAAGCCTTGGCCTCCCCTGGATGCATTTCTTAAAAATTTTGGAGCCAGGGAGTGAGTTTTCTGTGAGGCGTGTGTGAGAGGCGTCGGGGGTGTTTTCCTGCGCGAGGGGCGGGTGAAGTTCATTGCCCCCACTTTCCCGCGACCTTTTCGGGCCCGATTTGGAGTCGAGGGGGGGCAGGCGTTTTCGGGGGGCGGGGGGCGCGGCGGAGAATGGCCGTGGGGAGGGCTCCCCGGAGCCTCCTAGTCTCTTGATCAAAGCATTCCGCTATTCTTATTTTTTTTTTTTTTTTTTTCCCCTCTAAAGGAGACCTGTGTGTTCAGCCATTACTTTGCTCGGCGCTGCTCACAGGAATCTCCGACCCTCGGTGCTGTGGGCAGCCCCGCACTTGGGCTCCTCGCCTCTCGCCCTCGCTCCCGTCCCTCCTCCCTCTCTCCGCCCCTTCCCCCTTTTCTTTCTCCGCTCTTTCTTCCCCTCTCTCCCTTCTTTCGGTCGCCGTCTCCCCCGCGCCCTCCTCGGGGCGGAGGGAAGCCGAGAAGGGGGAGGGAGGGATTGGTGTCAATTTTTTTGTGCGGCCGCGGCCGGAGCCTGTGGCGGGCAGGCGGCGAGCGGGGAAGGGCCGGGCGCA
>NW_006793978.1:30541-30835 GCF_000442215.2 Lipotes vexillifer
CTGGGGGCCGGCGCGGCCGGCGGCGGCGGGGCCGGCCGGACCCGGGCGCCCTCGTTCGCCTCGTCGTCGGGCTCCGACAAGGAAGACAATGGGAAGCCCCCGTCCTCCGCCCCGTCCCGGCCCAGACCCCCGCGGAGGAAGCGGAGAGAGTCCACCTCAGCCGAAGAGGACATCATTGATGGATTTGCCATGACCAGCTTTGTCACTTTTGAAGCGCTGGAGGTAAGGGGGACCCCCCTCCCCCGGTTTCCCTTTATAGGCACGACCCCCCCCTCCGCCGGCTGCGCCCGGCTC
>NW_006793978.1:34469-59595 GCF_000442215.2 Lipotes vexillifer
GGGGCGCGGGCAGACAGGCAGCAGGAGGGAATCGACAAGCCGTGCCTGGTCTCCAGGTTTCCTCGTTCTCTCTCGCCTTCCCCCTGTGCCCCCTCCCTGCACCCCCTCCACAGCAGAAGGGCAGAAAGAAAGGGGTTCAGGCATCACAACAATGCGCCCCCCTCCACGGAGAGCTCTGCCCCTACTCCTTCCTCCTCTCCCTCCCCAATCATGGCTTCTTGGCTGGTGGAAGTCTCTTCTGGGTTTGGGGCGCCTGTGGACGGTTCTCTGTGTGCTTTCTACAGAGCCATATGTCCCTGTGTGTGTGTTTGTATAGACCTTTCCTGGGTGTCCTCGGGACCAGAGACTGATGGGGTTTTGTGGTTCTTTGCCCCCCTTCCCCTGCCCCCTTTTTTTCTTTTCATTTCTTTTTTTTTTCTTTCCTTTTTTTTTTTTTTTTTTTTTTTTTTTTTTTTTTTTTTTTTTGTGAAGCTGGGGAAGGGGGCGTTTTCTCCTGGTTGGGAGAAAGGAGGGAGGAGGGGAGGGAAGAGAGGAAAGGATGGAATATCTTTCTGTATTCCGTACAGGGCTCTATTTCAGAAAGGGTTAATTGTAATATTATCTGTACACATACATATGCACATGTGTGTGTACATGAGCAATTCGGTTAAAGGACAGAAAAATGTACAATAGAGAGGACTGGTGGGAGGAAAGAAAATCCTAGCGGGTATCTGAAGGGCTTGTCACCCAATTGTCCCTCTCCTTTTCCTTTTTTTTTGAGTTTTCTTTTTTTTATCTTTCTGATTGGCTTTTTGTGTGTGTATATCTCTGTGTGTCTTTCTTTATTCTTTGGGCACCTGCAGCATTGATTTCCAAATGCACATTTTTCTGCCAGCTAAAGGGCTCCTTGGGGGTGGTGATGGGGGGCAGGTAGGAGGAGATTGTCCGGGGGTCAGAGGGAAACTCTCTTTACCTGGATGGATCTGATTTGGTGCTGGCATGGGTCACTGGCCTGTATAAAGGTAACCCCCTTTTTTCTCCTCCACCCCCAACACGCCACACATACAGAGCGCTTTGAGACTCTGCAGAGTTGGTCCGGCTTTCTTAAGAACAAAACCAAGATAGGAGTTGGTTTCTAGCCTTTTCTGCACCTGATGTGATGGTTTGAGGTTCCTGAAAGAAACTTTTCCTTTTCCCTTTGGTTTTTGCTGTTATTATGGTATTGTTTGCAATGCTCAAATGTAAGCTTTGTTAATGACAGCTTAAGTCTCACATGCGGTAACTGTACAGGTTTAGAGGTTTAGACGGCTGGTTCTGTGTGTGTGTTTGGGTGTCAAGTTTAAATATTTTTAAAAAGGAAGCCTTCCTGTTACGGTTGTTCTTTTCTGTTTAAACTGCTCTTTGGTTGGGCTGCTGGTGGTGATGGTGGTGGATGGTGGCTAGTGGCTGGGGAGGAAGGGAGGGTGGTGGTATTGGTGGCCATGGATTCTGATGTTAGTGATTGAATCAGTTGTTCTTGGGTTCTAGAACTGGTGGTTTATTGGCTAAAATGGATCTTACAGAGTTCTTTTGAGTGTTGAGGCTCACCACTTGTTAGGATAATTCTAACTGTGGCTTCAACTTTGCCAAGGTGGGAGGGTACTGTACAGTGTGACCTCTTTCTCTCTGTCTCTCTGCCTCTCTTTTGCTTTAAAATAGGAATTGAAATGTCAATACGTGTCCTAGTACATGAATTAGAAAACGCTGCCTAGGATTTGGTTGCTATCAGTGGATGGTTTAGGACAGTATTTGTAAGAGCTGCTTATAAGTGGTTTTGCTTCCTGCATGGTTATCCTGCTCTGCTGTGTGGCCCTTCTCAGTAAGTAAGCAAGAGGGGCCTCCAGATTCCCATGAACATTTTTGAAGGCCAGGTAAAGGTAAATATAATTTATGCAGTTGTTTTTGATCTACTTTTAATAAATATTTGACTGGGCTTGTGATGTATATGTCTATCCATCTGGTTTTTGTGAGAAAATGTGCCCATTCTAGTTTCTTTTGGGTGTAAAAAAATTTTTAATTTTTAAAGGCCAAGTTTGAAATGTACCACTAATACCATTCCTTTCCTTGCTGTGATTACTTTTCTGCTACTTTTCTAGATTCAAAACCCAGGTTACTTTGGTTACCTGAATATTACACTACCTTCATATCTGAATATCATTTGAATATCTTTGTGTGGGTATAAAGGTCTAACTTTTTAAAAAGTTTCTTTAAAACTTTATAGAAAAATTTAAACATATACAGAAGTACAGAGAACAGTATAGCAATCCCCAGTGTACTGATACACCACCACCAGGTTCAACAATTGCCAACTCATGTCTCATCTTTATGCCATCTACTCATTCTCTCCTCCTAGATGTGATGTGAGAAATTGGTTATGTATTTTTTAAGTGGTAATGACTCAAAAAAACACAAAAAACCCACCCAAACCCATAGTACCATTATCACACCTAGGTTAATTAAGAACAGTTCCCTAATATCATCAAATATCCTGTCAGTGTTCACATTTAGGCATCCTAATTTTTGTAGGAAAGCTGTAAATACACTTCTGAGGTTAAAAACACACAGTGGGGAATAAAAATCATCATGTATGTCTGGTTCTCTGGGAAAAGGTAGAACTGTTTGCTGCTTATCACATTTGTGTCCATGCTAGATGGTCAGACATATGTGTGTGGTGATCATTAAAATAAAACCTCTGGTGTCCCACTGTACTCAGTTTGGAAGATTTACTGAACTATCACTAAGAAATGTGAGAGCTTATTAGGAAACAGGCAACTAAACTATGAACTTGGACAGAAATGTATGTTACAGGAGTGCTTGTAAATGTTAAGAATTATTAGAGATTCTAAGAGTTATCCTAAATACATACTGTGTTTTTGTGTGTAGAAATGAAATCAGTTGTCACCACGTGTCATCAAGGTTGCTGCTAGTATGATACTGTGATTAGAAACTAGAAATATTGGCTTGCACAGCTTGGCTTTTAAGCTTATGTGGGTTCAGAACAGTAGCTAGCTAACTGTCGAGTGTATACTTTGGGTGTTAATGAACACATCATTTGACTCCTATGGTTTTGTCTAGAGTAGCTCATTTTGACTTCCCTTTTAAGAAGAGGCTCCTAACTCATAATGAAATGTCCTGATAAAATTGTTCCAGACTAACTGTGGTTTTACTTACAGTACTGGAGGAAAAATAAGAAACTTGTCTAATGAGAATCTACATTTTTATGTTGATTTATTTTTCACTACTGTTGGTTCTTATTTAAAATGAAAGCTTTGGATGGGGTTTGAGAAGTCCCACACTTTATATGCAGTGAAACTGGCAGAGGTAGTTTTGTATTCTGCAGGGACACTTGTCTTGAGTAATTGTGCCCTGAAGTTCAAGTATGTGATTGTGAAGAGCCTCATGATAGAAGATAAGAGGGTAAGTGAGGAGGCGAAAGTTGAACATGGTGTTCTTTTCATTATGCATTTGAGAAGCAGAATTATCATTTGGTATGGTATTGTTTATTTGAATATTCTTTGAATACAAGTGAATATCCCCAGATATCAAGCCTCATTAAAAAGTGGTTTCCAGCAAACAAAGTATAAATGGGAATGTTTGGGTTCTAGTACTGTCAGCATACCCAGATGTGCCAGATAATATTACCTTTCTGTCGTTATTTGCATTTCTTTCTGTGTAGTCTTGATTAGGAAGCCATGTGAGCACTATGACTGAAAATTTGCAGATTCATTATTTTCCCCCTCACTCGGCTGCTGCGTACTGGGTTCTTAGGGCAGCCTCCTTTTGTACAACTGACCAAGGGAAGCAAAGATGAAATTGTGGGATTAGCAGGTAGGAGGCTAGTTGGAGCTTTGCAGGCTGGTGAAAATGAAGGAAGACTCATTTCTGGTGGGTGGAGGATCAAACTAAGACTTTCATGTGGTCTTCATTTCCTATGTGGTTCAGGGCTTACCCGCACATTGGTAGCGTAAATAGGCTGTACAGAATTTGATGTGCTTGTAACGTGTCAGGTTTGTAGGCTATAATAATTTACTATGGTCAAATCTCACTTATTCCGTTGTTTAAAAAACATTAATCGTTTTCTTGTATCAGTCAGCAAATATTCATGGAGTGTTTGATATGTGCAAGGTACTAGAAAGACTACAGACACCTAAAATATATATAGTGTCTTGAAGGAGTGT
Organism: Lipotes vexillifer; assembly: GCF_000442215.2. Taxonomy (NCBI): domain Eukaryota; kingdom Metazoa; phylum Chordata; class Mammalia; order Artiodactyla; family Lipotidae; genus Lipotes; species Lipotes vexillifer. Next base: position 38,666 of record NW_006793978.1, read on the forward strand.
GCAGTTTAGTTGAAAAATTAAGTCCAGCACCTATAAAATGATTTTGAAACAGGCACTTGAATGCCTAATACCAACTAAGTGCAATAGGCTTTCAGAGAAGGGATAGTGAGATAGGCTGAAGTGTTTGAGAAGGCTTCCTGGAGAATATGGGGCCTAGAAGGTTGAAGTGATTCGGATAGACATGGAGGGAGTGTGGGGGGGTGGGCGTTCTAAAAAGAGGGAATGGTGAAGAAGGCACAGAAACAAGATGGGTGATTGAGTTTTGCGGGCAAGGAAGTGCTGGTAGAGATGAGAACAAAATTGTGTAAGAAAGAGCGCTTGTTCGGGAGTCGGGAGACCACTGGAGACCCACACTCCAGGCTTGGTTGTCCTAACTAGTTGAGTGACCTTGGGAAGGCACTCTTTAAAAGCCTCATTTTCTTTTTCCACAAGTTGAGAGGTTTAGAGTAGTTTTAGAGCAAAGGTACCCAAGCTGGAATGGAACATAGATCTGTGGATGTTCATAGGTTGTGTTCCAGACCAAAAAAATGTGATCTCTCAGATACTTTTGGAACTTGATGGGCTAGACAAAATTAAATGGGTGACTTGTTCTGCCCAGGTTAGAAGCCTTTTGTAATGTGTATATGAGTTTTGAATATTAGAGAAGGAGAAGTGATGCGCCTTATTTCCTAATTTATATGACCACAGGGCACTTTTTCATTCTTGGCATTATAATTCATAATCTATAATCCAGTATGGGAAATGCTGGAAAAGATTTCAATGGTCCCTTCCAGATCTTGGCGCTTGATAGTCTCTGAGTCTAGGGTGAGTGGGCTGATGATAGACAACTTGGAAAACCAGGCACAGAAGTTTGGAGTCAGAGTAGAGGCTGCTGCTTAAGTAGGAGTGGCAAGGGGAGTGTGAGATGTAAATAATGATGATTAGTCCACGTTTCCTTCTGCTCCCTTTTCCTGCCTGGTGTCAGCCCTTCATTGATTGTTAACAACCCCACACATGAGGTGAGTATTGGTGAGTGATCTCATTGTGATAGCAGCCCAGTTCTGATGCTACCAAGCTGCCTTCCAGCCAGAGTGAGTTTTATCCTACCTTGGTTCCTTCTGGTTTCCTGTACTGCTGATTTTTAGCAAGCTGGGAAAGAAGGCTGGATGAGAAAGGAGGTTAACACTGATGTTAAAATAAAGGTTTCAAATTATCTGCCTTTTGCTCGCTTATGTATGATGTGTTCATTCAAGAAAGGTCAGAACCCTTCATCTGCTGTTACACAGCCAGTGAAAGCTATGGAGCTATGTTTTTGTTAAATTTTTCGCTTTCTATCTTGGGAAGTTTGGGATGGGACTCTGGAGTAAATGGGTCAGTTCCAGCATTTCACTTCAGACAATTTGCATAGCTTTAGGATCTGAGAAGTTCCTAAGTGGTGAGAAAGTCTACAGAAAAATAAAGGACTGTGAATGTGCTTGGTTATGAATTCAAGTATATTACTATGCTTACTGAATTTCAGTATTTCACTGACCAAGGCAGAACATCGCTCCAGGAGTATTTATGGGAGATGAGGTCGAAGATGGCGATGTGGTGATTCCACATGCCTTGTGTTAGTAGTTGAGATGAACTACTTTAGATCTTTTTTGGAAGTAGGCAGGGTATACATGAATCAGTAAATTTAAAAACTGAATCACAAAGTTAGTGATTACTCTTTCATCCTTTTTGAGAGTGTTTTCCTCTAGCTTTCACCATTGAAAAAGGGTTAAAAAAGACAAGGCATTCAACATGATTCCAGGAGATTTAAGGAGCATTGAGATTCTAACTATACAACAGTTCTATATGCTGTCAAAAATAAATGGTGATTATTCAGTTTGAGAGAATGTGAGGATTAGAAATAAGGTCCCCAAGCCAAAAAAATAAGAGTTGAGGGCAGCTGTTAAAGAATAATTTAGGTTCCACTTGCTAAATTTGGAAGCCTTTGGACATAACGTCAGTTGCACTTTTTGATGGAGGGAGTGTGTGTGTGCGCACGCACGCAGAGGGTGGATGGTGGGTTAGTTTTTACATTTTATTTTACCCCTATGCTGTAATATACTAATATATTAAGTGTAGCCCAACTTTGTAAAAGTGCCTCATACTATTTCTTTTTTTTTCTCAAGAAACAACACTTTTTTCAGGGTTAGGATTAAACCCAATATTTTGTTGATATAGGAAAAAGACCTTGGTAATGGGATAGCAGCTATTCATTTGAGAAAGTTCTGGAAAAAAATCAGATTAAAAAACTCTCAAATCATTGAAGTTTGGAAGAGCAGGAAGGGAATTAATTTGGCAAAACCCAAGACAGGAGAGGATCAAAACCAGTTTAGGGACATTTAGCTGGGTCAGAACAGTTTTTCTTATATAATGTGTACCTGTTCAATGAATAGATGAATGCAGAATGGTTTTTCTTTCTAGAAGTGGGGCATAGAATTTAAGGCTGGTGAGACCCTAAATTTGCATTTCTTCTTCCAGATCTGAACTGTGTTCTTACTTCATTTCTTCTAACAAGCCTGCAGGGTAGGGGGTATGCAGTCAGTACCTATCTTGCAAGGTCACAAAGAATAGATCCTTTTTATGCTGTTAGTGACTGAGGAGGGGAGGGGTGGATTTAACTTAGTCTGGCTTCCTTTGCTTGCTTAGGAAGGGACTAGGCAAGTACAGGCTTCTTTGTGTCATTCCTTTTCAGTCTCTGATTCCGTCTTTTGCAAGGGGACTTGTAGCCTGAAATCATTTGTATTGCTGCCGTCTTTCTAGGTTTTTATTTCACATACTAGTGCATGTGTCAGTCTCATCCTAGGATCCAGTAGACTTCTCACCACCCACTGCCCGCCTACCTCCTTCTCTCCCTCCCTCCCAACTTCCTTCCCCCTTTCCTCTTCTCTTCCTTTACTGAGATAGAGTTATCAAAATTACGAATTTTGAAAGGCAATGGATTTAGGAAGTTCTGAATGAAATGTAGAACTTTAAATGACAAACCTTCATTATTTGAACATTGACAGTCTGTTTGAGGGACTCTGAAGGTAGCCCCATGAGGATAAATTGCTTGCCTCAGTTTTCTGGGCTGTTATCAGCTCATCATTCTGATTTCTCATTCATTTGTGAGCTCTGGTTAGAGTTTGCCTGAATAAATACCACAAATGACCAAGTACATACAAATATTTTGTCGTTTTGGCTTGCCACTCTACCATGTAGTGCCATATCTCTGGGCCCTGGAGAACCCAAGTTTGCGGAGATATGGCATTTGGACACAAGTAAAATGGAGTCACAAGAGGAGGAGGGAAAGCCCACAGTTTGTAAGTAAAGGAAAATGGCTAATGCAGGTTGGGATTCATTTTTGACAGAAAGCCTTCAAATTGCAGGTACTGTGTGGTTGTTATTAACTGAAGCATTTTGAAATGACCTGGGTTAGATACAGAAACACAGCCTGTGAAGACAAAATGCGACTCTTGGTTATATGGGTGAAATGTGATACCTTTAGACTGAATCTGGGACAGGATTTAAGTCAATGCCAGGGTCAAGTTGTGATGATTCCTGAGGGATGTCAGGGATGTTGTTTTCCTTGTCTCCACACCTACCTTCCCGTGTAGTACAACCCACCAACTTCATTTTACATTTCTGCAAAGTTTCTCATGGCAATGGTATTTTAGAGCTTGAAAAGAGGAGTTAAGAGAGTCTAGTATTGCAGTGATTTCTCTATAGTTATAGTGAAGTAGACTTTTTTTTTTGGTTGTTTGCTAGGGTCTCTGTTCAGTTATGCTTACTGGCTAAAGGTTGCTGGCTAAAGGTGATTTAGTGAATAGTTTTCCATAGTTAGAAACTAAGTAAGAAAAAAAAAAAAACCTAAGGAAATAAAGATGTAGGTGGAACAGTAGTTGAACATTAGAATATCACTTGTTTTCCAGCCACATACTAGAAATTCCAGTGTTCCACCCATTCTCTCTGTGCATGTTCAGTTGGCAAAAATAATGAAGGTCCTGGATTGTGCCGTTCTAAGAAATGATCTTACATAGTTCAAGTGAAATTATACTTTCACTGGGGCAAAAGGGGAAACAAGCATTTGGTATTGTGTGTTGCTACATATTACAAAGTTTGCTCCTTTCTCATTTGTTAGGCTGATCGGTTTGATTATTTGTGAAAATTACAGTTTTGAGATTAATGTGCATAGCTACATCTTCGGGGGTGTTATCCTAAAGTTAGGACCTCAACTTTTTCAGAGCAGTCTTTTGATCCATTTCAGTTCAGCTATTGTTGGTTGATGTGCTTTCTAAGCCAGAGCAGCATTAGAGGCACAGTTGTTGTCTTTAGAAATGCTGTAGTTCTACCTCTCATTTTGTAAATGAAAACACAGCCTAGAGGGGTTAATTGTCCTGCTTAAGATCACACTGGGAGTTAGAGGCTCTCAGTGTTATCCTGTGAAACTAGGAGACTGCTTTTCCTCAGTGCTTGGATTTCTAAGGATTGAGAACATTGGAAGGTAAAAAAAAAAAAAAAAAAAAACCCCTGCAAATGATGATGATCAACCATGATTGTAAAGATTCCCATTTTTTCCAAGAAATGTTCTGATTATTACCCAGTATCTTTCCCCCAGTGTACAATTGGCCTTTCTCTGCAGGTCCATTAGTGTTTTTTAACACCCCCCTCCCCTCCATAATGAGGATGTAAAAGAAAAAATAAATATTAGGGTGATGATATGAGGGTTTCTTATCCTTGAATAACCGATGGAAAGATAAAATAATTATTTGAATGTAAGATGATCTTAATGTGGCCCACTTAAAATTTTAACGTAATTTTTTTGGGTAGAATATTTTTCTTCAGCCTGGCAATTCAGAGAGACTCAGAGCAACTTACTAAAGTTGGTAGCAGAACATTTGAAACAAGTGAACTTTGGAATATGGTTGAGTTGAAGGCTCAACCAAACTTTTCTTCTGAAGAAGAAAGACTCAAAATATTAAATCCACATGATGTGTTGGCTAAGGCATCTTTCCTGTTTATTGCTGAACCAGAAAATTTATAACAACTGTTTGTCATGTGTATATATTTATAGCCATTCATACAATGAAAAGAAGTTTTCATGAGATTGTAATAACATATCAAGATGGATGTAATTAAAACAGAAGCATATTGACACCCTGAATTAAATGCAAACCATAAACCAGGATACCTGAGCATTGGTACCTTACATATTTGCTGCAGGGGGCAGTCAGTCAAATATGCAAATAAAAAGACATTGATGAATTTCCCTGGGTTTGTATGTTGTGGTTGCAGAGAACCCAACTATTTTATTAATCTTTTATCAAGCATTGTTTAGATTGCAGCAACAATGGAATGTATTAATTTGGCAGACCAAATAGCTTAGGACCAGAAAGTAGGAAATAATAAGGGGAACATATGATTGATATACTGTACTATAAATAACACATGCAACTGACAGAGGGGCTGAGTAATCTTTAGATCTGTGCTTAATGTCACTGATGGAGTTGTTAAACCAGGATGTTTGAGTTGAACTTCAGTCAGAGAGGCTGCCTCCCATTTAAAATGCAGGTCTATCTCTAGTTATACCCTGGACTGATGTGTTGACAAAATTGGTGTAAATCGAATTTTTGTAAATTGGGTGAACACACCAGCGGAATCTTACTGTGAAAAAATATGATTAAAAAAGAAAATCAAGTATGGTACTCCTCTCTGCATAGAAGCTTGGATTTTGTTAGAGTGAGTCTCTTTAGATGGGCATTGCTTTTCCTGAGACACTTTTCTGCATGTGTTCCCCGTGCTCCTGGAAGAAAGTGACTGTGAGATTTGCATTTTCTGTACAGGTTTCATACCTCACTTGGTCGGTGCTTCCAGGAATAATTGGTGGTGATTTGAATAAGCCCACATCATTCAGATTTCAGAGGTTGGTTTTCAAGTGTGTGCTAAGGAGGGCTTGCAGCTATGAATATGGAGTATGATTTCCATATCTGTTCCATTGGGAAGTCCAGGCATGTCATAACCACTTCAGAGCCATGATTGTATGGAGACACCCTAGCTATAATTTTTCTATATGACAGTTCACTTTTAAACTTGTAAAGATGCCAAATGCAGGACTGTATTGTTATTAAGGAAGTCTGTGACATCTGTTATATCTTGTTAATCAGGGGAGGAAAATGCTTTAATCAAAACATCTAATTATGCCCTCTCAACTGATGAAAGATCTTTTGCTAAATTTTTGGAATTGGCCTCAATGGAAGAAGCTGGCCTCTACAGGAGCTGTGAAGTAAATTTACTCTTTTTATTTGAAAAATACTTATCACTAACCATGGTGACATAAGGGTATTTTAATTTTATCAAATTGCTCTTGTGCTGTGTGTTGAAGTAGATATTTTCAGAAGTTGTCTAAGCCAGCATGAAGTTTTTGCTTTTGTCCTGCCTCTCACCCTTATAGCATGTGAGGCCCAAGAGGCAGTTTGTACTTGCAGATGTGAGCCTAGGAAGATACTTGGTGGCTAACAGCCACCTGGAGAGGGAGCAAATGATAATTACAGGTGAGAAGCTGGGGGATAATTCAGCCTGTGTGCTGGGAGGTGTGATTTCATACCTGAGTGTTAAAACCTTCCCTGTTAGACAGCTGTGTTGTTTTAAAATTAGTTTTATTAGTCTAATATAGAAGTGGCCCAGATTGTTCCAGGTCATCTTCAGTTGAAGGAATATTAACTGTTTTTAAGCACTGAATGTATAGTGTGATTCCAGAAATATTTCCTGTGTTTAAAAGTAGTTTCATATAATACCTGAAAGTACCAAAAACTGTGTTTAATTCAGCATATCTACAACACTTCTAGCTTCCTTGATCACTTTATAAAAATTGTTAAATTTTTTGGCAATGTATATTGGATCATGCATACTTTAAACTTGTCCAGTAAAGCCATCCTTTATCTGTATTTCAACCCAGAACTAATTTTATCTGCAGCAATTCTGTTTCCAGAATCACAGATAACAATAGTAATAGTAGTAGTAGTAGTAGTAATAATAATAAACTTACTGATAATGCTGACCTCAGAGCAATGCTTTATTTCTTAAGTTTCAGAGTATTTCGTCTTTTTGAAATGATTTTCCCATGGATTGAGGTCTTGGGGAAAGCCTACGGGAATTTTTTTAAGTGTTGACCGTGACACAGTGTACTCCGTGTTTTATTTGGGATCTGGTGGGAAGTTCAAGTGCTGTTAATTTTTTTCTTGGTCTGTTATATGCTCCGTCATGGCTTGTTGTGTGTAACTTGGGAATAGGACTGGAACCTTGGAAAAGAGAGAGCCAGAGTTATCTTCCTATATTTCTAATGTTTCATTTCCCTCTATTCTCTAACTTTAGCCTCTGTACTCTCCCTACATATATCCTTCTTTTGAGGTATTTGAAGCTCTCAGAATTGTTGCTTCCTTTACTCAGTAATCCATGCGTAGTAGGTAGTCAGTCAGTGCTTGTTTAGGGTTGATCTATTTCCACAAAAATTCTATGAAAAGAAACTTTAGGAAAGGGAGCTACTACTTACTTAGTACTTACTCTGTGCCAGGCATTGTGCTTGGAATTTTGCATTCATCATCTCATTAGAGCTACGCTGTGGAAAAAATGAATGATATCCCTGTTTTATAGTTGAAGACACTGAGGCTCAGAGAAGTTAAGTCAACTTGCAGAAGGTCAGTATGAGAGGCAGGAAATGCAGCGGTTTCTGCCTGACCTGAAAGCTCGAGCTCCTCATCCCTTTCCGCTCTTCTTTTAATACAGATTCATTTTGTGACAGAGTCCCAAATGGGTCTCTGGTAAGCTACATTTGTTTGTTCCTTGTTGCTGCTGAAAATTGTCTTGGTTACAAGGGATTTTCTAGGTATAATAATAGGATTTAGGGAGGGGAGAGTACCTCACCATCTTTTGGGAAATTCTTTATTTTGTTTTTAAAAGCTGGAGTTTACCATAGGTGGCTGCCACTCATACAGTACATCGGTAGTATGTTTGTTGTTGGTTTGATTTTTTTTTTTTTTCTCTCTGTCCCTTTCACTGTTTTTCCCTGTATTAAAATCTGACCTTTTTCCTGGTCACACAGATCGGGTAGATTTTAAGCCTTTGTCAAAGGCAAGTGCTCAGGCTGGTAATATTGAGGGTAACTGTGTACTGAATCCTTTCACATACTTAATGTTGCTGATTTCTTACAACAGCCCCTAGAACAGAATTGGAGAAGGGACTGGCACCCTCTCAACAGGGCATTGTGGGTGTATAAGCTTATTTTCTACTATAAATTCCTAAGTATTTTGCTTGATTTTAACCTATTCTAAGAAGTAGCACTTCTCTTGGCAATCTATTCCACAGTAAAACAGACCTTACTGGTAGGTTTTTGTTTTTATTTTTTAACTAATAGGTACTGCATTCTTTCTGGTGAAAGAATGTACTAAGATCTCTTTATCTTGAAGGTACCAATGACAAATAGTACATTATTTCCTCTGTCATTGTTTCATTATTCTAAGCACATTTGCAAATTGTTCTCCCCCATACCCCACTCCACCCTGTAGAGGTTTGTTTATGCTACAAAAGAGTATGTGGTCTCTTCTCTCAAAAGAGAATGTGACTGTTAGATTTGCTTCTTATGGAAATCCCAACTGTGATTGGAGTACCATACATTCTTTTATTTTTTTAAATATAAACTTATTTATTTATTTATTGACTGTGTTGGGTCTTGGTTGCTGTGCGCAGGTTTTTTCTAGTTGCAGCCAGCAGGGTCTATTCTTCGTTGTGGTGAGCAGGCTTCTCATTGCAGTGGCTTTTCTCTTGTTGTGGAGCATGGGCTCTAGGTGCGTGGGTTTCAGTATTTGTGGCACATGGGCTTCAGTAGTTGGACGCACGGGCTTAGTTGCTCCACGGCAGGTGGGATCTTCCCAGACCAGGGCTCGCACCCATGTCCCCTGCATTGGCAGGAAGTTTCTTAACCACTGTGCCACCAGGGAAGTCCCAAGTACCGTACATTCTTGAGAAGCCTCCTCTTCATCTCCTCTGGGCCAAATTGGGCCTCCACACAGTTCTTCTAAGACTTGGGGATTCAGACCTGGCTGATGACCATCCCTTAAGGAGTGGTATAACACACACACGCACACGTGCAGTACCCTGCCTGGGTCTGACATTTCGAAAGATTTCTGGGTGAAAATGTGAAGATAGTCAAAGTAAATACTTCTGTGAAAAGTCTCTTTTTGGAGAGAGGAGGCAGTTTCTTCTCAGAACCATTATGCTCTGAGACCTGCAGTCTTGCCCCCCTCTCTCCAACTACAGTTGAGCACTGTTATCCTTTTGCACATCCAAAATGGAAATACAGCAGATTTCAGTTTTTAGCAGTTTATGATTGTAGGGGAGACCCAAGTCAAAGCATGTTCTTTGAAATTTAACTATAACTATAAAACTCTAGTGTCATAGGCACCATACCTTTAAGTTCAGAGTTTTAAAAGCAATCCCTTATACCTGAATTTTATATATTTGTACAATATGAGTTCTGTATCACTCTCGGGCCTGTCCCAGATTGTGAACACTAGGTAGTATCTGTGTATTTTAAACTTTTCCTTGTGTTGTTCCTTGCCTCTCTGGTGGTTTATAATACCCCTGTTGTGATGTTTTCTATTAGGTTGGGTACAGATGGGTGTCAATTTCACTTCAGGGCAGTGGGTGCCCTCTGTTTACTGTTTTCAAATGAACATTACCTTAGCATTGTGTTGTAGATTTCTACATTAGCTGCCCATATTTCATCTGTACTCTTATTTCATTTAGTATGGTGTCCCTGGGATTAAGGACAGAGAAATATGTATGCTCAGGCTGATTTTGAAATTACATTGTTGAAATAAAGCCCATATGGCCATTGTAAAATGGTTAGTACTGCATATAATTGCCTTCCCAGTGATGTGCTTTGTCATTACTTCCATCTTCCAAGAAGCACTCCTGTAGCATGCTGACAGCAATGGCGTCATTAGAAAACATATGGACATGCAAAGGCATTAAATTGTCTTTAGCTTAAGGATTAGATTACAGTGTTAGAGGATGGGTCACCACACTTTCAGTCGATAACTCTTGCTTAGTTCAGCACTGCTAGGCTGGATGATAGAGATTTGCAAAGGTCCTATTTACTTGTTAGCTGAGTATATTTCATATCTTTCCTGCAATTTTGAGGAAGTCTTTGAGTTGTGCATAAGATCTTATCACAGTATTGTAGCCACAACTGTAGCAAAACTGGGGTTTTGCTCACAACTGTTCATGCCTTGTGCAGAGTTCTTTTCTAGGACATGATACTCCCGCAGCCTGTGTTTTCCTGAATGTAAGGCCAAAGCTGGCTAAGGCAGGAGGTAATTTAGATGTAAAAAGAGACTACGTAGTGGAGTCAGGAAGTCACCAGGTGGTTGCCATGTGGTCCAAATTTACATCCTCCATTGTATAACATCTGTCTCCACCTGGGTCCACCACCCTTCTTCCTTATCCCCTTAGAAGCAGTGAGATTTTTGCAGCCTAGAGGCTTAGCAGTAGGTCCCAGAGGCTCAGAGACGATGTAACAGGGCATGGAAAGAGATCCCAACCTGCACCCTGTCCTCCATAGTAGGACATGCCTACTATTTGGTTGTAGATATTTCAGGGATACAGCAGTTCTGGAACATGGGATGGTTTGAATTTTTAGGGTACTTTATGCAGCTGCCAGTGAATAATAAGTGAAATCACAGAATGGAAAGTCATTTATCAAATTTAATGTTTCTCTTCGGAGTCTCACAGAAATAACATGGACTTGAAGACTTTCTGAGTAGTAAGTGACTTTGGAGATCATTTGGGCAGTGGTTTTTGGGGCACCTCAGGGGACACTTTAGTCAGTGGACGGGAGGCCCTGACCTCATTCAACCAGAGCTCCACCTTTACCTGTTTTATATATGTCAGAGTAAGATTCTCTGTGGGAAGAAAAAGGTATCTGAATTCATCTGTTCTTTCATTCAAGAAATATTTATCAGTTGCTTCTGTGAGCCAGGCAGGCACCGTTGTAGGCACAGGGGATGCTGTAGTGAATAAGAGAAATAGATACCTGCTGTAATGGGGTTTATATTCTAGCAGGGGTGGATGACATGCTGTAAATCATAAACAGGTACATAATGTGTTGAGTAGTAATAGGGTTTTTAAAAGCAGGTTAGAGATATGATAGTGAGAATCTGGTATGTGTGTGCAGATGTGCAATTTTATAGAGTCGGTTTTAGATGAGGCCTCTTCGAGGAGGTGATATTTGAGCAGAAACATGAAGGAAGTGAGGGAGCAAGCAGTGTGGATAGCCAGGGGCAGAGCATTCAACCAGAGCAAAGAGCAAGGGTGAAGGCTTGGAGGAAGGAGTGGCTTGGTGAGTGAGTAACTGTAGGAGGTGATGGTGGCTAGAATAGAGTGAGTGAGGAGAGGGGCCGAGATGGGGGAGGCGCCTGTAGGAACTTTGACTTTTAAACCCAAGTGACTTGAGAAGTTTAAAAACAGTGAGAATTACTGTCTAAAGCCCTCATTTCCCAACCGATAAAGTCTTTGAACTTCCCCAACATCACTTAGCTGGTATTAAAACAAGACCCGATCTAAAACTCACATGTTATATTCCTTTATGGGAGCCTCCCATTGTACCTCACCGCCACCACTCCAGGCCTTAGGAGCTATGGGGCATCTTTTTTTGGAGACCAGAGTATTTGTGTCTCCTCTCCTGTTTATATGGATACGGTTCTCCCAAAAGACATGCTTCAAGAATATACAGAATTCCAATGCTTAATCACCACAAATTGGAAACGAGCTCTGTTCTTCAGTGCCAGAAGTCACCACCATTTGGGTGATTATTTTAATAACAGCAACAACAGTGATAATGATGGCTAACATTTATCGAGGGCTAACTGCATGTGATCATCATTTTACCCAGAGCATTCTCACATTTAACCCTCACAACAGCCCTGTGGAGTAGGTCACATTATTATCCTCACTTCAGAGGTGACGAAACTGAGGTTCAGAGAAGTTAAATAACTTCCCCAGATTGTAGAGCCAGAATTTGAGCCCAGACTGTGTGATTTTAGGGCCTGCACTGCCTCTTTCATGAGGAGGAGGATGGGTGGGCTTGTCACTGGATAAACATTCACTGGCATATGCTCTCCCCACCCCATTTTAAAAAGATGGTTCTAGAGCTGAGCCCTAGGAGTAATACTGTCTTGTTGCAACCCGCTTTGGTGTTTGATTAGATAAAGGATTTCACAGCCAGGCTGGCTTAGTCCTGGCAACTCTGCTGATCTTAGGTGGATTGTTGGTTAAGCAGATACCTTTTGGTCTTTCTGAACTGAATTTGACTGGGACATTTTTCAAGAACTGTACTGTGAAGTATGTTACAGAATTCAGACTAGTGTTTTCAAGTCAGCAGACCCAGTTGCGTTGGTCTTGATTTTTTTTCTCCCCAGTGGAGTAGAAGCCCCAGACACTGTCAGTTCCAGTACTCCCTAGAATGTACTTTTTAGTACTTGGGCTTTTTGAGGAGCTTTTTATGATGAGCTTGCTTTAAAATATATTTGTGTAAAAAATGCATGTATATGTATATATAGGAGTGTGAAATATTTTATAACTATGGAATAGTATAAAGCATAGCATGACCAACACCCATGGACCCACCACCCGCTTTAACAGAGCTTAGCACTTTCTTAAAATTGGGCTAATTTTAGTGTGTATTATCTGAGGAGGAAGCGAGTCAACTGTAAGCCTGAGAGCAGGGCATTCTCAAATCTAGCTGCACATAAGAATCCCCTGGGGAATTTAAAAAAAAGTCCCCATGCCCATGGGAGGGTGGAGGGAGTCCCCACCCCATCATCAGAACTTTTAAAAGCTCCCCAGGGGATTGTGTTGTGCAGTCAGGGTAGAGACCTTCTGTTTGAAGGAGGGTGTGTCAGTTTTTCTTCACTGGGTTTTCTCAGATGCCCAGTACCAAGCCATGTGTTTAATGAACTGTACTCCTAGCCTTTTTTTTTTTTTTTTTTTCATTTTCTCTGTCGAGCTTTTTAATGTGGTTTTGCTTTCCAAGGTTTTGAAGGGTAATGTCCTGGGATGCCCTCTCCTGATGCTGTCTTCCTCCCATCCATAACTGAGAAAAGCTGGGGATACATTTACATATTGATTACAAAGCCTTTTAGAGACTAGGAAGGAGGCATTGGAAAGGGGACTGAGAAATTCAAAGGTGCTTCTGTTGGAAGTGTTTGGGATTAGCTGAAAGTTGTTATAAAATTAACATAGAAGTCATTGGGGACAGCTGATTTCATGTGGAAAACCATGCATCTTTACAGGAAGGCTCTGAGCTGTTGGGTGGCACTTGAGGGCTTTTTTGGCCTGAGACGCAGCTTTATCAGTAAGATGTGGGGTAAGATGTACCCGTACGATGTGTGTGACCACCAGAGTGGCCAGTTCTCTGTGGGTACATCTGAGACTGTGTCACCTTTCGCAAGTAATGTCAATCTTGATTATTTGGGGCCTGATTTTCTCCTGTGGGTCTTAGTTCCCTGGGGTGCCCTTAGTTCCCCTTCTGCCCACTTATCCATTTAATAAACAGTTACAGAGTTTCTTCTCTGTGCCAGGCACTGTTCTAGGCACTGGGGTGTGTGTGTAAACAGAACCCCTAGCTTCAAGGAATGACATTCTGGGTGTTACATTCTGGTGTCATATTGTTGTTTGGTGTGTCTAACAGAGAAAAAGGTGTGGTGGGGCTGTAATCCTCCCCTAGAAAAGCACTAGGGGAGCCATTAGACAAAACGTTTTTGCCTCATTTTGCTTAAGTTAAGTTTTTTGGTTCTGAGGATTTTGATTATAGATGCTTTCATGAATGTATTTCTTCAAGGGAGGTTAAGCATTGGGACGTTAAAGTTTGCAGGAACTTTCGGAATCAGTTGGATTTTATCTTACTAGTTACCAGCTTAACATGGTGGGGACGAAATAGATGTACAGCTTAAGCTTCAAGCTTAGAGAAGATGCTGGAGAAATAATGATACTCAGTTCTCTTTCTACTTCAGGTAGAATCCCCTAATCCACCTACATGCTCATAAATTTGAGGGAAAGGAAAGCAGAAATGGAAAGTTTATTTCTAGGGCTCTATACTGGGCCAGGCTATCAGGTTACTTTCACTGGGAAGACTTAATCAGAAGTGAAGCTTAAATCTGTCATAGTTTTCACAGCAGTCAGGGAATTGGGCACTGATGAAGACCACTGGATCCCCAAATAGAGGGAACGCGTTAGAGATTGTTTGGAGTCAGTTAATAAAATAGATAGTGAGAAGAAAATGTCAAGTTTGAGTGAAAAACTCAAAGACTGAAAAAGAAATCTTACAGCTTTTGGGTTATGTGGAGGAAGAAAACAGTGGTTGATATGATTTCCTTGCTGGATCATCATCTTCATCAGATATAGTTGTTGACTAAAGAGGGAAAAACTAAATTCCATCATATAAAGAAATCTTTTATCTGTGAGCTCTTTAAAGAGAATCATCTAAAAATAATAAAAAAGCAAGTATATGTTGTTTTCATCAGCTTTTGGATTGCTAAAGTAGACTTTGACTTCAGTGTGTGAAGCGGGTGGGTGGGAAATGAGATTTTTTTGTTACTGTTGTTCAGAGGATGAAACACTTTCTCTTTCTAGCTTAGGCTTTACTGGTGGGTTTAGACATCTGTGGATCCTCGGGGACTGTGTGTGCAGGTGAATAGAGATTCCAGTACTTGTGTACCTGCCCAAATCGACAGGTTTGGAGCAGGGACTTCTGAGGGTTCATGGAAGTAAACCAGAGTTTTGCACCAAAACTCATGTAGAGATACAAGATGTTTTGTTTCTCCTTTTATTAGAAAGGACATGAAGGTACTTAATAGTTTTTCAACTTTAACTCCACCATTAGCTCAGTATTGATGTATTCGATAATTATAATGAGAACTAGCATTTACTGAGTGCTTGCTCTGTGCCAGGTATTCTAATTTCTTATTTCGTGTAATCCTCACACAGTGGTTCCTTGAGGTAGGTGCTGCTGTGATCTCTATTTTGTAGGAGAGGAAACAGCTACAGAGTTTACACCTAAGATCACATAACATGTAAGTGGTCAGCCTCATACATTCTGGCCTCAGAGGCTGACTTGAACCATTGCACCATAGAACTTAAATCAGTGCTTCTTAAGAGTTTGATTCTGATCTTGTTTTAATGGGGCTTTCTACCCTTCCTTAATCCCTCCTTACTTCTGTACATGTTTTCAGAGGTGATAATATACTCCTTAGGCTGTCACCTTATTACAGATGAGAAAACAGATCTAGAAAATTATGTTTTGTAACCACTCAGTAGGACCTACTGAGTTAGTGGTAGGACAGCGATGTGGAACCCAAGTTTCCTAATATATAGGTCACTGCTTTTCCCACTGCACTGTATTGGTTCCATTAACATTTTTTTTAAACTGAACTAAATAAAAATTTATAAATTTAATTTGTGTCATTCCTGTGGAAGAACTACATTAAAATAGCTAAGGACTGCGTGATTTTACCCTAGGGAGGAGGGTGGTAGGCATTTTAGAAACTAAAGTTTGCCTGTGGGGTTATCTGACCTACTCCTGAGGGCATCTTTCTAGTCTTTGGTAGGTTTACGTAGAAGTGGAAAGTATTTAGAGTATAAGAGCCATCCTCAGACTTGGGTTTTGTATGATTTGAAGATTCCTGGAAGGGCAAGTGTTTTTTTTTAGATTTAAATTGGTTGTGTGTTCCACTGGAGGTTAAAGTTAAAAAGACATGAATGGGGGGGTGGGGAAGGGCTTAAATGCAAGCCTTCCTTAGCTACATTTCCCTGTCTGGCAAGTAAGACTTTAAAAGAGGGTGGAAAGAACCACCTTGATTCTTGGTGTTTGGCTTTTTGTTTTTGTTTGTTTTTTCTTTTGGTCCTGTGATTCCTTTTGTTGTAACCTCTTTCCTTGGCTAATGCTTTGTTTAAAAACAAGTGCTCTGGTATTCTAAAACAAATTATCCAGCAGGCTCCCTGATTGTGCTCTCAGATAAAAGATCCCAGGGTAGTGCTCTTTCTGTCTTTGAATTGCAGTTGCCTGTGCATACCCAAAAGCAAAATTCAGTTTACTGCAGAGCTTCCAACCCAGATTAATGTGGTTATCTAAAAGTAGAGAATATAAATTTGAAAGGGGAAGTGTGGATTGTGCTTAACCCTTCAAAGGCCTCTAATGGGAACCTGCTGTAATGGGTAGTAGAGTTTTGTCTGGGGTGAGAGACTGCGGGCTCCAGTTTTTCTTTGAGTTTTTTGCTAAATGACTTTGGTTGTGTCATTAACGTCTGGAAATCTTAAACTCTCAACGACACATTAATGACAGAATAGGGGGCAGGCTCCCAGACTGTGCTGTGGAAAAAGCACATGTTCAGATTTTGCCAGTGACCCCGAATCCCATGTGGCCACAGACTAGTAATTTGATTTCACAGTTTCTATCCTGAAATTTGCAGGATGAGGTTCCTAGTAGGAGTAATTTAGTGATGATAACATATCAGCTTCCTTTCAGGGGAAAAATTGTAATTGTGAGAAAAATATTCATGAAAGCCTTTGCCAAGTATTTTTTTGTATTTGGTAAGAGCACCCTTTCAGTTATCAAAGCTTCTGCAAAACTTTTCCAAATAATTACACTTGGTCACCCATGTTGGTTTAGAGAATCTGGATCGGATGGTTTCAGATGGTTGCAACTCACAAATTATTGCGTTGTGTGGTGGTTTCCAAACCCAGTTGCACATCTGTACCCCCAGAGGAGCTTGTTAAACATACAGATTCCTGGGCCCTCCCTGAGCTCCTAAAAGTTAATCCCTGCCCTGTAGCTCTGGTACATTTGTATTTTCACAGGCTTCTCAGGAGTTCCTTTACAACAAACTCTGGTACAGAAATTTTGGAATCACTATTATAGAAAATATTCTTGAGTCATTTCTTGAGGTGGCAGTAATGGTGGTGGTTTAAAATAATTAATTTCTATGCTACCAAACCCTTTCTGAAAATAAAACATTCATGCATGTTTGGTTTTAAAACTGTACATATTGTAATAGATAGCTAGTGGGAAGCAGCCGCATAGCACAGGGAGATCAGCTCTGTGCTTTGTGACCACCTAGAGGGGTGGGATAGGGAGGGTGGGAGGGAGCCGCAAGAGGGAGGAGATATGGGGATATATGTATATGCATAGCTGATGCACTTTGTTATAAAGCAGAAACTAACACCATTGAAAAGCAATTATACTCCAATAAAGATGTTTAAAAACAAAACAAAACAAAAAACTGTACATATTGTGAAATAGAACATATCCTGAAATAAGTGTAGTTTACAGCTCGGTGAATTCTCACAAAGTGAATACTCAAGTAACCAGGACCCAGGTAAAGAAATAGAACGTTGCACAAAATATCTGAATTTTATTACATCTTCCTCTTCCACCCCTTCTCCTCAAATCCCAAGAAACTAGAAATGTAAGTAAAGGTTGATAAAACAGTACAATAAGGTACAAGTGTAAAAACTATTCTGCCTTTCTGTACTAGATGGCTCTTAATCGTTATTGTTTCTGTAAGTTTCTGGTGATGTTAAATAAAGTTTGTATTGTTTATCTATGTTTTGATTCAGCCTTAAATCAGTTCCTGACAATGCCTATGTGTTAATGCTCACAGCATACATCAAGATTAAGCTCAAAGATGTATCTTTTCTGAAATTTAATTCACTGAAAATATTCTCATGATAGTTTTGAAAAATGTGTAAGGACAGATTACCAGCCCTGGCAGTTATGACTTTGGTAAACAAATGAGTCTTGTCATTACTGCCAGGGTAGCCTAGTAAACCTGTCTCAGTAGCCAAAATGTCTTTATCTTGGTACATGAGGAAAAGTAGCTTCTTGGTTAACAAAAATAAAACAAGTTCTGCCCTCCTCTCTATCCACCCCAGAATAATTTCTCCTCTGATCAATTCCATTCAGAGCATTTAAAGCCAAAGGTAATGAAGTTTCCCTGAGGATTTTTCTTTTCTTTTTCTTTCTTCTGTTTCCCTTTTATTTTGACACTGAAGAATCACTAGATTCTTAGTGGGAGGAATCCTAGCTGTATTAAACAGCAGGCTTGCTTGTTTTCTTTGGAAGGAGATGCTTATGGTGAAGGGTCTGGAGCAAGCCCAGCATCAGAGCTGTGCTAGGGTGAAGGAAGAGAGCTGTGGCAGCTGCACATCTGTACTTCCCTGGCAGGCAAGGTAGGCACGTGGGCTCTGTGCACACACAACTGCCCCCTTCCCTGTTCCTTCCCACCCTCCCCATCTTGGTTATCTCCAGTATCAACTGAGCAGGTGACAAGACTCCAATCACCCGGCTCTGGACAGCTTTCCATCTTTTCAAAAGAACGCCAGAACAGGGGTCCCCAGCCCCCGGACCGCTACTGGTCCACGGCCTGTTAGGAGCCGGGCGGCAATAGCTGGAGTGAGCGGCGAGCTATGGAGCGAAGCTTCATCTGCAGCTCCCCATGGTTCACATTTCCGCCTGAATCATCGCTGGCATTACCACCCGAACCATCCCCCCGCCCCGTCCGTGGAAAAATCGTCTTCCACAAAACCAGTCCCTGGTGCCAAAATGGTTGGGGACCACTGCTCCAGAGGCTTGTTTTGTTACAGTACACTGATTAAATAAATATTCCTGTGTGCACAAAGGAACTGAAATCTGTTACGGCACTCTGCAGTTATCTGTCCATTAGTAGCAAAGGAACTATTGCCCGTTTCTCTGCTCTCCCCCCTCCTTTTTATTCTCTCCACCACCCAGATTCTGAGAGGTGCAAGTAACAGATAAATTATCTGAGCTGTGCTTTCAGGAGCGTGTGAAGCAGGAGGGTGGTGTCGTGCACTTTGGTGCGGCATGCTGTTGGGGCAGTGCCCAAGGTGTGTGGATAGTAGAAGAGCTTGAGTGATTTAGATTAGAGGAAACTTCTTGCTTTGAGGTTGTTGGACCTTTGTTTCTCTCCTTCAACTCTTAGCAGAAGTGGATTTAGGAAGGTCTTTCAAATTAGCTTGCCTCTGTTACAGGAAAGGGTGCTTCTGGCATTAAAGTGGTTCTGTGTGTCTGGTGTCAGTCGTGGAAGCCACAGAGCCTCTGTGAGACTTGATCCCACTGTGTTTATTTATTTACAGGTTCCCTTCAAAAGGTAGTGGCCGGAGGGACCCTCACCATTAGGGCAGGTAGCCATAGTGGACAGTGGAATGACAGGAATTCTAGCTTTGGTGGTGCTGGTGGGTTTCCTTTCTCTTTTTTGGATGGGGGTGTAGTTGGTTAGCATGAATGCATGTAGATTTAAAAAAAAAAGGCTGATTTAGAAAGTGTTATTTGTAACCCATTATGTGTAAGCTGTCAAACACCTCCATAATAAGGAATGATTTGTGTGCTAAGTGTGAAATGATGAATACTTTCCTGTTCACACAGGGCATTAAAAAAAGGGTCTGGGACAGGGAGGGAGGAGGGAAGGAGGAGAAAGACTGAGAATGGAACATAGGAAATTAAGCTTGCGGAGAAAACACTGTGCATATTATTTTGGTGTGAAGGAAGTGTCATGCAGAGAGAGTGTGACCAAAGAGAGGTGTTGAAATGTTAGCAACTCCTAACATCTACCACTAAGAGGGGGACCCCTTTGACGGAAATGAGATGGGTGCCCTTGTGTAGATGTGACTTCAAAAAATGTGAGGAGCCTTGTATCTGTAAGCAGGGAAAACTGTTGGAGTGGGTAAAGTGAAATCTCTTAGTGTGTCTCTTCCAACTGACTGTGGGTAATTAGTTGGAAATGACATTAACCTGAGCTTAGTTGTAATTTTGCATAGTAACAACATACCACCTGTTCACTGTATTCTTTCCTGGTGGTGCGATTTAATTATTTTTTGCTATCTTTTAAGCTCTAATTTTCTGTTGTGTTTTCGTTTAACCCCTCCTTGCTGCCATGTCCGCAACCCCCGCAGTTTAGCAGTAGTGTCATTTCTGCTGCTTTGGTGCCCACTCCGTGCTGAGGGCTTGGGATGATCTTGGTTTTGCTAATCAGTTGGCTTTTTAAAAGGACACGTTGGAAAGTTACCGAGATGAAACATGGGTGATTGCAAACCTTGTTGTGTTTTGGGCTCCTCCAAAAGATTTTAGCTCATGATTTAAATAATATGGATAATTCCAGGCCTATCCAAGGTGCTCAAAATATCAAGTGAACAAGCCGAAAGAGAAGTTAATTACTGAACAGTGATTGCTCTGATATAACCAATTATTGGGTCATTAAATGTTTATTACCTTTTATATGTTCCTTTCCCCCATAAGGGCAGTTTCTTTTTTGAGTCATTAAAACAGAAATGGGATTAAAAAAAAAATCTGCTTAAAAAATTTCCACAAGACTGAAGTATTAAAAAGGTCTTGTGTGATCTGACAGCTGAATAGCCTGTTTTTCTTTGGTCTGTTGAATTAGTAATTAATGAAATGTATTGCCTGAGCAGAGAAAATAAGATTAGTTTTGCTTAGAAAGAAAACAAAAGCAAAACATTAACACTTAAATGCAGGTTAATATTAAAGTGCAACATAAGACGTACAAAAAAATGCCGTGTCCCCACACGTGTGTAACCTCCATTATCAGCATCCCCCACTGAAGTGGCATATTTGTTAACAACTGGTGAACCTACACTGACACAGTATTGTCACCCAAAGTAGACAGTTTAAGGTTGACTTTTGGTGTTGAACATTCTATGGGTTTGGACAAATGTATAATGACAGCTTTCAACCACTATAGTATCACACAGAGTACTTTCACTGCCCTAAAAATGCTCTGTGCCCCGCCTCTTCAACCCTCCCTCCCTCCCTCCTAACCCCTGGCAACCACTGATTTTTTTTTTTTTTTTTTTTTTTC
>NW_006793978.1:60049-69824 GCF_000442215.2 Lipotes vexillifer
CCGGACTGGGGCCCGAACCCACGTTCCCTGCATCGGCAGGCGGACTCCTCAACCACTGCGCACCAGGGAAGCCCACCACTGATCTTTTTAACTTTCTCCATAGTTTTGCCTTTTCCAGAATGTCATATAGTTGCAATCATGCAGCATGTAGCCTTTTCAGGCTGGCTTCATTTCACTTAGCAGCATGCATTTAAGATTCCTCCATGTCTTTTCAGGCTTAATAGCTCATTTCTGTGTGATACAGAACTCCTTAATCATAACAGTTAGGGGCAAACAAGGAAAAAATTACCAATTGTACAAAACCCCAAGGAATAAATTAAGAAATATTAAGCTCAAAAAAAAAGTATAAAAAGAGTGGAACTCCTTGAATGATAAGATTGTCAATGGTAACACTCATTTAATTAATTCATTCATCACTTTCTTGAGCACCAACATTATGTTTAGGAGGACTGGGGTTATATAAATACAGAGGGGGCAAGGGGCCGTGTCCGCATAGAGCCTCTGGGTTAGCAGAGCAGTTAAACCAAATGCTTTAGTAACCATTATTGAAATGTCAAAGCAGTAGTGTTAATAGGCAGAGGTACATTTCTGTTGGGCAGAGGTGGCAGTTATGAAGAGAGAATTTACTTTTGGAGGCCGCAGTATCCTGTGGATTGAGAGCAGGGGGAGGGTGGTTATGAAGAGAAATCTTGCTCTTGGAGGTTGTGGTGTCCTGTGAATTAATAGCAGGTTCTTTGGAGCCCCATCACTTGGGTTCACATCCCAGTTTTGCCATTTACCAGCTCCATGTTCTTTTACTCCAGTTTCCTCATCTGTAAAATGGAAAAATGGTAACGCAGGGTTGTTGTGAGGATTAAACAAGTTAAGTGCTTGTGACAGTGTCTCGCATGTATTGAACATCTTAGGTGGTAGTGTCATTTTTGTGGGATAATGCAACAGAGAATTCTTTCTTAGGGGAAATGATAATTTAATTGGATACTGAGGAACAAAAAGATGTTTCAGGCATTTCTCGTATTGTCATGTGTAACCACATACTTAATTTATAATGCCTAGAGTAATGTGTGCTTATGTAGCACCATTGTCAAAAGATTACAAAGGGCATTTACAACCGTTTATTCTCAGAACAGCCCTCTGAAGCAAGAAGACCGTTTATGCACATTCTGCTGAGGTGTGAAAGGCTGCAGAGAGCACGGCACTGCCAGTGACTGTTCTTTAATTGAGGTGTGCATAGAGCCTGGCTTTATTGTGGGTAAATTAGACCAGTGGAAAGAGGGAACTTTTAAAACTTTTTTGTTTAAAAAATTGTTTTGGAGGGGACAACTATGTTGTGATAAATAAATTACAAAGATGTTTTCTGTAGTCTTTAAGCAATAGTGAAACTTTGTTTATTCCTAAAAGTGCCAGATCACAGACAGTTGAATTTAGAGGAAGTTTATAATAACGATGATCATAATGAGTATTTGTTGAGCACTTACTATGTTCTAGGCACTGTTGATCGTCATAACTCTGAGGTTGTCACTCTTATTGTCCTCATTTTACGGATGAGGAAGCCGAGGCACTAAGATGCTCAGTAATCTCCCTGAAGTCATGTAGCAGTGTAGATCTAGGGCCTAAGCTCTTATTCAGATATGCTTTAAGCTGTATAAAGCATTTCATTTTGTTTTGTATGTTTTACAACAGCCCTTTGAGAAAGGTCTGTTATCTCCATATTATAAGGAGAGAGAGAAGTAGTCTGTGAGAAGCTAATGGGGCATCATGGTGAATTTAGTTTGGAATGAAACATTGGAGGTGGCTATTTTATGCGCTTGAATTATTCTAAGCAAGGCACTTTACTTCTGGGCCTTGGGATGTATAAAATGAGAAGATGACATTCTGTCCCATTGACTCACACAATGTTATAATTTGGGGGGAAATTTGAATCTGTACAACTCTGAGTCTATGCAATTCTTGTGTAGTTTGGACCCAGACGTATATGTGAGTCTTGGGCCCACCACTTACAGATGTGTCGATTTACCTAATTTGTCTGAACGTGTCTTATTGTTTATTTGTAACATGGCCCTCTAGTTCTGCCTCTGCTCAGGTAATATAATAATATTGTAAGGTAATAATATACCTAGCTCTCAATCTACAGTAGGTAAGTGGGATTCTTATTAATTGTTATAAAACCAGGGGTCACACAGGAAGCTGGGCCTGGGCAGGAACTCCAGCCTCTTGACTCCCCTGGGTCCTAGTTCTCTCTGCTTTCATGCCATGCTGCTGGGGATGATGAAGAGGTTATCATAATGAGATGTGCCCTGACTTAATAGAAACTACAGTCTTGATTCTTCCTCTAGACTCATCAGGTTGTCATGTGTGTGAAATGTAGTGACTTCAGTAAGGAATTTGTTGTTTTCATGAAGTATGGCCATGAATGGTAGACTGTGAGCAACGTGGGCAGGGGGCCTGCTATCTGCAGTTTCTCCTGTGCAAGGGGCTGGGATACCTGGTCCTAGAACAGGGTCTAGCATCATTTATAGTATGAAGGAAGGAAGGAATGAACGATCTCATTGAGCTGTAGAAAATAGGAATGAGAAGGGGAATAGGGTTTTTTAAATTTCACTTTTGTAGGAAAGAGGAAATTGAGGCACCTGATTGGGCAGGTTAAGCCTAGTCTCTTAATCACCAGATCTTACAAGTGGACATAATTTATACCCTTGAAGGTATTGCATGGCAGTGCCCTTCTGTTAAGATTTATTGTGGAACAAAATTTTATTCAGGTCAAGAATTTCTTCTAAATTAGAGCATATTCATTCCTCTTTTGTGGTTTCAGTCTGTGCAGTTGAAACTTGTCAGGAAGGTTTAGCAAAGCTGTGCTTCTAATGATGTGGAGTTCTCACTGGCAGCTGTGCTAAATAAACCTCTTGCTGTAAACTAGCCACGAGTAAATGTCTGGTTGTGAATCATAGCATGACCTTTCAGGGAAAACAAAACAAACAAACTACCAAACACACTAATCAGATTTTTTTTTTTAGTATTAGGGTTGTAAACTCTGACACTTAACAGTTTGTCAGGCCCACTTGGAGTAGTTAGACAACTTCCTTTCTCTATTTCTGTTTGTGCAACACATGGATGTGTATATCCTTTAACAGCATATTAAGAAAAAATTTTAAAGCTTTTCTTCCACATCTCTGGTTTTCTAATCATGGAACTTTATACAAATGCAGATTGCTGAGTGTCACTCAAGGCCTACTGTATCTGAATCTCTCAGAGGGTGGAACCCAGGAATCTCTTCGGAAGAGTACCCAGAGAGATTGTATGATTAATCAGATTTGGAAACCACTAAGAGAACTACGATATTGTATTTTTCACCCATCCATCTATTCTTATCCATTTATCCATGTCTTGAGTAGATGAGAATTGGCTACTCATGGGACAATGGTTTTCTTAAGAACTGGGTGTAGAAACCAGCATTAGAACGTAATCCTTGCCCCATGGGGTTCACAGTCTGGCTTAAAAGTTTTTAACTTTGGGTCGAGCTTTAAAGGATTCACAAATGTCCCAAACATCATGGGCAGAAGATTTTGTGTACACACATTTTTTAGCTTTCATCAGATTCTCTAAGGGGTCAGTGACCCATAAAAGGTTAAGAACCAAGGTCTAGAGCTTGTACAACTGTTCTGAAAACAGTGGCAGAGGGCAGTGTTTCTGTTGCCACCTACAATGTTTTTGACCTTTTCAGAGGCAGTAGCAGTTTGAGAGTTGCACCTGTTTTCTGCCCCATTTAAAATATTTAAAAAGAAGAGAATAGTGTAGCACCTGGGTTGTGGTCAGAACAAAATGAAGGGTTATTGAAAGTAAAGTAACTATTTGGTGAACTGCCTCAAATTTAATGTCAACTTGCTGCTTACGGTAAAACAGCCCAATGGTCAGTCTGATGGAAGAACCTTTTAAACCAGCATAGCATAGGCAAGGTCCACTCGTTTTTTACAGTATGTAATTAGCTGAATTATAGATAACAATTTTCACCCCATGGATATACATAAAGACTGTCTTGGGCTTCCCTGGTGGCGCAGTGGTTGAGAGTCCGCCTGCCGATGTAGGGGACACGGGTTCGTGCCCCGGTCCGGGAAGATCCCACATGCCGTGGAGCGGCTGGGCCCGTGAGCCATGCCTGCTGAGCCTGCCCATCCAGAGCCTGTGCTCCGCAACGGGAGAGGCCACAACAGTGAGAGGCCCGTGTACCGCAAAAAGACTGTCTTATTTTTGTTACATTCGATCCCCAGCATGTCCACTGAATTGCTTAATTCCAAAATAACATTACCAGCTGTACTGCTGGCTCATCCTTCCTTAGCTCCTAAAATCCCCAAGTAACACTGTTCATCACAGAACAGAATTTGATATTAGAGAGGTCCATCTTGAACTGCTGCAGAAGTTTTACTTAGCGAAAATACTAGAACCCCTTATGTGTAATATTCTTATCCCTAAGGGTAACTTTGTAATTCAGTTTTAATTAAGGTCTTCCCTTCTCTTTTTGTGGCTTCATATGTTTCTTTGGGGAACAAAAATTCTTCAAATATTGTAGCTCTGGTGATGCTACATTTTAGGGTTGGATAGTTTTGGAAGAAGAGGGCAGTCAATGGAATTACATGTTATTAATGGGTAAAATTCCTTGTCCATTTATTTGGAAATTGTTCCTTTGGGGGCTAGGAGGGAGTTAGAGGCCTACTTCATTGTCACTGAAGTCTTATAAAGTCTTTTTAGGCTCTTCAAATGTCTGTATCAATTATTTTGAACTTGTGTGTGTATTACCTTGCATTATTCATTATTCTCTTAAAAAATAGTGACTATTTTATCTAAGTAGATTTTAACTTACTGGATGATGATTATGTCTTCTAGGTCTTTGTAGTCTTGCTATTATTTAGCATACTGAGTCATAATAGACACAGTAAATATTTGATTAATTGGATGTGTTGATTACCTTTGAGTCTTGGATCCCCAAGAGACCAGAAAATGGACTAAATCTGGAGTTAGAATGTGATACATGCTTTGGAAGTTATGAATGTAAAAATGGATTGTCAGATCTGTCCCTTAGTCTTATTCAGTATTCTCTTATTATTTTTTATATTCACATACAGCTGAATCAGTTCATATTCTGTTGTTCTTTAAAATCTTAAGTATATAGAATTCCACAGTTATAAAGAGAATTTTGTGGTAGAGCCCCAACACTTTTCATTTAAATATTAAATGAAGTGAAACTTCAGAGAGGTTTTTTTTTATTAGTTATTGCTTTTAAAAAGAAAGATCTCACCACAGACTTGATCACTAAAAGATACCTGCTAATCAAATAGATATTACCCTTAACCTGTCCTAATCAAATACAGTCTTAATCAGCTCTATTTGGGTGGAGGGACTATTGAAGGCTTTTAATGAATGAATGACTGTCATCCGTTATCTCGAAAATCAGGATTTGTAGGCTTGAGGGAGAGGGGTCGGACTGTGAAGGGGTTTATCACGAACCATACTGTGTGAGAAAAGGATCTGGGAACGTTTCTCTTGTAGAAAATGTGGCTGCCTTAGAGTATTTACAGAGTTGGTTTCAGGAAGAGGGATTTAGATCCAAGTGGTCCCATTGGAGGCACAATTTGGCATTCTCTATGAAGAGAATAGATTTCTTTTTTTTTTTTTTTTTCTTGCGTTATGCGGGCCTCTCACTGTTGTGGCCTCTCCCATTTGCGGAGCACAGGCTCCGGACGCGCAGGCTCAGTGGCCATGGCTCACGGGCCCAGCCGCTCCGCGGCATGTGGGATCTTCCCGAAACGGGGCACGAACCCGCGTCTCCTGCATCGGCAGGCGGACTCTCAAGCACTGCGCCACCAGGGAAGCCCGAGAATAGATTTCTAATAGTGCTTTCTGGGGTCTTGAGTTTAGCTGTTGAAGGCATTCAAACAGGCTCACTTATCACTCACCTGGATTATTGTAGTGGGGGGTTAGCACCAGGAATTAGTGACCTTTGAGGTCTCCCCATCCCAAAGATACTATAATTATATGATTTTCTAGCCAAAGTGTTCTGAGTAAATCTAGTCATGGTTCAAAGTCCATATCTGCTCCCTGTAAATTCTTTTTCTTTTTAAAGAACTTGTTGTTGGATGCTGTTTACTTAATATTTAATCTCATGGCCATCAAGTGTATTGAACTGGAACAAAACCAAGTTTATCCAGTCTTCCTGGTATCTGGGTCTCTTCTTGTAGTTTGAGCTCTTAAAAGTAAGGTCATTTAAAAGTAGCATCTTGGCTTCCTTATTGCCTGTGTGTTTGCAAATCAAAATGTGAATTAAGTTTGGTCATTTGGAATATACATGTTTTCATTTCAAGTCACTTAAGTGACATCTTTAAGGAAGATGGTCATGCTTTACTTACTGTAGGGCTCCCCCACCTCTTTCCTTAAAAAAGAAACAAAAAAACCCTCCACTTTTCAGGTTGAAAGGGTATTTTGTGATGGCTGAAAATATATCTGAGAGTAATAATATGGTCTCTAAACACAATTAGATCTGGACTGGTGAGGCATTATAGTAAATGGATATTTTGTAAATATTAGTATTTTGGGGTAAAAAAGCAGGGGGTGTCGGTGTGCAGGTGGGGTCAATCTCACCAGGAAAGCTGAAATGAATTCTTCAGCCCTGAAGAACCAGAGGGCACTGTGGCTTAATGTTCTGGCCCTAATTCAGCATCCCGTCTCTTTAGACACTTGGCTCTGATTCTTTTGTCTCAGAACCGAAGTCTTAAGGATTAAGAGAAGAGAGAATGGAAATGCATCATTTTCCCTGCCAAAGGAGGTACTTAAACTGGGAAAGGAGGAGGGGACTTTAACAAATCAAGCCTTGGCAAGGAAATCTGTCATGAATCAGCAATGACTTGGAAAGCCTCTGTCGTTGTATTTTACAAAACTAAGCATTTGCCGCTACCAACATTTGTCTCTTGCTTACCTTTAGGATCAGCTTCAGGTTGCTCTATGGAGGGAACAAATTCTTTTTATTTTACCCATTTTGACAACATTAGGTAATTAATTTACAACTAGCTCAATTAGACTCCGGCCCATACAGTGTGTGCATGGCCTTTTAAAGAGCCTTTGTTTTGGCGCTAATTGAGCTGGTTGTAGCAGAGACAGCCAAACAATTTACATTTATCTTTGGCAGGACACAAGGGCTCTCTCTTGGTATGGACAGCTGCATATTCTGTTTCTTCTACCAAGTGTGGTACTAAAATGCTGTGTGCTTATTTTAAATTTCTAATTAAGAAAACTTTGAAAATGACAAAAGCATATATTATTGTAGACAAATTGGAAGATTTAGGTAGATAAACAAGAAAGAAAATAAAGATCACACATAATCTTATTGCCACCAAGAGAACCATTCATAATCTGGTATTTGTCTTTCTATACTTTTCCCCCTTATAAGGGAATGCATGCATCTGTGCATATACACTTTTTAATATGTTCTGTTTTTACAAATATGCAACCACACCGTACAAACTGAATTGTAATCCACTTTTTTCCTACTTAATAAGTTGGAAACATCTCATCATTTCATAAAATGTTGTTCTGCAGCATTTTAAACGGCTGCATGGTATTCCGTTGTGTGGATGTACCAAAAAGTATTCAACCAGTCTGCTCTTATTGGACACTTAAGCTCATTTCACGTTTTTGATATTATAACCAGCATTGTGATACATATTCTTGTTACTAAATCTTAAAGTTCTTAATTTGCAGCAGATAAATTCCTAGATACTGAGTTACTTGGAAAGGGGCATATATGTTTTAAAATTTTTTGGTGTGTATGTACTGTCAAATTGTGCTTCTCGAAGGTTGTACCATTTTTCACATTCACTCGCACTATATGAGAGCTTTATTATGCTTATTCTTGGTATTCAGGAGAACAATATAGAAAGTATTTACTCAGAGGTGGGTTAAATCCTGATCAGTGATTTTACCATTGCTGCTAAAATTTATCTCAACCTTATAAATCTTCTGTTCCCAGTATCAAGTAAAAGAAGCCAGCCAGCTACCTCATATAGTCCAAGAGAGTTTTACTTGTTTTAATAATGGTATTATGCTATTTTGTTTTGAAAAGGTAGAGACTAAGTAAGTAGGTGCTTCCTTAAGACAGAAGTGGTTTGTTTTTCCTCAGGGAAGATTCTGAAACAATATTTTTCGTATGAGTAAGGACCAACCTAAAGAAATAGACTAAAATCAAAATAAGAAGTGGATAGCTTTGCTCAGTACATGAGAAAATATTTACCTTCTTGAGGTGGCAAAGCCCACGGATGTGTTGCCTGTCTAACCCATGACTAGAGGAGCAGGAAAAACTCTGGCATCCCCATCACGGGTAGCCTTGCAGAAGCCATCACAATACATTGTCTAAATTTCTGTTAGAGTAACTACTGCTTTGTTTTATAGTCTCCTTGTCTAGACTGCAAGGCTAGAATTCACAACAGCTGATATTGAATCTTACTTTCTGTATTTGTAATACCTGAATGTTGGACATGTAGTTAGACAAACAGCAGGTATTCGTTGTTTATTGGATGAATAAATGAATAGACTAGATATGCAGGAGAGTTGAAATTAAAGAAAAAGATCTTTCAGATCATCTGGGGCTCCCCCCCACCCCGCCCCCACCCAGTTTTATAGCTGATGAAACTGAGGCTTAGATTAAGTGACATCTTGCTCAAGAGAGCAAGTTAATGATCCAAGCAGAAGTTGGAGTTCTCTTATCACTCTGTACTTCTCAGATTCTTATAGTGCTAGGATTGTGTGTTTTTCTCAAGGTGGTACTTGGTATGATTGTATTTAAAATCAATAGTAAATTCTCATTTCATACATTGTACAGCTTCCCTGACTCCTTTTGCTTCACTAGTGAGATCAGCTTCAGTTTTTGTTAAAATTCAGCACACCCTTAAGTCACATTTCTTTTTTTCATTTCTCTCTTTCTTTAATATTCTCACTTCTCCAATTTCATTCGTAGTAGACATTTTAATTTACTCCCAGCAGTATTGCCATGTTAAAATGCATTGAATTGACCTCTTATCTGGAGATATGAGTGAAGGTCTCACCTGCCCCAGGGATTTAGCCAGGAATTGAGGCAGGTAAAACAAAGTCTTCTCCCAAGGCCCAGGTGCTGCTGGTCTGCCAACCTGTACTTTGATTCACGGATGGGGTGCAGATGTGCCTTGTTTTACTGTTAGAAAGCAGCTTCTGAATACAGTTTCTGTTTGAAACTTTTCAGTTTGCCAGTACAAAATAATGTCTGCAGCAAAAGTTCATTTTAGGGTAAACCATGAGTAAAGGGGAATTAAGGAGAGTTCTTTTTCTTTTTTTAACTTTTCTGTGTTTTAATTTTTTCCTGTGACTTTAGCCTTTTCCCCTTCTTAGTGAATTATTATAGAGTTTTATTAAAATTGTAAGTTCTGGAAATTAGACACCATGGTAGTTAGACCAGCACGGGATACGGTACTCTTAGGTTCCATAGTATTTCAGAGTACATCTCTTTATTGTATGTTAAATGATATGGAAGTATAATAAAATGTACCTTGAGAGTACTTGTCTGTTTTATGTCCTGTAACATTCAGTACTTGATGCAAATGTAGCAGATCTTGACTCAAAAAGGGACAAAACTGGTTATAGCCCAAGAGAAGGATGGCAGGTTCCTTGTTGATGGCATAAGTTCAGCAAAGTCATACAATTTGAGACCTAAGGGGCCTTTATATTATCTAGTCCAACTCTTTATTTTACATATGGGGAAAGA
>NW_006793978.1:70073-99794 GCF_000442215.2 Lipotes vexillifer
CTTTGTTTTACATATGGAGAAAGAGTTAGCCACTGGTCCAGGGTCATTCAGCAGGTAGAGAGAGGCTGCAGGCTGAACCTAGGACTGAATGCCAACTCTGCGGCTCTTCATTTTCTGATTATAGTTGAAGCATTTAGTCTAATCTCTCCTTAAAAGAGCACACTATTTGATGTTTCATTGACTTGAAACCTGTTGTGATGCCTACGGGCACCCAAAGGCTACCCTGTTGTTCATTTTTCCTGGTTGCCTAGGTCATTCCTTGCTTCTCTGAGGGTGGGCTTGGACATGACTGGAATAAACGATGTGTTGAGACAGCTTAGAGAACTGTCTCTGATGAAATGACTTCTTACTTTTCTAAGAAAGCAGTGAAAAGACAGTAAGGGGATTGCTATTTCCTAAAACCATTGACTGTGGATGGAGAGAAGCCCCACGTGGCAGATGGTCACAGCCCTTGGCAGCTGCATTGCTCTCTTTGTCCTCTCTTGCAGCCTTAGATATGTGGGAGCCTATGGTTCTTAATCCTAACCTGTATTCCTCAATTCAGTGTATGATCTTGGTCAAGCACCTCACCTCTTCTGCCTCAGTTTTCTCTTAGAAGATTCAAGGGGGCTACAGTGGATGATTTCTGAGGCACCTTCTGGATCTTGAATAATTATCCTGAAAATGATTATCTATATAGAATTTTATCCACATGATCAAATAACCAAACATGTATTTCTAACAGTCTGTTTTATTACTGTTTTGATTTGTTTTCATGGGATTTTGGAAAATGTCTACAGACTTTACCGTGATCAAGCTGCTAGCAATTATTTAACAGAACACCCAGCAGGTGCTCGGGGGCTATGAAAGAAAAAGTGTCCAGCCTCAAGGAGACCAGAAAGATTTCTTTATCTCCCAAGCGGGGATGGAGGACATTCTTCTCTTCCAGTGGATTTAAGCTCCATGAGTGCAGGGCCTTTGTCCTTCTTTTATAGTGCAGGGCTCAGTAAATATTGGTTGTATGAATGAAGCAATGAATCCACTTGTCAGTCTTGCTTATATTTACTGAAGATGTCCCACTGAGATTTGTTGTTTTCTTCAACCTGTAAGTGCTGTTAACTTGAATAAATTTCCCAGAATGTATTCCCCACCTTCTATAGAAGAATGAGACCAAGATGCTCTGAGGCTAAATGAAAAAGACCCATAAATGCTACATTCCTTTCTTGGAAATTCACTTTACTATCAGCATATTGAAAGCATTGAGATGTCTGCCTTAAAATAACTTTGTTCAACCCGACATTTCCCAAACTCATTTGAACTCAGAGTCCTAGCCATTCCACACCCCCCATGGAGTAGTTGTTAACATCCTGCAGAACTTTGACCTGTGAAAGAGAAAGGTTGGTATAGAGAGTAGTAATACGAAATAAACAGAAGCAGCAACATTAGTAAAGAATAATTAATACAACATATGACAGAGTATATATGTTAAGCATTGCTTCTGGCAGTCCTGTGTGAAGTTGTGGTTGACCTGTAGGGTTTTTTTTTTTTAATTTTCTTTTAAAAATGACTGTGCCTCATTGGAGATTTAAGGTTTGGTGGTAGGGAGATTAAAGGAAGTTGCAAATGATTTGTTTTCATGGGATTTTGGAAAATAATAGCTATTTTATAGCTATTTTATAAAATAGCTAATAGCTATTTTATAGTTATGGAAGTTGAATGGTGGAGTTTTAACTTGTGTCAAGGGCTTCCCTGCCAGGTACTGCAGGGAAATAATGATGAAAGGAGTCTGTGTCTGCTCCTTTAGGAGCTGGCTGTCAGTGAAGGAGACAGACATGTAAACAAATTATAGCAATAACGTGCTCAGATGTGTAACGAACAGAAAATAGAACAGAGGAAGGAATGGTATTTTTTCCCTCCAATTTAGAACAGGGTTGCTGTTCATACAATAAGCCAAAACCAAACTAACTGGAACCCCCATAGGTCTCCCAGACAAAATTCTCATACATCAAGACTCAGATGACTAGGCTTCTTTATGCTTTCCCTGATCCAGCATAATTGCATCATCTGTGGTCCCATCTGAGCCTTGTTTACACCTCTGTCATTGGCCTTATTACAATTGTATGTGAACAACTTCAGGGCACAGCAGGGTCACCTTTTTCCCTGTATCTCCAGGGCCTGCAGCATCTACCAATACCCACAGTGCATATTGGCTGTTTTGTTTAGACTTGAGGCAAGTCATTAGGGCTGTGTAATTTACTCACTTTAAGTAAATTTAGTAAATAAAAAGTTTTATACAAAACATAGACTGGGAAGGTAGTAGTAGTATTAAGCGTATGGCTCCTTCCCATAGCATTTTTTCCGTGAACACCTACATATGACTTAAATTTCAAGAATTCAATAACATTTTTGTAGGAACTCAACAGTTCCACATCATGAA
Organism: Lipotes vexillifer; assembly: GCF_000442215.2. Taxonomy (NCBI): domain Eukaryota; kingdom Metazoa; phylum Chordata; class Mammalia; order Artiodactyla; family Lipotidae; genus Lipotes; species Lipotes vexillifer. The sequence continues at coordinate 72,490 of NW_006793978.1, forward strand.
GTGTTTTTATTTCACATGAGTGTTTTGTAATCATTAGTTTTTGTTGGACCTTTCTCTTACACCCTGTACTTCATCTGGAATATCCTAGAATAAGTTCAGCTTGATATTCTATTCCCTGCCAGTGGTTGTGTTTGAGGCCCAAGGTCAAGGTGTTGATTGATGACATTTCCCTTTAAAGTATTTGTATCCATCTGCAGTATGGGGGCAGAGTGACTCCCAGTATGGTGCAATGGAAATAAGTGATATGGTTTTGAAGTTCATTTTCTTTGTGACCTTGGGCAAGTTACTTAACTTTCCAATAACGGAGGAGGTTGGATCAGAATTAGCACAGTTTCTTCTAATGCTGACATTCTATGATTCTCTGGGGAGGATTCACTTCCGTGGAAGGTTTAAAAGTGGATACATTTTTAGGTTAAATAGCTTTGCTCAGGTTACTTTTTTTGCCCCTTAACCCATATAGGAGCCTTAAGGCTGATGGTCATGGAGTAAAACCAGATTACCTGGAATTCTCAAAGACTGCAATTCTGATCCTATTTTTTATTTTAAGGGGAAGAAAAAACTGACAGTAAAACAAGCTTGTTTATATGCATGGGGAAAGATCCATCCTTTTCTTCTACATACACAGTACACATAGCCATATTGAGTGAGGTGCTGCAAAGTCTTAACTGAAAACGAAATTGGTTGCGTTTTTCATCCTAAATCTAGGAAGAATTGTAGTTGATAGATACATTTTGAGTACTTTCATCTAGAGTTAAGGAGTTGCCTTGGGGAGGGACTTGCCTGGCTGTCCAGTGGTTAAGACTCTGAGCCCCTACTGCAGGTGGCAGGGGTTTGATCCCTGGTGGAGGAACTAAGATCCTGCATGCTGCATGATGCTGCCAAAAAAAAAAAAAGTTGCTTTGTAAGAAGTTAAGAAGTTGGCTCCCAGCTTTATGATGAAGATGATACTGGGTAACCTTGGATATGTCACTGAACCTTTCAGAATTTCAGTATCCTCAATGGTTAGATTTGATATCTTTCTGATTACTAACTGCTCTGTGACTAGATAATTCTAGGCATTTATTTCAGGCTCCTTCCTGCTCATTTCCTTGACAGATAACGATATCGCCATCCCGCCCCCCACATAATCCCAGACAGTTATTGATTTGTGAGGGAGAGGAATATTTTAAAACACTTCAAATGGTACATTCGAGAAAATTATATTAGTTACCTATTGGTATATAACAGTATTACCAATATTACCACAAAGTTAAATTTTTTATGGCTTAAAATAACGTATTTATTATTAATCTCACAGTTTCTGTGGGTCAGGAGTCTGGCACAGCTTAGCTGAGTCCTTTGCAAAGCTGCAGTGAAGATGTTGCCCAGGGCTGGAGTCTCATCTGGATGCTCGCCTGGGGAAGGATCCACTACCAAGCTCGCTCAGGTTGTTTGTGGAATTCATTTCCTTGCAGCTGTAGGACTGAGGGCCTTATTTCCTTGCTGGTTTGGGGCTCCCTCTGCTCCTAGAGGCTGCCCACAGTTCTTGTCATGTGAGGTTCCCCTCCACGTGACTGCTTGTTTCCTCAAAGCCAACAGGAGAGAACAAGGCAGATGCTACCATCTTTTGTAATGTTATCACATAATCATGTACACATGATCATGTACCTCTGTCATCTTTGCTGTATCCTACCGGTTAGAAGCAAGTCACAGTCCCCTCTCATACTCAAGGAGAGAGGCTCATACGTGGGCATGAACTGGTAGGTGAGGATCGACCACCTTAGGAGTCTCTCAGCCACACATGTGAAAGACAGAAACTATATTTAAACTTTTTTGTTTGTATTGTGGATCTGTGCTTAAACATCTTATTTGATAGTACAGTCATAGTTATCAGTAAACACTAATTAAGAATCCTGTTCAGTTAAAGCTTTGGGCCCACTGTGTTTTTGTACCATGCCCTTGTTTTTCTGAGTCCACAGATACTGGTAAAGGCAAGGTTTGAGGCTTCTTCATTCTTCTGCCTCCCTGCCTGGCACTGCATCTGTAGGTGTTAGGTGTTAAGTGTTGGTTGAAGGATTGTAGAAGCATTGAATTAATTTGAAGAAGGTCTCTGTCATAGACTGAATTATTCTCCCTCCCCCAAATTTGTATGTTGAAGCCCTAACCCTCCGATGGGATGATGTTTGGAGATGGGGCCTTTGGGAGGCCTTAGGTGAAATTATGAGGGTGGGGCCCTCATGATGGGATTAGTGCCCTGATAAGAAGAGGCACCAGAGAGCTTGCTAGCTCTCTCTCTTTACCATGTAAGAACACAGGGAGAAAGTGGCTGTCTATAAGCCAGGAAGAGAGCTCTCACCAGAAACTGACCATGCTGGCACCTTGATCTTAGACTTCCAGCCTCCAAAACTGTGGGAAAATAAATGTCTGTTGTTTAAGCCACCCAGTCTATGCTGTTTCCTTATGGTAGCCCAGGCTGACCTGCCCCACCCTCTGTTCTCAGTGTAACAAAATAGATGTCTAAGTACAAAGGTTGCAGGATGGCAGTGACCCCCTGGCAGCCAGTGAGCCAGGGAGAGTGGTGTTTAATTGCAGCCATTGCATTCTTTACTGAGTTTTCCTCACAAGTATTTGTAGAGGGCCCCTAGACTTTTTTTTTTCTGGGCAAAATGATGATCTAAAACATACTGCCTTTGGTTTTTCAGTGTTGGACTGCCAAACAGGAACACTTAGTGAAGACAAATGTTGCTCTTGAAAAGTCTTGTTGGTGGGAACTTACACAGTGAATTCTTAATTTCTTCTTCTGGAGTCTTAACTTAAAAAAATTCATTTGTTTGTTCATTCATTGGTCCATTCACAGGTCGAGATGCAGAGGGCTCAGTACCCTTTACCCAGTTTTCTACCTTTCTGACTTTAGTAAACTTACTTTATTGCTCTGGGTTCCCACTTGGTAAAACTGGGATATTCACGTCTGTCTAAAAAGAATGAAATAATTACATAAAGCTCCAAGCATGTAATAGGTGCTCACTGAATGACAGTTTGACTGTGGAGGAATGATTAACATGTTACATTTACTTATTCAGTTTCATTCATCATACCAGCAATGGCATGGTATAATATATTAGAGATCTCAGTGATTAAGAGGATTGGGGTGGGAAAGGAACCAAGAAAATCTCACCATCTTCCTTCTGCTTGAAAACAGATTTTTAATTCTTGAACAGGGTTTCTTTTTGAGTATTTTTAAGCCACACAACACTTACTTGTTTTTAATAATTGTAGTCAAAATTATCAAGCAGTGAGAGTCATTTTTTGATGTGGTACTTAGTTGTAAGGGGAGGAATCACAAGTGATTTAGAGGGAGGACCTTAGAATTTGAGAAATCCACCCCTTTCATTTTCTAGATTAGGAGGCAGAGTGTGTCATGTGGTGACATGCAGTCCTATGGAAAAGAAGAAATAGGAGTCATACATCTTATCTTTTATACAGACTCAGCATTTTCAGTAATTCTGTTCAAACAAACACTAAAGAAATTTAAACCCACTGAGGTCAGCCTGACCCCCGCAGGGCATGCTGCATCTCTCTGCACTGAAGATTGAATAGCTGCTTTAGGAGTCAGGTGTCAAACTCCCTCAGTGATCAAAATTCAGCTTCTGAGTTAAAGGTAGATTGTATTGGTGTTTTGGGGGCTGCGGGGGAAGGGAGCAATGGAAAAGAGACTTCTAGCCTGGGGCTCCTGCTGTTCCCTTAGGGGATTTAGGGCCTGTAAAAACACTTTGAGGTCTCTGAATGGCAACACATAAATAGCAGTGACCCTTAATTGAAAGGGAGGAGACCAGGTGGACCAGAGGTCAGGACTTTACAGTGATGACTAGTGGCCTGGGGTTGGCAGCTGAAATGGTCTGGATTTTTTTTTTTTTTCCCTACCAACTCTTGCCCTTCCCCCTTCCTGGGCTTGGAGATCCAGGAAGGAAGGAGGAGGGACCATTAACTAAACTAAGATGTGATGTGGATGGTCCCTGGGTGGACTGGAATTTCAGAGAGGAAAGCCCCCAAGCCTTTTTTAAACTAGTGTATAACAACCTGACTGCTACCAGCAGTTTGCCAATTACCCAATTACGACCCAAATTTGCACATTTAAAAAAAGTAGTCTGCTACTATTCTTCCTTATACAAGGATTTTAGTCACTGTACATCTTGTGTCTTTAAATAATGTATTAGGAACATTTTCAAGTCTGTAAGTGCCTTTTTAATGAGAGTGTGAAGATTTTAATGGGACTAGATTGCTTTTCGTGACATTTCAGAGTGACTTAATTGTAACAATGTTGAGAGGCTATATTTTAAAGTTTGCTAAGTATGTCTGCTGTGGATTATAGTCAGACACTTAAAAGGACTGATGGATGGATAGTGGAATCAGATAGCTTTTTCCTCACTACTCCAAATATTAGCTCTTTTCAAATACAGGTTACAACAAACCAGGTACAGGTCAGGGCTCTCTTAACCCTTTTAATTTTAAAATAGGAACAGAGGCTAATAACTGAGGCTGGTGGGGGTAGTTTGAGATAAATTCTTTAAAACTTACTAGGGCAACGATGTTTGTCCAATGGCATTTGCTATCTCTTTTTACAGAGCCAGGAGGCTAGGCTATCTTTGTTCACACTCCCTGATAGTCCCTGAGCTCTCTTCTCTGTTTGCTTAAAAAAGTACCTGTCTTATGTCTCATTTTTTCTGAAAAGTTAGCAAGTGTTTCTAAAATATTGTCACTACCAAATAACAGTTTACTTTTTTAATGATGAGAATTTCAGACTCTTTGTGAAACTCCATTTTTTTCCTACCTACATAACAATGGGATTATTCAGAGATCTTTTCCTGCACAAATGTTCTTAGGATTCTAGAACTTGTGGCAGGTTTCTCAAAAGTAGATCAGATGGTCAGACAGTTTCAATACCACTCTTAGGAGGGGTTTGGATTAGTTTCCTAGGACTGGGACTGCCTAACAAAGTACCACTTTATTAAACTGGGTGTTTAAAGCAACAGAAATATATTCCCTCACCATGCTGGAGGCATGCAGTCTGAGATCAAGGTCTCAACAGGGCCATGTTCCCTCTGAAACCTGTCAGGAAATACTTCTTTGCCCCTTCCTAGCTTCTGGTGTTTTGTTGGCAATCTTTGGAGTTCCTTGGTTTGCAGCTGCTTAACACTGATCTCTGCCTTTGTCATCACATGATGTTCTCCCTGTGTGTCTCTGTCTTCCTTTAAGGACACCAGCCATATTGGATTTGGGGCCCACCCTATTCCAGTATGACCTAATCTTAACTAATTACACCTGCAGTGAACCATTTCCAAATAAGGTCACATTCTGAGGTACCAAGAATTACAATTTCAACATATCTTTTTTTCAGGGGATACAATTCAACCCATAACATGATTCTACTTTAAAAGCACCCAGGAGATTCTGACGCAGCCTCCACAGGTTCTCAAAACATGGTTCCTGGCATGTCTGCACAGACAGAATTCATCAGGAGCACTAAAGCAATTATATATATCTATGTGTGTGTGTGTGTATGTGTACACACACACACACACACATATACATATATATACATATATATATATATATATATATATATATATGTATGTATATATATGGTTTAAAGAAGAAAAATAAGCCCCCAAATCATGTACTCACCACCCAGCAGAAAAAATAAAACCATACCAATACCTTTGAAGGCCTTGGAAAGCCTCAGGTGTTTGTTTAAAATGCAGATTCTCCTCTGAGGGGTTAGGTCAGAGACATTCCGAGCGACATGAATTAGAATTTAGTAACTTTTTTAAACCACAAGGTGTGTTTTAAGTTGGTCTAGAAAATTTAACTTTGGAGTGGGATGGAATTTTTTTTTTTTTTTCCTATTACAGAATAGAAAAGCTGCACAGTGTGGTGGAAATGTCATTAGCTCCTCTTCTGTTTGGGATGGTTTCCTGAAAAAAAAAAACAAACAACTCACCTATAATTTTCTGAATTAGTTTAGATCTGTGGCTTAGAGAGATTTACAGTGGTGCACACTTAATTTTGTGGGAGGAAGGTGTGTATGTGTGAAGGTAAGGGACCTGTTATTGATTATATTTCTTACATTCTTATCTTTCTCCTGGGAATTTTGTGAAGATTTATATCTGCTAGATAATTTTAAGTTTGTAAAATGCCTTGAGTTCCTTGGGGGAAGTGTTACATAAATGTAAAGAAATTATGCAGCACCTGAATTTGGTTGTTCATCCTTTTTTTAGTGTGTTTTAATTAAGAACTTAGCACTATTTAAGTTGGATGGGTGGGGAAAGGCCTTAATCACTCAAACATGGTTAAACAAGTAGGTATGAACAGCATTTAGGCTGGAACTCAAGAAGGAATAAATGAACAGGACCTCTCATTTTCTATGGCACTTGCTGAGCTGAGCTGTAGGTTAATGTCTCCTGCCATGTTTACATGGTGCTCTTAGAGAATCAGGCCCCCACAACTCCCCTTTTAAAACTTATTTACATACTTTCAGATTCCTTAGACCTTTCTAGTTTTCTGGAGTGAGGTGGAAACCTTCCTTTTTTTGTGGGCTTTTCTCTAGTTGCAGCGATTGGGGGCTACTCTTCATCGCGGTGTGCGGGCCTCTCATTGCGGTGGCTTCTCTTGTTGCGGAGCACAGGCTCTAGGTGCGCGGGCTCAGTAGTTGTGGCGCACGGGTTCTAGAGTTCATGCTGAGTAGTTGTGGCACATGGGCTTAGTTGTTCCGTGGCACGTGGGATCTTCTTGGACCAGGCATCGAACCCATGTGCCCTGCATTAGCAGGCGAATTCTTAACCATGGCGCCACCAGGGAAGCCCCTGGAAACCTTTTTTTTTTTTAAAAAGAGTTTGTCTCACTCTCTAGGTACTCAGGGAGCAAGAAGGAACCTGACAAATCATGCTGACTTCTGGTACCCTGTGCCTGTATGGCCCAAGCAGCTGGCTTCCAAACTACCTCCTTCTGCCTGTTACACAGAGCTTTGTGTTTGAGCGGGTGACACCTTCCCAGGACCACTGAAGAGTGGGGAAAGGAAACAGTTGCCAACACCCCACAGTCCAGTCACGCCTCTTTGGTTTGCTGTGTTGTCACAGTCTCACCTGTATGTTTGTTTTTTGCCTTGTTGCTCTGTGAACAAAGAATCACCTCATCCTCCTTTCTGTGGCTGACTCCAGACTTGTAAACTTTCTCATTCATTCACCATGTCTATTAAGCACCTACTACGTGGTAAGTAGTAGGCACTTGTGAATTACACAGAGTTCTTGATGCTGTGGAGCTGTCTAGTGGAAGACACAAACATCAAAAAAAAGAAAAGTCAAGACCAATAGCCAAATAGATATAATTAGATGAAGGGTAAAAAGGACAATCACAGGCTCTTAGAGTAAATAACAAGGGAACCTAGCCTCTTTAGGGTGTTTTAAAGAATGACACTTCAGCAAAATCTGGAATGATCACTGGAAATTAGCAGGGAAGGAGGAAGAACAGGAAACATTGTCTTCTAAGAAGTATACCATGAAATTGTTTTTTCTCTTCCTTTCTCTCTGCCCTTTTCCTTCTCCACGTAGTCTTATGGCACAATTTCAACCATCCAAAGTGAGCCAGTTGCTTTGCTACTTGGATGGTTGGAGGTTGGGGGCTTCAGGAAGTGGGTGGGAGTTAAAGCTGAATATAAATTAGACATCAAGTAGTTTTTCTTTATTGGTATGGTTAACCCATTAAATTGGGCTCTTGGCATACTATTTCTCTAAATTGGGCTCTGGTGACCTTTTTGGAATCCCAGTGCTGTCCTGCAGACCCTTGCTGTATGTCTGGGGTGGGTTAAGGGCTTGGGAAAGATACACATGCCAAAGGAAGTCCTTTTCGGCACTCTTTCTATCAGTAAGAGGTAACAAAGCTTTAAGATGTTTTACTTTTTAGGTATAATTTTTCAAACTTCTGACATCAAAATCACCAGGAGCCTATTAAAATATGTACTTTTGTTAGTCTTTTTATCCCAGACCTGCTGACTTGGAATCTTAGCAGTAGAACTCGTGGCTGTTGTCAAGCACTCTATTGAGAGCCACTGCCATGATGGCATGGATCACCAGTGGGTCATTCCAAACATACAGATGAGGACTTTCATTGTTTCTTATCACCAGTACCAGCTCTGTAATTTGCAGAGTGCAAAGTGAATATGCAGCACCCCTTATTAAAAAATTATGAACAGCTTAAAGAGGGCAACAGCAGAGCATTAACCAAGCGTGGGGCCCTCCTGAGTGCAGGTCCCTGGAAGGCTGTGCAGGCTGCAAGCCCATGAGGCTGGCCCTGTGCACCATTTCTCTTTTCCTTCATAAAGTGAACTGCTTATTGCTCCCTGTGTACCACACTGTTTGTTGCCTTTGTTCCTTGGGTCTCCCTGTATGAAATGCTGTTTTTCATCTCTTCTCTTTCACCTGGGCTCATCTCAGTTTTTGCATGCACTTGTTAGAATCCTGTGCAAGTTGCCACTGCAAGTCTGTGTCCTTTGAGGGCATGCTGCCCTTCGTCCTTGTATCCCCCGCCATTAGCTGAGGCTCTGCCACTGCTTCCTCATAAGTTTGCTGAATAAAATACTTTAACCTGAATACTTTTTTTAAAACTTAATTAGGTTACGGACCCCTGGGAATGCAGATCTAGTTCAGAGCGAGGTGTTGCCCTGGCAGAGGTGTTGCGTGAATGGCCTGGGCTGCCTGAGCATGACTGGGGTGAGGCAGCGTGCAGGACTGGGTGGGAGACAAACTCAGGACATCTCTGGCAAGTTGTGTACCCTGCGTGGTCGACACCTTTGGTGGCTGTTACCCTCCCTCTGATGGTCAAGATTTCCTATCTGCATCTCTCGTTAACCTCTGAGTTCCAGGAAATGACTGCTTTTCCTAAGCCATTTAAGTTCAAATGTGCTGTTAGCAGAACCTGAGGAAATGTTTCTTGTGGTAGAAAGGGGACCATATGCTCAGACAGATATCTAGTTTGAAACTAGACATTCCTGGATTGTTTGAGTGAGTATGTTCTGGAGAATTCCCCAAAGCTGGATGCACATGGTAAGTGAAGTGGTGGCTCTGTAGGCTGAGAATCAGGCCGTGCTTACTACACTTAAAAGGACTATTCCTGCCTTGAGGTAACCAGAGGTAGCTATGAATTTGGGCAAGAGATCTGTGAAACCTCTTCATCTCACAGATGCACAAGCAGCTGGAAGTTTGGAGAAGTTAGAGAGTATGTTCAAGGTTGATTCAGATATTTGGTGCCTGAGCTGGCACTGGAATCCGTGATTCCTACTCCTCTTGAGCCCTCAATAAATATTTGTTCAAAGATTATTTTATTCTTTCTTTGAAGATTATCGTCTGGCCTTGACCTGATGGAGTTAATGGAATGAAATATGTACTTCCCCTTTGAAATTGTTTTGAGGAGTTAAAGTGAACAGATTGTCTAAAACAGTGCTGTCCAGTTGAAATATGTGAGCCACACATGCAATTTAAAAGTCTTTAGTACCCACATTAAAAAGTAGAAAGTGGTGAAATTAATTTTAATAACTTAACCCAATATATCAAATATTTTTAATCATTTCAATATGTATGCATATATGTGTATATTGATATATCCTATATATATATCAATATAGAAATATTGAGATACTTAGTTTCTTTTCTCCCAGTGTAGCTACTGTACCGGACAGTGCAGGTCTAAAATACACTAGCTTAGGGACTGACCTGGTGGCACAGCGGTTAAGAATCCACCTGCCAATGCAGGGGACACGGGTTTGATCCCTGGTCCGGGAAGATCCTACATGCCTCGGAGCAACTAAGCCTGTGTGCCACAACTACTGAGTCTGCACTCTAGAGCCCACGAGCCACAGTGACTGAGCCCGCGCACCTAGAGCCTGCGCTCTGCAACAAGAGAAGCCACCACAATGAGAATCCAGCGTACCACAACGAATAGTAGCCCCTGCTCACCACAACTAGAGAAAGCCCGTGAGCAGCAATGAAGACCCAACACAGCCAAATAAAAAATTAAAATAAATAAATAAAATATACTAGCTTATACATTTCATTTTTATTTTCTCTTCTTTTTTAGGATGCTTTAACCCATACTAGTTAGCATATGAGCTTGTTACTGGTGTAATGATACACCTGGGGAAACAAGGATTTGGGACGTAGACTAACTTGTTAGTTTTAGCCTGACAGTTGGAGCAGGTCAGGTGAACACAGAATGCTCCAACATGGATTTGCTGTAGATCTGTCTTTGTGCTGGGCATCTGGAGGTAGTGCTTGCATCCTCTTAGGGGACAGAAACCACCTTGTATGGAGACATGTGCTGTCAGTCAAGGAGAATCTTTCTGCTGTTGAGTCAGCCTAGGCTCTGATCTCCTGTCTGCACAGAGAGCTTGCTGCTGAATTAGATTTTTGCTCCTCTGGAAATGAGAAGGAAAGTGTGGGTGTTTTGAGTAAGGTTACTGGTCAACATGTGAAATCTTCCTTGGGCCATTTAATTAAAATCTGAACATCAAGTAGATCATACAGTCATTAGCCTAGGTATTGATAGATCATTGAAACTAGCAAATTAAGATATCAAAAGACCCCCACACATATTTGTCATCAGGTCTGCCCTGATTTCTAGATAAAGGCTAGTATATATATGGTTTGTGGGGTGTGATTTGAATGGAAATTCTTCCTTCTTTTTTAGATCACTGCTCAAAGTCTACTGACAGAATACAGGGAGACAGCCTTGATTAGATTAGACCAGATTGGATTAAATCAAATGGTTAAAGCCTTTGGAGCCGCTAGCTTGTAGGAGACACCATAATGGCCCTCATAGCGTCCCTAAATCCTATTAGGTAAGTTAATCTTATTGAAGAATTTAGGTCTGCATAAATCAGCATTGCCCTTATACTCTCTTTGGTGGTCTCTGGCTCTTCAGGTGAGCTGACAGTAAGTTTCTTGGAATAGGTTGGTTATGTTGGTTTGGGGCAAGTTATTCTAAACAACTTGAAAGTAGATACCTGCCGTTGGTAGAGAGAATATTCCCTGTAGAAAAATAGTCTGTCTCCTGGCTACTCTTTGGCATGGTGGCTGTTAGTGTCTGTGCCAGGGATGTTTTTAGCCCTGGTTTTGGGGAAAGAAAGTCAGCAGAGATGTGTGTAAATAGTTGTAAGATCAGCTGCTGTGTCATTGTGGCAGGTGTGGGGGTGGGTTGATTGATGGGTGGGAGCTTTATTTTTAAGCTTTGTGAAATCATCTCTTATAGCCTGTGTCCATTTTAGAGGTTGTCACGAAGAATCATGTGCTGAGTATATAGCATGCACTAAATGTTGGGAATTAAAGAATCTTGGAACTTGGAAGCTGGAGGCATCTTCGTCTGAGATTTTTCAGGGTGCGCTTGTAGTTTTGTTATAAGTTCGAGTTGGCTCTTGCCTGTTTCTACAGATGCAGTGACCATATTTTTCTGAAGCAAAACATCCTTTTTGTCACAGGATTTTTTTCCAATTTGTGAATATATGGACAGGCAGAGTTTTATTACAAAGGCACGTAAATTGTGTCACATATTATTATAGATTTACTGTCTTTTGGAAAAAGAAAAAGGTACAAGAAATTGGGGCTCTTCAGCTCTGAATGTATGCTTTACCACATCCACAGTGAGGACTGGTGGAACTGTGGGGGAAAAAAAAAAGTAAATTAGACTTATATCTTTGCTAAAGGTGGTTTGGTTAGACATGGATAACTTTAAGACCCACAAGTGATTATTACATACTGAATTGGCCTCCAGAGGTGAAGGAAATTTTTTTTTTTTTTTTTTTTTTGCGGTACGCGGGCCTCTCACTGTTGTGGCCTCTCCCGTTGCGGAGCACAGGCTACAGACGCGCAGGCTCAGCGGCCATGGCTCACGGGCCCAGCGGCTCCGCGGCATGTGGGATCTTCCCGGACCGGGGCACGAACCCGTGTCCCCTGCATCGGCAGGCGGACTCTCAACTACTGTGCCACCAGGGAAGCCCAGGAAAATTTTTTCTAGGCATCTTTAAAAATAAGTTGCATAGTGCCTCAGCTAGGAGCTGAGCGACCACCATTGAGATCCTCTGAGTTAACTGGTTTGCAAGCAGAATGCAAGGCATCTGATGTTGCGTCTGGCTACTCAATGAATAACCATGAAAAGATTCCCGTATCCAAGGGGCTGAGGAGAGACTCTGACATGGGAACTTGCACTGTTGTCATGGAGTAGGGACTTCTTCTTGATAGAGCCTAGGGGACTTGTTAGCTCTGGGCTCTGCCTGTTCTTAGGCCAAGAAGTGAGTTAAGCTCAGTTTTTTTTTTTTTAATACAGCAGGTTTTTATTAGTTATCCGTTTTATACATATTAGTGTATACATGTCAATCCCAGTCTCCCAGTTCATCCCCCCACACCACCACCCCTACCCCCTGCTTTCCCCCCTTGGTGTCCACACGTTTGTTCTCTACATCTGTGTCTCTACTTTTATTTAACCTTTCTGGTGGGGCAGCCCTGTATCTGTGTCCTGTCCTCAAAGACTAAAGAGAATTTCAGGTGTGGGCCAGACATGAGTCTGAAGAACAGTTATGATGGATGAATGGTTTTGATTTGCTTTTAAGAAGGAGAGTGCAGCTAGCCCTCTTTGGATGAAGATAATATCTCTATCCAGCCCTCCTCTGTATTAAGTGTACGGTGTTCTCTTCCTGTATAGCACTTGTATTTTCAAGAGCCGGGATCATTGACAGAACACTTCTCACTCTTGAGTTTCAGAGCATAGCAGAGTATACATGTCTGAAGCCAGAAATGTAATTTTCTCTAAGTGTACTATTACTTTAATTCTCCTTATAGTGAATGCACATGCTCGCACAATTGTGGGTTTTTTATGCTCCTTGAGGAGGACTAGCCCCCTTTTTACTTTTATTGATTCTTGATCATGCAGTTCTCAGGGTTACTTACCTTTGTTAGGAAGCAGCCGCTGGAAGAATGTGTGCTCGTTTTGTCCTTGTGACCTTTACTCCTGTGCCCCTCTGACCCAAGGCTCACCCTGCCTGCCCTCTCTGCATCAGCCTAGCTTTGTTCTGGGCTTCTTGTTCTTACTCTGTGAAGGATACATCCTTGCTTCTCTCCATCTCAACTTAATGTCCATGTCTGTTGAGGCAGTTCTAGATGGGAAGAGGTTAGGGAGGGAATTTGAACAAGGAGAAAGATTGGATCTGATTAGGAGAAATTTATAAAACTTCTGTATTCAGTGCTAATCGTTTTCAGATGCTTTGGGATCACAATGTACTTTGGTCTGGAGACCTTTGAGAGCTGCTTTTAACAGCCATCAGACAGCCCTGCCTGCTTTTTCTCCCTGTCCCATCTCTGCTTTTCCCGCCCAGTTTGCCTGGAAGAGCACACCAAGTCTTCACAAACTCACTCATTCTCCTCTTTTAAAGGACTTCTTGATTTGCTTCCCACATCAGCTGCTCCCAGTCTTTCTGAGTCCCTTTGGGAAGGAGAAGCCGTACTCCTCTCCATAGTTTGCAGGCCCTTCCATGTCTTGCCCGAGAGCCTCACAGAAAGCTATAATAATGCCTAAAGCTTATTTATGTACTTAAAATGTGCCTAGCACTGTGACGAGCCCTTTACGTGGATTATCTCTTATAACCAAGTCAGCCTGATAAAGTATATGTGCTATCACTGTCTTCACTTTACATATGGGAAATTGATGCCTGGAGAGTTCAGTAATATGCCACCATGTCCACAGCTGGAATCAAGTGATGGAATCAAGATTCAAACCAGGTAGCCCAATCCCAGGGCTCACATCCAACTCCTCAGGGAAAGGTTGGGAGTTCACAGCCAGAAGAGCTATGCTCGTGGCAGCTTTTTAAAAGCTGAGATACCTGGTACACAAACCTAAACACTTATGGTCTTTATATTTTCAGTTCACTCAGTAAGTCCGGTGTTCTGGATTGATCTTTGATGATGGCAACTATGTGTTGTAAAACACCAGAAAGAGGGACTTCCCTGGTGGTGTTGTGGTTAAGAATCCGCCTGCCAGTGCAGGGGACATGTGTTCGAGCCCTGGTCCTGGAAGATCCCACATGCCTTGGAGCAACTAAGCCCATGCGCCACAACTACTGAGCCTGTGCTCTAGAGCCCACGTGCCACAACTACTCAGCCCACGTGCCACTACTGAAGCCTGTGCGCCTAGAGCCTGTGCTCTGCAACAGGAGAAGCCACCACAAGGAGAAGCCTGCACACCACAATGAAGAGTAGTCCCTGCTCGCCACAACTAGAGAAAGCCTGTGCGCAGCAACGAAGACCCAATGCAGCCAAAACTAAATAAATAAATAAATAAATAAATAAATAAATAAATAAATAAATTTATTAAAAAAAACAAAAAGAAAAATGTCAGTGGTGGGCTTTTTCAGCTGTAGTCCCCCTTGGCTGTGCAATCAAATAACAGGACTCCTGATGAAGAAATAAGGCCCTAAGTGCTCTTGCTTTGGAAAGGTTAGTTAATTGGTAGAGGTTGTGTTTCTGTGGTTAATTTGTGTTCCTGTCTTAGTCACACGTGAATGTTCACAGGCATTAGGTGTGTCATTCAGCAGTCCCATAAAACAAGGAGCTCTTCAGCCTGCACCAGTTGGTGCACCTGAATAACAATAGGGAAGCTTGTTGACCATTTGGCACTTCACAGCCCAGTAATTAGAAACTATAAAACAATAATACAGACATGAAGCAAATCCTCCAGTCAATGAAAAAAGTCTACACTCCTGCTTTGTGGCTAAGTGCAGAATCACAACTGGCTGCTTATACAACAGAGCAGACACTTCAGGATTTTGGCAGCTGTTTTATACATATAAAAAGCTCTAAGCTCTACATTAATTTGGGGGCCGTCATATTTAAAAAAAAATGAAAACAACAGTTGCCTGGCTTTCTAGTTTTTTACAAATTTACTGCGGTGATTCTCAAATCATGGTCCCTAAACTAGAAGTATCAGCATTATCTGGGAACTTGTTAGAAGTGCAGATTTTTGGGGGGTCCCACCTACTGAATCAGAAATTGTGGGGGTGGAGCTCAGCAGTTTACGCTTTAAGTCCTCCAGGTGATTCTGGTGCACTCTACCGTGTGAGAACACTGGGGAGTGGGTAGAGGATTGGGGGCCTGGGCAGTGGGTCCCCTTTTGGGCCACCCAAAGGTGAGCCCTAGGCTTTTGACCAGAGGTTGGACAGCTGGCCTGAGAATGTATGAAGGCCCCCTGCTCTCAGGAAGGCAGGAGGAGGTGTCTCAGGGAAGGAGCTATGCCTTTTTGGGGACCTGGTTGGGAGAGAGGGCTTTGATTGTGGCTTATTACCAACTTGTAAGGAACCATTTCAGTATCTCATTTACCATCCGGGCTGTGCTGGTGCAGTCAGCTCCGACAGACCCAGATTTACTGGACAGAGAAGAGACATGGGGACAGAAACAAAGACCATCTTATTCCTCAGGCCGAGCCTTCGAAGTGGTGCTGATGCCATGTGCTCACCCTCGCAAAGAACTGTCATTAAAAATGTAAGGTTAAGATGGGAGTGGGGTGGTGACAGGACAGATTCCTTCTTTTCTCTGTACGTCCCCTCTCTCTTCCCTATTTCATGTCTCTGCCTCCAGCTATCTTGGCGGATGGGATTTGTTTAATAATTTTCTTGGGTCCTCCTGACAAATGGCCCCTTTGCCACTTCCTGACTGTGTGGTGACCGCAGCAGGGACACAGGGTCATTTCAGAGCCATTAGAAGTCCGTGCACAGCTGACCACTGTATCTGTTGGAAAGGCCTCTTGGGAAATAAGAGCTTGCCACTAGTGTGAAATGAGTTCTTGACTGGTGTTACCACAAAGGCTCGGGTTCCTGACACTCCGTGAACAGCTTGGTTGACTGTCTGTTGGGGACAAAACCTGACAAAAACAGAAACACCCAGCCTGTAGTTTCTGGGTGTTTATCCAGATTTTAAAATTTTGCTCACATTTTAAAATTTGTTTATTTTGCTCACATTTTTACTGCCTTTTAGATCATTGAGTTTTCTTATTCCTTAAAAAAAAAAAGGGCATAGGACTTGTTGGTCAATTAATGTATACTAGTCTTTGATTTAATCACCATCAGCACAGGAAAGCAGCAGGGATAGAGGGGTGAATGAGACATATCCCCTGTCCTCCCTGACCTCCAGACTGATTTCTGGGGGAGGAAACTGTCCAAGTAAAGAACCACCCAGATCTTGGGTTAACTTTATTCCTTCTTTGTTCTCAAGTGGGAGAACTTGTTTGAATTCCTGAATTTGATGTTGGATCACAAGTCCAGCATGAGGCTTTTTTTTTCCCCCCTTGGGGGGAGAAAAAATTATATTACCAAAGGTACTTCAAGTAAAGGAACCTTCAAAGCCTGATGCAATCTGATATTAAGATACCAGAATAAAGAAGCCTACTGTCACATTAAAGCAAGGTCTTGGTTATTCCCTGAAATCTTGGGTCATTAAGACATCCAAGGAAGGAAGCTAGTTGCCAACACATCTGGAATTCTGGTGGAAACTGTGAATGTCTGGACCATTCATCATTGTGAAGGCTTGTTTTGTATTTATTCTGAGGGATCTGTGGCCTGTCCACTCTTAGGAGGTGGTAGTTGTTGATTTTTCTTTCCTGCGACATTCAAGGCTCACGGAGAAGCCAGAGGCTCACACTGGAGTGTCTGCTTTCCTGGAAGTCAGAAAAGATGGTCCTTTCTGCCATATGAGTGGGTGGGGTGGGAGCCTTTAGCCCCTTGGATTGTCATGAGTGGTGTAGCCTTACTGTATTGGGACAGGAAGGCTGACCCATCATTCTCCCCAGCCTGCCTGCCCTTCATCTTGATTTAATTAAATACACAGCTGATGATGTCAGCCTGCCTCCTGGCTCCCTCAGCTTCCCCCTTGGAACAAAACATCCGGGCAGACGGTCCTGACCATTAAAGTCTCAAGACCCAAGCTTCGTTTGTTCTGAGGTAATTAAAATAAATCTGCCTAAACATCTCCAAATGCAGATAAAACCTAGTGCTGATTAGAGGTGACCCTCTAATAAACCTGATTTGATTAGGCAGAACCAGTGGGGTGCAGGCAAATATTTGAGACTCTGGCCAAGCTGATTTTTCCATTGACCTTTCACTTGGGGGAAAAAAACCCATTTGATTCTTTCTATCCCAGAGTACTTGAAAACTATTACCTGTGACAACTAAAGGACTTCGGTGAAATAAACAGGCAAGACCTGTGGACTTGACCTTATGATTCTCAGTCAGCTACCACCTGGGACGTGCTTGCTTCCTGGCAGATCAATGGAGAATGGATTTTGCCGGAGGTCCTGGCCTGGAACACTAATTAAAAAGGACGTTCTAAAATGCACCCAGGCATGTTCTGATAAAGTCGTAGCAGATGTGGGTGGTGAGGTTTTTTTTAAAGTCACAGTTTCTTTGTTTATTAAGGTAACTTTTAACAATTTGTTACATACAGAAAAACCAACCTAGAACTGCTTTAGTGTTTATATCAAGACCTCATTGCCAATTTAGGAGAAATTTCCTTAATTGCTTTGTCTGCTGGCTCCTGTGATAGTGGGCACACCTCTCTTACCATTTATCCCATTGTGCTGTAATTGTTGGTTTACTTCTCTCGTTCTGTCTTAGAAAGCAGGGAAAATGTCTCATTCTTCTCTATGGCTGCCCAAATGCCCAAATGCCCATTACACTGAGCCAGATAAAGGGGTTGGCAAATTATGGCTTATAGGCCAAACCAGGCCACTGCCTGTATGGGAATGAATTAAGAATGATTTTTACATTTTTAAGTGGTTGAAAGAAATCAAAGGAAGAATATTTCATGACACATGAAAATTATGTGAAATTCACATTTCAGCATTCACAAATTTTATCGGAATACAGCCAGGTCCATTCTTTTACATGAGCAGTCCGTCCCCAACCTTTCTGGCACCAGGGACCAGTTTCGTGGAAGAGAGTTTTTCCACAGACCAGGGTGGAGGGGGGATGGTTTCGGGATGATTCAAGCTCATTTATTGTGTACTTTATTTCTATTATTATTACATTGTAATATATAATGAAATAATTATACAACTCACCATAATGCAAAATCAGTGGGAACCCTGAGCTTGTTTTCCTGCAACTAGATGGTCGCATCTGGGGGTGATGGGAGATAGTGACGTCTGACGTGTGTTGCTTATGTCCAGTCTACTCCGTAATCTCGTTTCGGTTGCTGTCACTGTAGAAAACCCTGCTTCACAAAGACAGGATGTTGGAAATGGAAGCAGGCTTTTCAGTGCTTTTGTGGCAATCTCAGGGTACTCCGCCTTGACTTTAATCCAGAATGTATGGAGATTTGAAGTTGTCTCAAACATACTTTTAAGGCTACTGTCATTTGTGATCTCAAGCAGTTGATCCTCTTCTAGCACAGACAAAGTCGATTTACCTGGCTTATTCACAAATGGGTTGCGGATCCATTCCTTCTCAGTTTGGGGGTCTTTTGTGGTTGGGAAGTAATGCCCAAACTCTTTTGAAAGCTGCGATAGGTGATCATACACCAGCTGGGAGAAAGAAGACCCTGGCTTAGTCTCTTTCAAAATCTCTGCTAATGTTTGAAACATGTCAAAAATTCCAGTATTCACTCGTCGCCCCCCATAATTCCAGTTTGGCTTTGAATGCAGCCACTTTATCTGCCGACTTGAACACAGTTGTCATTCTCCCCTGAGGGTGACAGATTGAGTTTGTTGAGCAGGTTGAATATGTCACACAAGTAAGCAAATTTTGCAACCCATTCTGTGTCACTGAAATGTGCTGCCAGAGGTGACTGTTTTTCTAAAAGAAATCTCTGGAGCAGCTCTCGTAACTCAGATACTCTGGCCAGTGATCTACCTTTAGAAAGCCACCTCACTTCTGTGTATAAGAGAAGATGTGTGTGCCCTGTGTCCATCTCCTCATAGAGCTGCGCAAACAGACATGAGTTAAGGGCCTGTACTTTAATGGGGTTGATAATTTTAATTACAGCCTGCAAAACGTTAAGTTCAGGTGACATTTTTCTGCTAGCCAGCATTTCTCTATGGATGACACAGTGCGTAGACTCACATTCAGAAGCGACCTCTTTGACCCGAGCAGTGATACCAGAAAGCCATCCAGTCGTCTGTGTGTATACCGACACAAAATGACCAATTTGGTTTTCCTGATACGTAATCATTCAGAGACTTGAATAGTTCTATAGCCGTGGTGTTGGTTGGCAACAAAAGTGCACATAACATATCCTCATGCACATCCTCCTGAAAAATATATTGCACAGAAACAAGCATTGTGGGCTTCCCTGGTGGTGCAGTGGTTAAGAATCCACCTGCCAATGCAGGGGACACGGGTTTGAGCCCTGGTCCGGGAAGATCCCACGTGCCACGGAGCAACTAAGCCCGTGTGCCACAACTACTGAGCCTGCACGCCACAACTACTGATGCCCATGTGCCTAGAGCCCATGCTCTGCAACAAGAGAAGCCACTGCAGTGAGAAACTCGTGCACCACAATGAAGAGTAGTCCCGGCTCATCGCAACTAGAGAAAGCCTGCGCTCAGCGACAAACCCAATGCAGCCAAAAAAAACAAAAAACAAACAAAAAAAGCATTGTTGTCTTCTTGTCAACGTCAGTAGACTTGTCAACCTGGATTGTGTACCATGGTGACTCATTAAGCCTAACAACTGTGCCTCAGTATCCTCTGCTATTTCATCAATTCATCTAGTTATGGTGCTAGCTGAAAGAGGAGCATGTGCCACCTTTTGAACTGCAGCCTCTCCTAAAAGTTCACGACACATGTCCTTAGCGGCAGGCAGGATCAACCCTTAATCAATAGTAAAGGGCTTCTTAGCTTTAGCAATGCGGTTAGCCACTAAGAATGATGCTGTCAGTGCAGATACATTTGATGAAGTGGTGGCCTTTAATAATTGCTTCTCTTTTTTTTTTTTTTTTTTTTTTTTTTTTTTGCGGTATGCGGGCCTCTAACTGTTGTGGCCTCTCCCGTTGCGGAGCACAGGCTCCGGATGCGCAGGCCCAGCGGCCATGGCTCACGAGCCCAGCCACTCCGCGGCACGTGGGATCTTCCTGGACCAGGGCATGAACCCGTGTCCCCTGCATTAGCAGGTGGACTCTCAACCACTGTGCCACCAGGGAAGCCCTGCTTCTCTTCTTTGTGTTCACGTTTTTTTCCTTTGGAAAACTCCAAAGGCTTATCTTTTAATGCAGGGTGCTTGGTCTCCATGCGGCAAAGCAGTTTTGATGGTTTTATGGTTTCGTTGGATAGCGGTCGCTATGTAGTATGCAGAGCGGGCTTGGAGAATGTGAATCACCTGTTGCAATGAACCCGTAATTTAAGTATGACTCTTGGTATTTTCTTTTAAATGCAGCTTTCTTTTTGTTGGCAGTCTTAGAGTCTTCTGCTGTCTCATCATTGGGTCTTTCCCCCTTTTCAAAGAAGCTCTCCAGCAACGTTTGTTTTTTACTAATTTTGGCGAGGGTTAGCTTGTGGGCTTCCCAAAACTGTGACTGAGACGAGTGTGCAGTTTGGGAAAGAGGTGTGGATGGAAGTGGTAAATAATATAATGGTTGGGCCACGCGTGGACTGAAATAAGTGTCAGATTCTGACTTAAAGCCTGCCACTAGATGCAGCTTAATTATCACTTGTCACTCACTGATAGGGTTTTGATATGTCTGCAGGCAGCTGATTTATTATGGTATCTGTGCAGTCAAACCTCTCTGCTCATGATAATCTGTATTTGCAGCTGCTCCCCAGCGCTAGCGTCACTGCCTCAGCTCCACCTCAGATCATCAGGCATTAGATTCCCATAAGGAGCACGCAGCCTAGATCCCTCGCATGTGCAGTTCACAGTAGGGTTGGCGCTCCTATGAGAATCTAATACTGCTGCTGATCTGACAGGAGGCGGAGCTCAGGCGGTAATGCTAGCAATAGGGAGTGGCTGTAAATACAGATGAAGCTTTGCTTGCTTACCTGCCACTCACCTCCTGCTGTGTGGCCCAGTTCCTAACAGGCCATGAACTGGTACCGGTCCTTGGCCCAGGGGTTGGGCACCCCTGATTTACATTATTGTCTTTGGCTCCTTTGGTGCTACATTGGCAAAATTGAGTAGTTGCAGCAGAGACCCTATGTCCTGAAAAGCTTGAAATATTTACTCTGTGGTATTTTGCAGAAGTTTGCCCACCCCTTTCTTATTATATGGTGAGCATATCATAAATTCTTATTGTTTGAATTATTTCATATACAAATCTGAGTTTCCAGATAGGGCTATTCTGATCCTAAAAGTGTTCAGTGAATACTAAGTGAATGAATGACTGATTGACCTGTTTCTCTTGTTATCCTTTTGTAACCTTAGGTTCAGGTGTTAGTGGTGCTGGTTCATTTCTGAGAGCTAGACAATTATATAGAACTTCTCTTCTGAGGAACTTAAAGAATTCTGGGCTTCCCTGGTGGTGCAATGGTTAAGAATCTGCCTGCCAATGCAGGGGACACGGGTTCAAGCCCTGGTCTGGGGAGATCCCACATGCTGCAGAGCAACTAAGTCCGTGTGCCACAACTGCTGAAGCCCGCGTGCCTAGAGCCCGTGTTCCGCAACAAGACAAGCCACCGCAATGAGAAGTCCGTGCACCGCAACAGAGTGGCGTAGCTCCCACTTGCCATAACTAGAGAAAGCCAGCGCACAGCAAAGAAGACCCAGTGCAGCCAAAAAAAAAAAACCAAAAAAAAACCTGTTAATTTTTATTAACTTTCCAGGTTCTGAACCCGTTGTATGGGATGCAGAGACACCAAAAGGCACACAGAGGTTAAACTGACCAGGTCGTACAGTAAAGAAATGGCATGACTCTTCGTGTATTTATCTTTTTCTCTCTTTGCTGAGGCCATTCCTTGTGATGAAAGAGAATTCATATGAGCCTGGGGATATTCATGAGCAAATTACTGCCCAGTACCATACAATGCATTCTTATAGACATCAGTATCTTTGTTTGTAGGCTCTTCACTTCATTACCAGGGAAACTCATTTAAAAAATAAACCTATGGCTTAAAAAGTAAACACTGCAAGAATGATAGCAATTACCAAATGTGAACATTGTGGCCTTTGAGAACCACTGTGAAATTGTTTAGTGAATTAAATTTATTATGCTTTTGATATTCGTATATCTACTTCCATTGACTGTTTAGGAATATGCTTCAGTAGGTAATTTATTTTATTTATTTATTTATTTATTTTTTGTGGTATGTGGGCCTCGCACTGTTGTGGCCTCTTCCCTTGCGGAGCACAGGCTCCAGACGTGCAGGCTCAGCGGCCATGGCTCTCGGGCCTAGCTGCTCCACGGCATGTGGGATCTTCCCGGACCGGGGCACGAACCCGTGTCCCCTGCATCGGCAGGCGGACTCCCAGCCACTGCGCCACCAGGGAAGCCCCGGTAGTTTAGTTTTAAGACACTCATGTTCTTAGGTAAAACAAAACAAAACAGCAACTGGCAAATATACAGTGACCTTGAAATCTGGCATGTTTCTTGAGAAAGTATCTTTAAAATGACTGGTGCCACAAATACAAGTCCATTTATATGCAGTAGAGTTGGAGCTCGTTGGAGTATCCAGGAACAAAGTGAGAAATCTGTAACTTATAGAAAATTTCTAAATTGAAATATATAGTCTGCTGGAGTTTGAGGGAATGGAGGAATTTGGCATGAAGGAGAAGGAAGGAAGGTTAGGAGATACAAAGAGTAAAGAAATGTGGGTCAGAGTGATCCTAGGAATCTGAGGAAGCAATGTTTTTCTCAAAACAATGCCACTGTACTCACTTATTGGGTATCCACCATGGGACAGGTACCTTTTAATACAATTTTGCCAGCTTTACAACAGCCCTGCATAGTAGGGAGAATATCCCTATCTTATGGATGGGAAAGCTGAAGCTTAGGTTAATTGGCTTGCCTGAGGTTTTACAGTTAGTAGCCCATAGAGCCCAGTTTTAAACCCGAATCCGTCTGACTCCAGCCTTTATGTTGTTTCTACCGTCCCACTGCCCCCCCCCCCCCCCCCCGCCTTGCAAAACAGAATCATAGGAGCAAGACAGCTATAATAAATCTAGAAGCCATACCTCACCACTTTATGCAAATGAATCTCTTCTATTTCACCTGTTGTTTTCCTTTCCTTAGTGCCACATCTTTGATTTGTGAGCTTCCCACGCCCCTTTCCCTGTTAACCATTTTGATCAATATCAAGTGGATTTTGCTGCCTAAGGTAGAGGGACATTAGGTTGCAGATGAAGCACTGTAAAAAAAACTCTTGTAAAACCAGTAACCTCCACCCAATTGAAAAGCTGTTCGGTTTGTCTTTGATGGTATGTTTTCCATCCTTTGGCCCTGGCACTCCAGGGGATTCTCAGAGGAAGGGTTGAGAAACAACATTCCAGGCTTTAGAGTCCACATGCCTTGGGTTCTGTTGGAGGACTTCTTGGCAGCATTCAGAGAAGCCTGTGTTTTCCTAATTTTCCATCCTGGGCCACCTGCTTAAACCCTTCCTGCTGTTTTCCTTTTGTACCTATGTGGTTGGAGCTCCTGGGGCTTTTTACCAAGGCTTTCATCATTTATACCACTGAGTTTTACCGGAGCCTTTCATTTAAAAAAATTGATGTTTGACACAGTTACAGACTTTTATTTATTTATTTTTAATGTGTTCACTACTGAACCTTTTTGGACTTTATGGTGGCAGCCTCCAGGAGAGAAAAAATCAATCCAGGCAAATTCTAGGCAGAGGGCTGAGGGTGTGCGGTTGATGGAAACCCGTTTATTATTGATTTCTCAGGATGCAGATCTTAACTGCTGATAAATTTGGAATTTACTTATTTAGGAGGATGGTTCTGTAATGTCAATGAGAAGTTGATTTTGGAAAAGATGCTGACTTGGATGTGGCCGATGAGCCAGTGCAAACAAATAGTGCATTTTCACTTTTCAACCTCGTTGCACAGAGAATGTAGAAAGCCCATAGCATTAGGAAGTGGGCAGCCTGCAAATCAAAGCAGTTGAACAAGGAGCAACCCGGGAATGCCCCATGTCCTACATGGATGAGATTGATAGAAACTCTGTTTCCCTGCCCATATTAACATTAGTCTGTCTGCAGAGAATTCTGTGTATGCAGGTAGAGTTTTTGATCTCCAGAAAAGATTGAGACTAAAGAGGAGTGAAGTGAAGACTGCAAGCCTGGAAGGATTGACTGGTGAGGTACAAATGTTCAGAAAAGGACATTTCTTGAAGGTGAGCTTGTTTTATCAAAATATTGTGGAAATTCTAAAGAAAAGGAAATTGAGTCAAGTTAGTAAGAAATTTTAAAAGGGAAAAATCTGAAAGGGCTTCATTTGAAAACTGAAAGGTTTGTCTTTGCCACAGTGTTTCCTATTCCATAAACTAGGGTGTTTGGGAGGTGGAGCAAAAATGTTTGAAACCTTTCCTTTCACCAGCTTCTACTGATTAGTTTTCTCCCATAAACACAGGTACTGGTTAGTACCTCAGCTTTCTGGTGCTGGTAGTTTTTTTTTTTTTTTTGCGGTACGCGGGCCTCTCACTGTTGTAGCCCCTCCCATTGTGGAGCACAGGCTCCGGACGCGCAGGCTCAGCGGCCATGGCTCCCGGGCCCAGCCGCTCCGCGGCATGTGGGATCTTCCCGAAACGGGGCACGAACCCGCGTCTCCTGCATCGGCAGGGGGGCTCTCCACCACCGCGCCACCAGGGGAGCCCTGGTTTTTTTTTTTTTTTGCGGTACGCGGGCCTCTCACTGTTGTAGCCCCTCCCATTGTGGAGCACAGGCTCCGGACGCGCAGGCTCAGCGGCCATGGCTCCCGGGCCCAGCCGCTCCGCGGCATGTGGGATCTTCCCGAAACGGGGCACGAACCCGCGTCTCCTGCATCGGCAGGCGGACTCTCAAGCACTGTGCCACCAGGGAAGCCCCCCTGTTTTTGTTTTTAATATCATATGACCTGCTTCTATAAATAAATTCTGAATAAACTTAACGAGGATAGCAACTGGTGTGATACTTTTTAAAATCTCTAGGGCCTAAGGTCCATGACCAAGGGGAAAAGAAACTACTTTCTTTAAAAACCCTGAAGCTCCCATTGTGTTTTCCTGGTTTTGCTAAGGGGAGTGTTCACGATATTGTAGGTTAGGACTGTAGACAAGCCTTGTCTAGAATTATGGACAAGACTGCCCTTGCGAATGATAAAAACATGTTGCAGTGCTCCATGTATGTTTGTGTCTTCCACGCGGAAGGTATTCTGGGCCACGTCTGTCTTTGCCATTTACTTATTACCTTTAATGGTGCTGCCCAGCCACTCTGTGACAGTGTTATTTTAACTTGAAATAGCATGAGGGTTAGGAGAAAGCACCTTGTGAATGTGAAGGGAGAGTCTCCTGGGCACCTGTAATTGCAGTGATTTGAAATGCTTTCACAGATTTGTAGGAGAGGGTAATTTTTCTTCTTTATTTGCTCCTTTTATCTTGTTCTAAAGGCAGTATTACCTCCCTTCCCCCATGTACTTCTTAGTTCTTCCTTCCTTTCTCTCTCTTCTTTTTCTCCTTTAAAGAAACCCTTCCTATTAAGAATCAAAGGCATTTGGAGCTTCTTGTTTTTTTATTAAGAGTTTATTTGACTTTTTAGTACTGTGTAGGAGGTGGGGAGAGTCAGGGCCGTTTTGTTGTAATTGCTACCTGGAAGAGCGAACCATCTTATTACATGGGGGAGAGGTGTTCTTGGGCACTATTTTGCCATTCTAGGTGTGTTCTGGGTATTGCTGGTGGTGGCAGCAACCTCTTCTTAGAGCAGGGTCCTCAACACTATTCACATTTTGGGCTGGATAACTCTTTGTTGTTGTGTGTGAGGGAGTGTCTTGTGCATTGTTGGATGTTTAGCAGCATTTTTGGCCTCTGTATCAGTAACACCCCCAAAGTATGACAACCAAAGTGTCTCCAGACATGGCCAGATGTCTCTGGGGGGCACAGGATCACCCTGGTTGCGAATCCTGCCTTAGAAGAAAAGAAATGCCTTTGAAGCAAAGGGTGGCCACAAACCTCTTAGAGCTAGAGGTTCATTTAAATGCTTTGGTATATTAAAAACACCTCTCAGGGAATTCCCTGGTGGTCCAGTGGTTGGGACTCCACGCTTCCACTGATGGGGGCCCGGGTTTGATCCCTGCTGGGGGAACTAAAATCCCTCAAGCCGCGGGACGCGGCCAACAAAAAAACAAAACGCCTCTCAAATATCAGTGATAGGGCATATTTATATAGTTGAAATTCCTTTGTAATCCATAAATATCATTTTAGCTCTTAGCTTAAACTTCCTAGGGACTTCCCTGGTGGCACAGTGGTTAAGAATCCGCCTGCCAATGCAGGGGACACGAGTTCGAGCTCTGGTCCAGGAAGATCCCCCATGCTGCTGAGCAACTAAGCCTGTGCGTCACAACTACTGAGCCTGCGCTCTAGAGCCCATGTGCCACAACTGCTGAGCCCACGTGCTGCAACTACTGAAGCCCTCGAGCCTAGAGCCCATGCTCTGCAACAAGAGAAGCCACCACAGTGGGAAGCCTGCGCACCACAACGAAGAGTAGCCCCTGCTCACCACAACTAGAGAAAGC
Source organism: Lipotes vexillifer (assembly GCF_000442215.2). NCBI lineage: Eukaryota > Metazoa > Chordata > Mammalia > Artiodactyla > Lipotidae > Lipotes > Lipotes vexillifer. The sequence goes on from NW_006793978.1 coordinate 99,176, forward strand.
CTGCGTGCAGCAACGAAGACCCAACACAACCAAAAACAAACAAACAAACAAACTAAAACAAACAAACAAAAAACTTCCTAGCACGAGTAGTGTGATATGTTATGTTTTATTATTTTCAAAATGAGGGGCTTTGTAGTAAAATGTAGTAATGTCAGAGGTCTCTCTCAACCCTCACGTTTTATGATTTTAGTTATAAAACAAATCTTATGCAATTATAGAACTTAGGAGCTGAAAGTTTGTGATTGTTTAGTCCACTGCTGTTAGTTCTATCCAATGGGCTTTCCACAAATAGATCAGGCCACAAAAAATAGTTGCTTTTTACAAGTGGTCATTATTAAATGCTCATATTTAGAGACTTTATCAGAACAGACTTTTATAAAAATGAATACTTTTTTACCGACTGGAATTCAGGTGATTGACTGCCTGAATTTCAAATATGTCTTTTGTTTGCAATTAGGCTTTTAAATGTTGGTATTTGTATTGCCAAATCGCTTTATGCTCTGCTACCTTGATGAGGGAAACTGACTTCTCAGAGTACTTTGGCTGATATATTGGGATTAAATTGTTAAGTCTTCTATTCCAACTGCTTCTTTTTTTTTTTTTTTTTTTTTTTGGGTAA